>NC_142094.1:29783958-30106250 GCF_054644295.1 Miniopterus natalensis
TACTTCATTTGAACAACACGACTGCCTAAATTCATTTCTCTCTCTCTACAGGTTTGGGTTTGTTTTTTCATTTTCTACAGCTTGGAGCTGATTTAAATCTGGAACCATGATCTTAATTTAAGAAAAGCTAGGGTGGTATGAAACAAAGTTTCCTAATTTCTTTTTTCATATACAGTTATGTCAATTTGAGAATCCTTTAAAGTGAAACTAAGGCTTTTAAAAATAACAACTATAGGGATTATAATTTGTAATTATAAATTCAAAGTTTTAGGACCTATATAGGATTTATCATTTTAAAAGAAAGTCTCACTTTAAAAAAAAAAATCTATTTATTCTTCTGAAATTTTCTCCTACAAATGTGATAGGGATGTAAGTATTAAAACTACCTGTTTCTTAAAATTCTTTTGAATTCTTGGAAACCCTTCCTGAGACTAAACATAGGCTATCTTAGAAATACTAGCCAAACACTACAATTCAAAAGTAAAGTAGCCCGGCCCGGGTAGTTCAGTTGGTTAGAGCGTTGTCCAGATACACAAAGGTTGCAGGTTTGATCCCCAGTCAGGGCTCATACAAGAATCAATCAGTGAATGCACAAATAAGTGGAACAACATATTGCTGTTGCTTGTTCACTCTCCCCTACTCTCCCCCTCTCAAATCAATAGTTATATTTTTTTAAAAAGTAAACAGACTGTCCTCATAAATAATTAGTCCAAGATAACAGTTGATAGATTTCCACTTAGGCAGAAATCTAAAAATTCCACCTGATTCACCATAATATTTCAGGAAATAGTCACTCTTTTATTCTTTTTTTTTTTTTTTTAATATATCTTTATTGATTTCAGAGAGAGGAAGGGAGAGGGAGAGATAGAAACATCAATGATGAGAGAGTCATTGATCGGCTGCAGCCCGCAACCCAAGCATGTGCCCTGACTGGGAATCGAACCCTGATCGCCTGGATCCTAGGTCGACGCTCAACCGCTAAGCCATGCCCGGCCGGGCTCTCTCATTTTCAATGTTTAAAGAAACCCACAGAAGAGAAAATTTAGTAGTTGATATGAGACAGAGGCATTGAGTTACTGAGAATTAGAGGAATGTGTACATGAAGTGCTCATCAATCTAAATCCTGGAGGTTTAAGAGCTTTCACGCAAATAGACAGGAATAGGCATTACAAGTGATTATGGAAAGGAACTGAAATGAAGTGGGAAAATTCCCATGATCTGACTTCTACTTAATTATTCTAGGAAATAAAATCAGTATAATGAACCATTTTGAAAAGAAAACTAAATTGCTATTTGCCTGAATTAGACTCAAGGAAAACCTAAGCCTAGAATTTGGAATGTCATTTAATAAAACAAGTGTGTGTGTGTCTGATCCTTACCGAATATAGTCAAAATATTCTTTGTGCTGGTTACGATAAAAAACAGAAAATTTTAGCATCCGTCCTGCAATCACTTCGGCCTTCTCCAACAGTTGTGTTAGATGAACTTTTGAATAGTCTGAAAATAACAAAGTCTGTTATTAAAAATGTTACAGACTCAGAGAGAGCAGGCAGACAGCTCTGGTAGGGGGTTGTTGGGGAGTGAAGGGAGTGAGCAAAAAAGAAAAAACACCTCATGGGAATGGACAACAGTGTGGTGATTGCAAGGGGGAGAGGCACAGAGGGGATAAGTGGCAATGGAAAAAAAATATTACGGAAAGTACCAACTGCATACTTAATAAATTGAAGATTATTAAAATTCACCTTTAGGAAATTCATCTTAATAGGAAATTACATTTAACAATGAAAATAATTGTCTTTGGCACATTTTTCTTCCTACAAAAATATTTTTGTTATGGTTTACAGTTGTTTTTTAGAATTCTCGTGCATTTTTTCATGCTTTGAAACATCCTGAAACAAAAACGTTAATATAGGCTCTGCATAACTCAAGTAATGTCAATCAGCACCCTGTAAGCTTTTCTTCAATCAGCTGGTAAACTGAATTTAAAAAGCTTATAATCTGAAATAAACAGCAAATAGAACTTAAAGGAGTAGAATAATGCTTATTTAATTTACTCCCTAAATCTATGAGGTTGGCAAGGCAGATTAAATATGGCCATTTTAATGATGCATAAATTGCGGCTTGTCACAGCTTAATGATTTTCCCAATGTTTATATGGTTAGTATTTGAGAGGCTAGGTCTCTGGTTTTTAGTTGATGGTTTTAGGGTGCACAAGACTCTCTGAAAGTCTAAAGCATCTTTCAAAAGTAACCTGATCTTTTTCCCAACTTTTTGTTCTGAATTTGAGAATTATTGTCAAATGCCTGTACCAGAAGGTGAGCAGAAATTTTCATCTATAAAGATTATAAGACTTTCCAAATAAAAGCAGCCTAGTTGAATTGCTCATGATTTGTTTACTCACTGCTTCGCTGACTCAACAAACATATCAGAACATGTGATGTACAAGGTGCCACGCAAATTAGATGATCACATTAAAAGATAAAAATGTTTTATTTTTCTCCTCAAAGAACTCACAGTCTAAGGGAGGAGATAAATATACAGACAACTATGACTTATTATGGGGTAAGCACAGGTTTTATCTGTCATAGACTAGGCTAAACGTAGACTAGTCTGTGGCATTCTGTTTTATTTCCAAAACTTCGCACAGTGCATAGCACACATTATGTGCTCAATAAATGTTGAGTAAATGAGATGTCCAGATTAAAAGATAATTTATAAAAAACAGCTTTCTCAAAATTTCCAGAGTGGAGGTTGTCAATAAAGCTTAGGTGAAACAGTTTCTGAATTATTTTTGATAAACTGATAAACTGTTCAAAGCTTCTAAGTTCCTCTTACATTTTACTCATGGAAATAAACGTGCAAAATAAATTATAGAAAAATTTTGTGGCACATTTAAAAGCTGGCATTTTCCTTATTATTTACCCCATAACTTCTTTAGAATAATTATGGGGCATAGCTAAAAGAACAACAGGGAGATCACTCTAAACAAAAGAAGACATAAGATTTTCCTTCACATACATAGAAATAAAACACTCATATAGTTAAATAGACTGTAGAAGAGAGTAAATGTGTATCGATTGATAGATGATATAGAAAGATAATTTCTGAACTATAAATGTCAAAGGTTTTCCTTAAAATTAAGAAAAAATGTTTCACACCTTTCCCTAATGTCAAATGGTAAATTATAGTTCTTTGTAATGGACAAATACTATGTATGATACAGTTTATTGCAGTCTTATGTAAAATAGCATGAATTCAAACAATTCAAAGAGAATGTGTGTGTGTCTTACCGTGTCCACTTAAATGAAATCTCCCTGGGGCCCTAGCTGGTTTTGCTCAGTGGTTAGAGCATCGGCCCTCAAACCGAAGGGTCCTGGGTTTGATTCTGGCCAAGAGCACATACCTCAGCTGCAGGCTCGATCCCCAGCTGGGGTGCGTGCGGGAGGCAACCAATCGATGTCTCTCTCTCCCATTGATGTTTCTCTCTCTCTCTCCCTTCCACTCTCTGAAAAGCCATGGAAAAATATCCTTGGGTGAGGATTAAAAAAAATAAATCTCCTGGGAAGGCACAGTTAAAGTAAGTGGAAAGAAATGCAGTTAAGAAAAGTAAACACAAGGGAGATTCCAAAGAGGAATTTTAACTCGGGGGGGGGGGGGGGGAAATTGAGGATATATATTAATTCCAACATGACACAGCAAATATAGGTAAAAGTTATGTCAATGAGAATTCTTTACTTACTATTAACACAATATAGAAGTCTTTAGCTATTTCCTTACTGATTACTGGTCTATGATCAATACCATATTTCATCTATTCTAAAATATATTTTTAAAAACATTTTAGCATCTCTGACATGAATCTCACAATAAATATAACACTACTTCATAGTTTAATTGGCAGTATTTTTTCTTACAATCAATGACATCTTAGGAAGAAATACGGTACCAGAGAGATATTTTCCTTGCTCTCAAACATTGAAATCTTTAGCAACCAAGAATGTTGTAATCTTTAGCAACTTTCCTCATAGAATAAACAAGGGTTAAAAATAAAATCAAAATAACATAGAATTAAATTTCATCCATTCAGCATATATACAGAAGTTTTATACTCAGTGTAAAATAATGCAAGTATTAGGCTGGGGGGCAAAAAGAGCTGATTTATCTGAAAGATGCCTCAGCTGAGAGAAGTTGCTAAGCAACCCACAACAGGTGAGGCAAATTGTTTTTAAGACTTTTTCCACAAGCTCCTTTAAACACTCCTCTCCCTAAAATTCTTTTAGGAAACAATCACCTAGACAAAGAGGAAACACAGCACCATTCTGAGAGACAAAAGGAGAGGATGACAGGTGTATCCCTTCAACATCTATTTAAATGCTCAATAAATATGTTCTTGATTGAATTAATAAACAATTAGATAAAGGAATGAGATGAATGGTAACATTTCCAATATAATAGAATATTTAAGGTACAGTTCAAGATCAAAGGGGATGAGCTCTCCACATCAGATATCCCAATGCCAAATAGCTATGAGGTATTTTCTAATGAAGCAAAGGGGCACACGTGCATACACACAAGACACTAGTCTAGAGAAAGATTTGCGGCACTCAAGGGAAAAAATCTAGTAACATTTCTGCTTAGGTACAGTCATTGAGATCTGCCTCTTTTCCCCTAAATGAGAGGTTTCTTGCTGCTGCTTCCTTTCAATACTTGAGGAAATAAAAAATAAATTTAAAAAGGAAGGGAAAAAAAAGCTCTTCCACAAAATATGCTGAGTGTATTTTCAAACTGCATCAATTTTTATTTGCAATGCTTTTACTTTGAAAAATCAAACTATGCATGTAGCAAAGAAGTAATTTAATGCCATTGTCCAGTTTTTGTTGAGAACCTCAGCTCCTTCCAATCTATACAATACAGTTTGCTCTGTTACACAATGTTACTGGTAATGCAACAATGACCTCTATGATACATATCACCTTATAATTACAAAACAGAAATATTTTCCTGTAATTAGCTTTACACGAATTATTAAAGATGTTTTCTTCTCTTACCTGCTGTGCAGAATTCTATAATTTCACTCCATTCAGACACGACATAATCACCATCAACTTGTTTTGAGGCAGTCTGCACTGCTACTGTATACTCCGTTCTTGGGCTCAGAAACCAATGCCCACGGACAGTCATTGGCAAGGGAACAGCTTTTGCCACTAATTTTGTTGGAACATCCTAAGGAAGGAAGGGGGGGAGGGAGGGAGGGAAGAAGAGAAGGGAGAGAAGAAGGGAGGGAAGGAACCAGGGAGGGAAGGAACCAGGGAGGGAGGGTGGTAGGGAAGAAGTGAAGGAAGGGAAGAAGAAAATAATTTAGCAGTATAACTTGAATTAATTGTAAACAATGCAGTGGAACTTATTAAATTCCCAGATAATGATAGAATTTTCCTGTTTAAAGACATTTAAGCATTATTATATTCAAATCTGGTTTCCAGATATAAACACTGAGGTCCAACTTGATCATATAGTATAAATGTACTTAGATTTTAGTTTTCTTGACTTCTAGTATAATGTTGTTCTCTGTACATTTCTTATATATGTTCCTTAAAACAAGATTCAACTATTAAATGATAAAACAGGAACATGAAATAAAATTCAATAGATTTAGTATTTTAAAATATTTGCTTAATTTATACTACTCAAGTTTTATAAGTAGGCCCATTACTAAATATATATGTAAGGGGAGAGAGTATTTTTAAAATAGAAATTTTAAAATGAATGAATCATTTTTACATACAAATGAAATAACAACACTTGCTTCATTTGTATTCAAGTATGGAGCCTATGTGTAACAGGATTAGGTATTTCTAAACGACCAATACGGTAATTAAACCTGCTAACTAAGTATCTGCCACTCTTCCAAAGGTATGGTATTCTAAGTGTGGCATGAAGAAAGGGGTAAAATCCTGACATCATTTAATGATAAGTAGTCAAAGCTACTTCAAGAAGGCAAAGTCAGCAAAGAGAATATGCATCACCAGGAAGCACGATCAAAACTGGAACACAGTAAAATGACTTACCAATCCTGTTCTCTCTCTCACACTTACCTGTATGTATAATCCTAACTTATTGTTAGTATGTATAACTGTACATCTAGTAAAATGCAAAATTTCCAGGCAAAATAATATAGTACTTTCAAAAGATGTGTCAAATTAAATAGTATCAATATAAAAAAACAGACCATCATCAGTGAAATTACTGAAACATAAGAAAGAGTACTTAAACCAGGTAACTACCCTTTTTTCTATAACTACTTCTGAAGGGAGATGTGGAATAGAAAAGATATGTGTTAAGTATGAGAATAAATATCAGAGAAGTATTACATCTCTAAATCAACTAAAGGCTAATTTTCATTCTCAAACCACAAAACAAAAGACTACATAAAACATTTTTAGCCCTGAAGTATTTTAGCAAACACTCAAGTTTATAAGCTCTATTGCATTCTTCTTTTGGCAGCTACTATAGGGAAAAATGTGGGCTTCAATGGAAAACTATGCATTACCCATATCACACCCTGCTGGCTATCTCTTCTGAGTCTGTGGAAGCTATTTTACAACTCTGTAACTTGTAGATAGTTTATAACAATTCAGTTATTTTTGCCTAAATACATGCAAATAAATTTTGTTCAGTGGGAGGGACAACCCTCTCCTCCTACCCTTGCTCCCTCCTCCAACCCAAAACAGTTTTGCTTCCACTTACATATTTATTTCAATATCCTGATTTATAACTGTGTCTTTTTTTGGATTGCTTTTTGAACTGGTAGTAATATCTTATCAGTTACCTCATCAATGAGTGAAATAATAATCTTTAACACGTTCATTTTTATGTCTGTGTGAGTCATTTTACCTTTTTTGAGAAAAATTGGATTTAACAGTACTTGGCATTTTATTTTCTTACAAAATTTCTTAGAGGGACGGGTTTTTAAATGACATATAATTTTTATTCTTCCCAATGTCAAATGCATCATATGTAAGTAATTAATGGAACATTATTCTTTCTTTCAAGATGTCCTCATACTTTGAAAGTTTTAAGATGCAAATATAAGTGTGTTAAGATTCTACCTTGTGTTTAAATTTATTGGAGTTCTTGTTCTCTTTCTTGTTGAGGTCAATGAAATAGTGTGTAATACGGTCCTTTGATTTTGAATCCATGTCCCATGAAATCTTGAATGAGTCACAGGTAATGTTGCTTATTTTGATGTTATGTGGTACAGGAAGTTCTTCCATCTCAGCTATGCCACTGTCTTGTGATTTGTTCCCTGCAAGAAAATAATGCACAGATACTTAGTTTCCACTAATGGATTTTTCCAGTATTCAAGCTGTGGACATAATTCTGAACTATCTTAATTACGAACTCTGAGATTTCATTTTATTCATGAAGTAATTTGAGTGTTAATGATAGTAAAAGGTCATATTACCAATAAAAAGCAGAACTAAATTAGTCTTTACCAACTCTACATTTTCAATTTACTTTTCCAATTTCTGCTTCCACAGAATGAAAACAAAAACATGATGATCCATCTTTCTAATCTATATAAAAGATTAGCCTTACATGGTAGGTTCCATCTGAAGAGCCCCAAGAGACCAGTTTTCCTACATAACTAATCAATTCTGCTCTAAAGTAAATATCGGGTGTTTTAAGCTAGATGATGTCAGAAATGTTGATAATGAAAAGTCCAGTCAAATAAAAAATGTTTCTTTAAAAAAATCTATGAGGTATCATTGACAGCCTATAAAAATTGCTTTTCCCTTTCCCTTGTGAGAATTTATATACAGAAACAGCATGTAATGGTTATACTACATATACAAATAATAATAAAGACCATTCTCTTGCAAGTTACTATGTCAAGGATTACTCCAGGACTCTTTTTACCTGTTGTAGCTTGATACATTTAATTTTGAGTGCTAAAACAATAGGTTACGTTAAGAGAGAAAAAAAAATGAGTATGTTGATTGATCTTAAAATTCTGAAGAACTGATCTGACATCTGGTTACTTTAATGACTGTGTCCTACATTTTCACTTAGAGAAAATGCTATCACTGTGGCTAAAAGTCTGATATATGACAGGACAAGAAAACAGATTTGCCGAGTTTGTTTTATATAGGAACGACATCCTGAGTCGAATTTTATTCCCTATCCTTCCTATGTTCCCTTCCCCCAAGCCAACATACAGTTCAATGCCCTAGAAAAGAAAAAAAAGTAATTGCTATTCATATGATAGAAAGTGGTGGGTCATCAATCAGTTACATCACTTACTCCTTAACAAGAATAAAATAGCATATCTTGATCAGCAAAAAATAAAAACAATGAATGTCACCTTGTGGCAATATCTACCACTTCCAGATTAGATTGTTCTCTCTGCCCCCACATTCCCATTTCAATTGATATAAAACTTTTGACAATTCCCAGTATTATTAAATCTTCGACCTATGCTGTCTCATTTCAAGCTGTGTTGTGCCTAGAGGAACCCAATGGCAACTGAAACAAACTTCAAAATAACTTCTTTATTATTTTTTGAACAATACTTTTAAAAATCCTTATTTCTCCTAAGTACTTCCCTCACACTCCAGTTTCACCAGATTCCCTCTCCAGTAAAACTTCCAGAAAAATTACCCCCCTTTTTCTTCCCTCCCCACCTGACCTCAAGAGTCCTCAAATTGCTTCTGCCTTAAAGCTGTTCAAGTCAAGGGAAGGGAAGATGGCAAGTGAAATGTTTTTAATGGACTTGGGAAGGGAAAGGCAATATATACTCAATCATTAGTAATTTTTGCTCTATTTAGAAAAGCCTGCATTTTAACCTGTTATTCTGATTGCAGTTATGTTTAAAATATAAGCAACACTAATGAAAATCTTTCTGGACTCTAATGGTAGAAATATTTGTAGAGCTCTTCTGGATTATGACTGTCCATATAATTTCAAAACTGAGTGAAAAAAATGTATACCTGGAGTGTATTATGCTAAGGGAAATAAGCCAGTCAGAGAAAGACAAGTATCACATGATCTCACTTATATGTGGAATCTAATGATGAAAATAAACTGATGAACAAAACAGATACAGAGACACTGAAACATGCAACAGACTGGCTTATTTCAGAGGAATGGGGGGGCGGGCTGGAAGAAATTAATCAAAGACCTTATATGCATATATGCATAGCCCATAGACAAATGATAGTGTGGAGAAGGGTTGAGAAGAGGCAGAAGCAGGGTTGAGGTGATCAACAGGGAAAAAAAAGGGGACATCTGTAATACTTTCAACAATAAAGATTAAACCTATTTTTTAATAAAAGATCATATAGTGAAAAGTAAAGCTATTTTGCATTTGATCCAATTTAATAAAAGTGCTCTGATATATTAACACTATATAAAATACTGTATTTTGCCACTTAAACATCCACTAATTGTTAACTTATTTAACCTTAAAATAAATAATTATTTCCTAGAATATTTGGTTTATACATTTGTACTTATTATTATAACTTGAGATAAAAATAAGTGAAATGTGGAAACTTTTGCTCAATTCATTTCCCCATTCAGAACAATAAAAAGGTCAAACTTATAAAGGATTTGTTATATCAAGACTCTTCATTTTCAAGTTCCTTATCATAGTCCCAGTTCTTTCTTTAAAGAAGTATCTGTTAAAGAATTTCTTTATTAATAAGCTATTATTATATACACACAAACTATAAACCACTAAGAAACTTAAATCTCTAAGTCATAGCAAACAAATGGCAATTCAACATTCACAATCCACAGAATGCTTGAGGGAGACTGCAATGGATTAGACTCCCACAGTGGAGAGGGCATCTCCAGAGGTGAAGGGGGGCTGAGGTGTAACAGCTCTCAAGTTTCCTCTCCTCATCAAGGATCATGAGAGGCACTCCATTCAAGGGGAGCTGTGCAATCTGGTGTTCTTCAGGCAGGTGGAAACTCTCAAAATCTAGAGGACTGAAGGGAATTAATTTTTGTTTCTGGATAGGTGTCATCCAAGGTAAGTACAGAGTTTTTGACTTTAGCAGTCTTCTTGGTCACCTTTTTGGCAGAGGAGGTTGTCTGTTTCTGTTTGAGAGGTCCGCTGTACTGACTTTTCTATAGCTCTGTTCACAGTTCCCAAAGGCTTTCTGGGAACTTTAGGTAAGGCTGATGAAGCATCAAACATTTTGCCAACATGTGGTGTTGAAACCTGAGATATTTCACCTAAAGCTTTGAAAGGCCCTGGACCCAGCATCAGCAGGGCCTTCGGAGGTACCTGGTTCTCCCTTTTCTTATCCACAGACATCACAGTAGCCATTCTGGATTAAGTTAGGATCAACGGCCAAAATCACCCACTACAAAGCCTCTCATAGTCACAGTTCTTAACAAAGCCACCAGATTTTTCTCCATGCAGCTTTCTTACTTGGGCAGAAGAGGTAAAGAATTTAACTTAAATTAGTCCTAAATTACATGTAACCTCCTTCCTCTTCACACTCTGAAAATCAATATTTAACTGAGATTTGAGATAAGTGACAGAAGACAATGATTTTGCCTATAAAATTGGTGAAACAATAGTGATCTATATGACACTAATATTTAGTAACCAACCAGTACTATCTTAGATCACAATCAAGTGTGCTTCCAAATGCAGCTTCCCTTTCTTAGTTAGACTTCATATTAAGGGTAAATTCTAGCTACATTTTTCTACTTTAAATGTCAAATGATTCTAATATCTGTGGCTATACTGCTGGTAATATTGAATTAAAAATAAATGACTTTTATCTGTCCAAAATATGAAAATTGCCTTTTAAAACATTTCAAAAGTACTTTTCTAACACCAATTATTGAAATGCAAGCTGAAAACATTGTCAAATTATACTAATATATTTTGTATGTATGGCTATTCTCTCACAAAGCTTAAATTGTCTTACAAAAGAATGACCAGATTTTTTTAAAAACAGCTTTATTGAAATACAACTCATATACCATACAATCACTCACAATGTACAATTAAATGGCTTTTAGTAGATTCACAGAGTTGTACATCCACCTCCACAATCAATTATAGAAAATTTTCTTTTACCCTAAAAAGAAATTCCACACCTTACTATCATATCCCAAACCTTACTTATCCCCTCCTCAGCCCTAGGCAACCACTAATCTATATTTTGTCTCTATAGATTTGCCTACTTGGGCATTTCATATAAATGGATCATATAATATACTGTTCTTCATGACTGCCTTTTTTTCACTTAGCATATTTTCAAGTTTCATCCATAAGCACTTCATTTATTCTTACTGCTGAATAATATTCCGCTGTATGGATACACCATATTTTGTTTGTTTACTTATCAACTGATGAACATTTGATTTGTTTCCACTTTTCAGCTATTATAAATAATACTATGAACATTCATGTATAAGTTTTTGTGTGGATATATGTTTTCATTTCTCTGGGGTATATATAACTAGGAGTGAAATTGCTGGTTCATATACCTCTACGTTTAATTTGCTGAGGAACTGTCAGACTGTTTTCCAAAGTGGCTGCACCACTAAAGTCTGCTTTTCCAAGGTGCAGGTCCAGAAGCAGGTCAGGCAAAGACTCAAAGCACCCAGAGGTCCACCTCTGCCTGCAGGCTGATTAATATGAGTCTCTTAACGAGCCTCAGGCTGTAGACCACAGCAAGGCATAAACTCCACAGGGTGGGGTGAGAGGTTTTCCAATGGGTGGGGTAATTGCTTCCCCCACCCCAGGCAAAAGCTGCCTGGCTGGCAAAAGTCTGCCTGAGAAAGATGTCCTCTGCCATATGGGGGAATGACTCAGCATAGGAATCCAGATGGTTGCCCTCTGAGCTCTATCCCCAGAGCCAGCATCCCTAGACTCTCCTCACACAGCTTTAGTCTACTCTGCCCTCCCTCCACAGGAGCCCAAGTTGAGTGGCTGCACATGAAATTTTGTGCATTGGCCCTTTAAGAGGGTGCCTGCATTTTCAGCAGTCTCTCCCTGACAGAGAGAAATCCTGCTGCTTTTCACAGCCAGATGTTATGTGGGCACCTTTCTCAGTTCTGGTGCTCTGGGCTGGGGAGCCCAGCTTGGGGTTTAGACCCGAGTTCTCAGTGGGAAACCCCACAGCTGAGATATCCCTCCAGACCTTCAGCTGCTGCCTGTGGGAGCCCAGCCAGCCCTCTTGTGCCTCCACATTTCCTCCCAGTCTCTAGGTAGTCTTCACTTTAAGTCTTTGGTTATGAGGGTGCTCTTCTGCTGGTCTTCAGTTGATTATTCAGTATGGTTTTTCTATATTTAAGTTGTAATTCCAGTTTGGTCCTGGGAGAGTTTCAGTGCAACTTCCACTTAATCTGTCACCATCTTAGAATCCCCATAAGTGACTCAGTTTGAATAAAGTAAGAAAAAGAATGTTTTTAAAAGGTAATAAAGGTAGGTAGTTTTAATAATAAGCCTTAAGCTGTCCTAAGTAAGAAACTGCAGGGTTAGATTCACTTCACCTAAAAACCACCACCAGGAACAATTTGTCGTATCTTTTTTCCTTCTTAAAGTTTAGTGATTAAAAAAATCTGTGATCACAGTACAGTTAGGAGGATTGATTTTATAATTAAAATTACATATGTATGCATATATGTGTGTGTATTTATATATGTTTAAGTAAATGTATTTCTAAGTAATTTTCATTACAAAGTCAGGGATGCAGCCTGCTGGGATAAAAGTACTTTCCTCTTCATAAAAACAACTTTAAAATACTGTAATATTTTTCAAGTCATGAAAGAAAAACTAATTAAGACAGTAATAAAACTCAAAATAGTAACTACAACAAAAATGCTTTATTTACAATAAACTCTCAACATTGGTAACACTGAATATTGTTGGGACTTTTAGGAAAAAATACAAAAGAGAGAATAAAAATCACTTAATATAAAAATAATCTTTATATTATTAATACTGTACATATTGTTTTGTAATCTATTTTTTTTCTTAATATACTGTGAACATTTTTTCATGACAACATATAATTCTAATCTTGATTTATTCTATTAATCAGTCATCCTAATGCTGGACATTTCGAATGTTTCCAGTCTTTTCCTGTAATAATATTTTAGTCACCACTATTCTATGTAAATTTTGTACATATCTATGATTTGGATAAATCCCCAAAAGTGTAAATGTTGAATTACATTTGTTTTCCAACTACCTATTTACTTATTTGAATTGATTTTTAGAGAGGAGAAAGGGAAAGAGAGAGAGGAACATCTATGTGAGCCACATTGATGTGAGAGAGACACATTGATCATTACCTCCTGTATGCACCCCTACCGAGGATTGAACCCGCAACTTAGGTATGTGCCCCTAACGGAAATCAAACCCATGACCTTCCAGTGTGATGCTTAACTGACTGAGCCACACCAGCCAGGGCCCAGCTACCCCTTTTAGAGTGCCTATCTTTTGCACACTTATCAAAATTCCATTTATGGCTATTGAAAATATCCATGGGAAATTTTTTAAATTTTATCTTAAAAAAGCAAAAAGAGCCTTGACCTAAACTATACACAAAAATGAACTCAAAATTGATTAAAGAAAAAACAACAACAACAACACAATAAAGTCTTTGGGAACTAGATTAAGCAAAGAGTGCTTAGACTTAACCCAATCACATGATCCATGAAAGGCAAAATAGGTAGAACCTTCCCAAACTTATTTATTTTACCTACTTGAAGTGCCCTTCTACCAATCTTGAGTTATTTTGTTTGCTTTTCTTTTAGTTGTCTGAAATAGATTTTCAAATCATTTGTTTGTAAGGTCAGGAAATAATTTTATGAATACTTGTGTTTCTCAAATTGTTTTTGCTATTATCTTTACACATAAATAAAAACTTTGTTAAAAATAGAATTTTTGCCTACAAATTTTATAGTTATTGCTCTACTGATACCTTGTCCTCTGGCACTGAAGGCTGTTGAGAAGCTTGGGGCTGGTCTGATTTTCCTTCAATTTATTTAACATGTTTTATACTCCTGTTGTTTAAGAGATTTTTAATTATAATTCAAGTAGGAGTCTGAGTCCAAACCAGATCCTATGTGTGATCTTTCAGACTCAATAATACGCAATTACAAGGTTTTGCCTGTCAGACCTCTCCCTACACTAGCCTTGGTGCACAGTCAGTGCATTAAAATTTACAGAGGGAGTTGCAGTCAAGGACTCAGGATCCCCCACTCTTTTTTCTAAAGAGGGTCCTCCAAATTATATAAGATTGAGGCGATACAATATTTAGATCTATTCCTCCAGAACAAGTATAAATGTTTTTTGAATGATTATAAAAATCTAGTCAATTTTTAACCTATTCTTTATTTTTAAAAATTTTAATACACCTTTATATAAGGTACACAACATGATTTAATATACATATGTACTGAAATGATTACTACTGCAAGATAATTAACATATCATCCCACAGTTAACTTTTTTTTAAAGTATCAGCTGTGTTTAATATTTTTATCAGTCTTTTTTGTCTGTTTAGGAGCTCTCTAATCCTGTTTTCTACTCTTGAGCACATAGGAGGAGTACATTTCTCAATCTCTCCTGCAATCAAATTGGGATCATGTGAATGATTTATGGCCAGTGGATTATCAGCGGAAGTATACTTCTTCCAAGCTTAGAAGAAAAATGCCCTAGTAGTACTCTTAAGTCCTACAAACAGATATGACCTGACTGGACACTTGTTTCATAATTAAAGTTTCTTAGGACACAGTTGTGCCTCATTGTTTGCAAATATCTATTGCTGCTTTTACAATACAATGAGAGGCTGACTATGGCCACAGACATCCATTAGGAAATAATACAATGTTTACTATCTGACCTTTCACATAAATTTGCAGACTTAAAGTTTAGAAAGAGGCTCAAAGATTGGTATCTGTGATTAGACGAAAGAGGCAAGTTAGTGATACTATGAGAGAAATTTCAGAAATGCATGACTTTGCATGGAAATGATATCCATGGTGTACCTATACATCTGAGTTGAAGAGGTATAAAATAAATTGATGTAATGGGGATATACGAATATATGTCTTCATATGTGTAACTAGTGAGACCTATCCTACTAATCTGGGGTACATATGCAGTCACAGCTTTATCTTTTTCCCTCCAGTTAATTTCTATATCCCACAATGCCCTATTAGCAGTAAGCTCATCACCTCTTTCTCAAGGCCTCTTCATCACCTCAAACTGGGCAAATATCCTACTAGCTTGTTCATTGTGAGGGCAACAATTCCTTGCTTGCCAGAGAGAAGTCATATCTTAATTGGTTTACATTACCTTTTTTTTTAAGGTAAAAACACTTGCAATCTACTCTCTTAGTAAATTTCCATTATTCAATATTGTATTAACTATAGTCATCATGCTATACATTAGATCTCTAGACTTATTCATCCTACGTAATTGCAACATTTTACCAGTTGACCAATGTCTCTCCATTTCCCCCACTCCCACCTCTGAAAACTATCATTATACTCTCTGCTTCTATATATTTGACGTTTTTAGATCCCACATACAAGTAAGATACTGTTGTGTTTTTCTTTATGTGTCTTACTTAGCACAATGTCCTTCAAGTTCATCTATGTTGTTGTTAATGGCTATTTCCTCCTTGAAGGCCAAATGATAGTCATGATTATATATATATATGTGTGTATATATATGTGTGTGTATATACACACACACACACAGACATAAAATCATGATTCCTTTATCCATTTACCCACGGACAGACACTCAGGTTGTATCCATAACTTGGCTATTGGGAATAATGCTGTAATGAACATGGGAATGCAGATATCTCTTCAAGGTACCAACTTCATTTCCTTTGGGTATACACCCAAAATAGAGATTGTTGGATCATATGATAGGAAGAGCAATCAGACAAGAAAAATAAATAAATAAAAGGTATCCAAATCAGAAAGAAAGAAGTAAAATTACCATTCTTTAGAGATGACAAGGTCCTATATGTAGAAAACCCTAAAGACTACATAAAAAATTGAACTACCCTGGCTGGATATGGCTCAGCAGTTGAGCATCAACCTAGGATCCAGGAGATTGTGGTTCAATTCCTGGTCAGGGCACCTGTCTGGATTGTGGGCTTGATCCCCAGTCAGGCACATACAGGAGGCAGCCGATCAATGACTCTCTCTCATCATTGATGTTTCTATCTCTCTCTCCCTCTCCCTTCCTCTCTCTGAAATCAATAAAGATATATTTAAAAATTAATTTAAAAAATTGAACTAATAAACTTGGTAAAGTTGTAGGATTAAAAAAAAATCAACATACAAAAAACAGTTGCATTTAATTACACTAGTAATGATCTATCTGAAAATAAAATAAGAATCTCACAATAGCATCAGAAAGAATAAAATACTTAGGAATAAATTTAACCAAGGAATAGGAAGATCTGTACACTGAAAAGTATAAAACATTGATGAAAGAAATTGAAGACACAAATAAATAAAAACTATCTCATGTTCATAAGTTAGAAGAATTAAATTGCTAAAATGTCCGTATTACCCAAAATGACAGATTCAACATAGTCCCTACAAAATTCCAATGGCATTTTTCATAGAAATGGAATAAACAATCCTAAAATTCATATGGAATAAAAGACCCCAAATAGCCAAAGCAATCTTGAGAAAGAAGAACAGTGTTGGAAGCATCACACTTCCTTGTAATATAAATTTCAAATTATATTACAGTTATAGTCATCAAAACAGTATGGTACTGGCATAAAAACAGACATATAGACAAATGAAATAGAACAGAGTGCCCAGAATTAAACCTAACGGTCAACTAATTTTCCACAAAGTCATGAAGAATACTCAGTGCAGAAAGGATAGTCTCTTCAATAAATGGTGCTGGGAAAACTGAATATCCATATGCAAAAGAATGAAATTGAACTATTATCTTACACCGTATGCAAAAATCAACTCATAATGGATTAAACTTAAATGTAAGGCCTGAAATCATAAAACTCCCAGAAGAAAACACAGGGAAAAAGCTCTTTGACATATAGGTCTTGACAATGATTTTTCAGATTTGACACCAAAAGCAAAGGCAACAGAAGCAAAAATAAACAAGTGGGACTACATCCAAATAAAAAGCTTCTGCACAGCAAAGGAACCATCAGCAAAATGAAAAAGGCAATCTACAGATTGGGAGAAAGTATTTGCAAACCATATATCTGATAGAGTGAATATGCAAAATACATAAGAAACTCATAACTCAATAGGAAAAAAAAGTAGCTACGTTAAAAATGGGCAAAGGACTTGAGTAAATATTTTTCCAAAGAAGACGAGGGCCATATACAGATGACCAACAGGTATATAAAAAGTTGCTCAACATTACAAATCATCAGGGAAATGCAAACCAAAACCACAATGAGATAATCATCTTACACCTGTTAGGACAGCTATAATAAAAAAGAAAAAAGGTAACTATTGGTGAGGATATAGAGAAAAGGGAATCCTTGCACACTGTTGGTGGGAATGTGAATTGGTACAACCATTATGGAAAACAGCATGGAGGTTCCTCAAAAAATGTAACCTATTCTTCAAAGTTGATCTCAAGCCACATCTCTGAAAGCCTATCCTGATGACTCCAAGGTCTGCATATAGCTTCCCTCAGAATTGTTATAGCACTTTTTTCAGTACTATATAGTCCACAGATTCTTCTCTTCTACCACCCTATGTCTATGTTGCATGAGCTTTGGAATCAAACAAGACCTTGACATCTATGTTGCATGAGCTTTGGAATCAAACAAGACTTTGATAACTTAAATTATTTGTACTCAAGTGATTCACATTAAAAATGGGGAGAATGATACTTAATATATCAGGAGAAAGGAATTTACCTGGAAACTAAGCTTAACCTTCAAGGGCCCCTCACTTGTACTTGTCTCTAGTACTTGATTTTGTATCCAAAATTTTGTATTGTTTTTTCTAAATAGGGTACCCTAAATTGTATAAACTTCAGACACCAAAAAATTTTTATCCATCCCTGCCTATAATAAGAAAAGTACATATATGAAGGCCCAACATGTTTAGAAACAAGGATAGCTAGTTAAGCAAAAATCGGCTTGGAGACTTGCATAACTCAGAACTGGAAGTGGACCTTTGAGTCTGATTTCAATGAAATTTATACTAATGTTAGAAAATTATTCTTTCAGTGGTGAACTAGAAAGTAACACTTAGTGAAAAGAGAATAAGTGTTCAGAAAGGTTTATGCTAACACAATACCTGAATCTCTCTGTTTCTTCTGGTAAGCATCCTTAAAAAGAACTGTTTCTCAAGTGAGTAAGACTGATGGAATGCTATTACATGTATTTAGTAGGAGGTATTATTATACATTCGGTTTTCCTTACATTTTGGTGATGATTCATAAATACATTAAAACTATCCAAATTTTATCTCTAAAATTGAATAATGATTTATTAGATATAATTTATGTGCCATATTTTAGATAGATATTTTTTTCCACATCTGTCCCTTCATTGCTATACACAATAACTTTATGCAAAAAAATTTTTATGTGCCGGGACGGCATGGCTCAGTAGTTGAGTGTCAACCTGTGAATCAAGAGATCATGATTCAATTCTTGGTCAGGGCACATGCCTGGGTTGCAGGCTCCATTCCCAGGGAGCGGGTGGCAGGAGGCAGCTGATCAATGACTCTCTCTCATCATTGATGTTTCTCTCTCTCCCTTCCTCTCTCTGAAATCAATAAAAATATATTTAAAAAAATTTTAATGCAATATATCTTGACAATAATATCAGTTATCAGTGTGCACAGAAGCAGTTAAAACATTTCAAAACAAACATTCCTTTAAAATAAAATACTACAGTTTTATTTTATGGGGAAAAATGAGGAAGAAAGATGTACATTTTTCTCTGTACTAGAAATTCAAAAACTGGAATTTCAAAACATACATAATAATAGTTGTTACTGATAAATTATTTTATTTTGTTCATTTTCACCAGCAAGTATCCTTGCAAACACTAGAGGAGCTACTGTATCATAAAATGTTTTCTTTTAAAACTGAGACTCTATTTGTATTCAGAGCATTGTTATAAAATTCATCAGCACATTGAGATTTATTTTCCTAAATAAAAATAGGCCATTCTTTCCCATCACTTCAAATTCTCTTTATACCTGAAGACTAAAAAGAGTCTTGATTACAAGATAAATATTGGACATAACGTGTTTTTATAAAAGGTAGGGTATATCACTTTCTATCTCGACGTCATGAAAAGGCAAAAGCAATTTTCCATAAGTAACTATATAAATTTTGAGGATTAGAATCTCACTCCATGAATAGCAAAATAAAATAAACTCTTCTCAGATAATTAGAAGGTTAACTGACATACAAAGTTGGGCAAAAGTAGGTTTACAGTTGTGAGTACATGAAACAGTTTATTCCTGTATTATTATTTATTAATTATTGCATTATTTATTTGTATTATAACTGTAATCCTACTTTTGCCCACCCCTGTATGTTCAGCAACCACTGTTGAATGCATAAGTGCAAGACTCAAAGATGAGTTAATGAGACACTGGAGTTCATGCTTTGAAGCAGCTTATGTTACAGTCTAGAAGACACACACACACAATTTTTAAAGCACTTACTCTTATATACCCTTTCAGATAGTGATTCATTTCTTTGCTTCCCTTCATAACCAAACTTCTCTGAACATCTGCCAAAATATGCTGTTATCTCCATTTCATCACCTCCTATGCATTCTTAAACCCAGCCAAATCTAGTTTCTGCCTCTACCACTCCAACAAAAGTCCTCTTGTCATGTCACCAATATACTCCATGGTAACAAATCCAGCGGATGTATTTTAGTTCTCACCTGACGGTATCTCTTAACACATTAAACAGAGTTGATCAATTGCTGCTTCTTAATATATGCTCTTAGTTTATTTCCTATCTCACTAACTACTACTCCCTATTCTCCAGACCTTCGCATAACCAAGTTATTGTTTCTCAGGAGTCTACCACCAGTGCTGTTAAATAGAACTTTCTGCAATGGCGAAAATGTTTTTATATGTGCTGTGTAGTGTAGGCCACTAGCCACATGTGACTACTGAACACCTGAAATGTGGCTAGCACGACTGAAGAACTAAATTTTATGCAACTAAATTTAAATTTAATTTAAATTTAAATAGCCATTTCACCCTAATGGCTACTGTACTGGGCAGCACAGCTTAGAGAAAGCCCTCTTTTTTTACTTCTCCCTAGAACTGATCTATCATTTTGTTGTTGATAATTTCCAAATTTATAGCTCAAGATCTCTAAAGTGTATTTAACACTTCCACTTGGATGTCTCACAGATATCTCGAATTTAAAATATCTGAAACACAACTCTTGATTTTCCTTCCTAAACTTATGCTCCAAATTCACTATTCCCCCATTTTAGTAAATGGCATCAACATCCACCCAAATACTCCATCTAGAAATTCAACAACTAATACAGGTTAACTGATTTTTTTTGTCAGTTTTGAAAAAACCCAAGCCCCTTTCTCCCTGAAGGCTGCTTCCCCTCTCTTACATGGCTTCACCTCCAGTTCTCGGAAAGCTCCTCCTCCTCATCCTTCAGGCCTCAGCTTACTTCAGACCATATTACCTTACCCCAAACAAGCCTTCTGACTGTTCTGCCTAAAAAGTTGACCCACTAAACTTATTCTCCATAAGTTTCCTATTTACTTTCTTCCCAGCACTTTCAAAATTTCTATTAGTTAATTTATATCTCTAATCTGTTTTCCCCATTGGACCACAAGATCCATGAATGCAGGGGTCATGACCATCTTGTCACCAATATTTCCACAGTGTCCAAAAAAGTACATATTTATTGAATACATGAATTCTTAAGTAAAAGAACACATCTACTCCTCAAGTTCAAAAGTACAATATATTACGCTTCTAAAATACCACCTGATAAGCTGACAAAGGAAATTTTAATTATTAATTAGGTTCCCAAAGCTTCATAATAAATGATCCAACTTGTTTCTTATACTGCTCAGGTTGTGTCCTGCATGCCCCCTATTGGGGACTGAGCCCACAACCTGGGCATTTACCCTGACCGGGAATTGAACCGCAGTCTCCTGGATCATAGGTCGATGCTCAACCACTGAGCCACACAAACAGGCAGTACAATTATTTCTTTATAAATTATATTCACATACTACTACAATAAATATTATGAACATTATAGACTACAGACAAAATAGAAATTTAAAATGATAATACTTTAAATAATTTACATTTATTACTTAAAAAGTATAAAAATATGTGTTCTTATTTTGATAACCTTGGTTTAATATTTTGTGATATAGCAATTCAAATGACCAGCTCTAAAGTCCATTTACTTAGATACCTGGTTTTAAGGGCAGTCACAGTTGGAAAAGATATCACACAAAAAAGTGGGTACATCAGAATGGAGAAAGCGCATCAGTAGATGTCTTACTAAACACTAATATTTTCATTTCTCAATTCCGTACACTAATTATACAAGAGTACTCCATGTACATACAGTATACATAATTGTTTGATGTACTAATCTATATAAGTAAGATTAATTAAACTTATTTCTTATTTTAGATAAGACAAAATAAATATTAATAGAAGTTCTATTACTTTATTCCATGGCCCAACTGATTATCTTATGTGCCCTTGGATTCATACAAAACATACCCATGGCATCTACACAACACTTTTAAATGTCCTTATATTGTAAATACAAAGTATATAATTTCCCCATAAAGAAACAGTAGAGTACAACAGAAAATGAAAGTAAGCCATTCACAGACCCATACTGATAATACAAGATAATATTCATTTTAAAAGCAAAGTGAATTCTGCTAAAATAAATTAAGATACCTTATATTGTTAGTATAACATTAGTCAATACGAAAATTTGTAAAATTACTTTTTTTTTTTTTTTTTTAAATTCTCACCTGAGAATATGTTTCTATTGGTTTTAGAGAGAGAGGAAGGGAGAAAAAGTGATGTGAAAGAAACATTAATTGGTTGCCTCCTCCTATATAAGACCCGACCAGGGATTGAGCCCAAAACCTAGGTGTGTGCCCTGACCAGGAACTGAACCTGCTACCTTTCTTTGGTGTGTGGGTCGATGCTCTAACCAACCAAGCCACCCAGCGAGGGCTGCAAAACTACTTTTTAATTTAACAAAAACTATCTGGGTAAAATCCTTTTTCTCCTGTTTTCTTACATCATCACAATTAGCTTTCTTACTTCAAAACAAAGTTTTTGACATTTCAAAAGAGTTCTGGGTCAAATTTTATTACTGTAAATTTTATCATTATAATTTCACTAAGTAAAGCTTTTAGCAAAACAAACAGTATAAACAGCAAATTCCAGAACCACTGCTTTTCAGTCATTAAGCTCTCCTTTTAAAAAAAGATCATTAAAATAACAAAAAGCTCCATGGAAATTAATATTAGATATATGGAATTGCAACGGAAAAAAATATATAAAAATAAGCTCAAACACTCAGACTCAGCACTGTTTATCTAACTTTAAACATAAAGAATCTGCAAAACAACAAAAATTAAGTATAAAAAAGACTATGTCATATTTAGACTATCATTAAATAGATACCCTAGCAAACATTTAAATTAGTAGGTTCAAAGTAAAAAAAAATCCTGGAAATATATGTGCAGTATGAAAGCTTTAGAAATAGCTTTGGTGGAGATTTTAGTTTTCCTTTAGGCTCCAGTGTCATTATTTGCCTGCTAATTTGAGTTCCAAAGGTTCACTTATTTTATGTCCTGCAGACTATGTTGCCAGGGAGAAAAAAAGTATTCCAGTGTATTTCCACTGTAAACACAAAAATCATATACTTAATTCTCTTTCCAGTCAAAATAAGGAGGATAAATCTAATAAATACGGAGCTTAGATAAACTGTATTTCTTCCATGTTAACTGCCCAAATAACCACATCGAAGCCAAATTTATTATATCAAAAGTAATTAGTTTTTAAGTACTTTTAGACACCACAAAAAAGCATTCAAATTTACTCACTCTAATGAGCACATTCAACAATTTGACATGGATCTGAAAGACTGACTGAAAGAAAGAACACTTGATAAAGGAGAAATAGGAGCAACAGAAAAGTAGCTTGAAAAGGACTACCAAATTTTCACCTTTGTCCTCAACTCTCTCCCTATGAGACTCATATTTTTTAACACCTATCTTGGACACTTTCATGTAAGTATTCCACAGGCATGTGAAACTTACTTGTTCCCAAAACACTTTAGTAACAGCGTGTTATCAATACCACTCCTTCACATTCTCTCTAACCAACAATTACTACTTTATTTACTGGTGTCAAAATATACCCAGTCTAGCAAATTTAGCCATCATCAGCGACTCCTTTTTGGGATTTTACACTTCTAGTTTAAACACAAAGTCAACCAATTTTTACTTCAGAAATGTTCAATTCCACTCCCAATTTTTATCTACCTTGTCTTAATCCTAGTATCTGTAATTGCCTTATAGATATCCCAGTTCATTCCTCAGATGGATACCAGAATACTATTTATTAAAATCAAATATCTCTTCCTTACCTAAGAAATTCTTTGGTCATGCTACCTTGAGAAGTGCTTCTCCAAGTGTGTTCTCTGAATCACCAATATTGGCAACATCTGGAAATTTACTAGAAAATTCAAATTCTTTGGCTCCACCCCAGACCTAATGAATTTGAAACTCTGGGGGTGGAACCCAGCAATCTGTGTTTAACAAGCCCTGCAAGTGAGAATCCATGGTTTAATGGGTTCTGAGCAATGATTTATTTATATTTTTAAATACAGAGTTCATTAAAGGATTCAGCAAACATTATCATTTAACTTCCTTTAAAAATTAAACTATTTTAAAAATTGTAATACAAATAGCATACATTATATTATGCTATATTATGGGATTTTGGATAACATCAAAACAAAACCTTGCCTGCTAACCTCAGAGCAAGAGATGACACAATGTATAAAAAGGTCATGGCTCTGTTCATTTTCATATCTGTTTGTTTAACTCAAGTCAGCAAGTATATGCTCAAATAAAATTTTACAAACACATTATTACAGGCATATCTAATTTTATTGCACTTGGCTTTATTGTGCTTCAAAGATGTTATATATTTTTTACAAATTGAAGGCAAAACCTTTACCAGCAAAATGTTTACCACTTGCTCTACTGCAATACTCACTTTACTGTAGTGGTCTGGAACCAAACCTGCAATTATCTCTGAGGTGTATGCCTGCATCTGCATGCAGAGTTCAATTAGTTGCAGGCAAGATTCAGGTGCATGTGTTTGGCCCTTTAGTCCAAATCAAATGGAAGGGCTTCTTTTGTGTACTTCTCTAATTACTTTAATTATATTTGTGATGAAGTTATTCTAAGTTGATAGTATTACTTTTTCCAGTATAGGCAATTTACCTATAAAACTAGAAATGGATCCTTAGTTAAAATGAGAAATGTTAAAGAAATGTAACATGTATGTATTGAGACTGATTTGGCTCAATATGCCTCAGTCTTACCATTAATAAGTACCAGCTGATTTTTCAGCTAGTACTGACTATACTCACAACTATGTTGAAAATGAAATAAATATGCTGGAAGCTCTAACAAAAGCTAAAATACAATACTAAATTTCAGTGATAGGCATCTATCAGTAAAATTTACATTCTAGTGACAAAAAGTGATAACTTTTCATTAGATTTCATACAAGGTTTTACAAATATGGTCTCTGACAAGTTCCATGATTCTGAAAATAGTGTTCCTGACACTGCAATAAATATATTAATTATTATCCCAAAACTGAAAACATTGGTACATGTCTAATATATTTGATTAATTCAAATGCTGACATTATGTAAAATCTTTCCAATTTAACCAGATGAGGATATGAATGTGGCAGATCTCTCCATTTACATTTGTAGAAGTTTCTCAAATAGGTAAATGCAATAATGGTAAAATGACAAATAATGGAGAAGAAAATTTTAATGTCTAAATCAGTTTTTAACGTACCATCAACTAAACTGTTGGAAGTGTTGAGATGACTATTTAAGGGAAGTAGATAAAATTTTAAAAACTGAGGAGTGGTAATTCCTATAAAAGCTGTTGCCAGCTTTCATGAAGTAGTAACTGTTCACTAATAACAACTGACTCTTAAGATATTTCAAAATAGTTTTAAATAATCTCATACAGACTATTGTTTAAATTATTTTTGAACTAATTATAATGTTATAAACAGAAAATTTCCAAATTCATTTTTTATACCAAACTTAGGTGGGTGTCCTGAAACAAGATATAACTACTTCAAAAGAAACAAGAAATACTTTATTAATTCAAAAACCCTTTGATAGATATCTTTCAAATAAAAATAAGGGACAAACTAGTTTGATTATCCAACTGCTTAATAAGCTAAGGAAAGTCAATTTGGCAATATAGTTACAATGTTACCAAGCTTATAACTGTACGTAAATTGTCAGTAATGAAATTGATTCTTACAATTTTAAGATTCGTTATGTAAGTAAAATAAATTCCACTGTCTGAAATGTAACAGATCAGCAAAAAGTTCTGAGTGTTTTTTTAATATTATCAACAAATATCTCAGAATATTACAAAATACATTATTTTCTCAAAGAACAATGAAAAACTAAACTCACTAATGAATCGATTCTATTACCTCCCTCCAAAAGGAATACTTATTCTTTGACTCTAGTATGAAAAAAAATCTTACTGTTTCTCTTTAAGTCTATCAGTTTATTTGAAGAGTATCCTGAGAAGGTAAAATGAGTTTTTAAACATTACCATTTACCACCACTTATCTGTATGAACCACAATTTCCTAGGAACAATGCAATAAAAATAAAATACAGACATAAAGCAGATGTTGAGGCTGATATAAAATAGCAACTTTCAAGTATAACTGCAATTTTAATTTCTCACTATTCCTGATTGACTTTATCTGAAGAATGCTAGAAGTTTGAAATTACAGGATAAAAGTATATTAATAAAATGCTACTTTCACTTGTTAGAGCTCTCTGCAAAATGTGTTTTTTTAAAAGGCTCTCTACAAATTAGAGTGTTTGAAATCTACTAACAAGGTTTCAGACTAGATAAATCTAAACTCATGCTATAATCTAGCTAGTCCTGACTAGCCTTCAGTTTATTTTCCCACAAGGATTACTTCTTTCCTTGAGCAATGCTAAATGCCATGTATTCCTAGAACATAAATGATTTTATGCCTTTATATATGCTCTAGGCCAGAAATACCCTTATTCCACTTATTTTGGAAAATTCTATTTTACTTTTTAAAAAATTGTTTTCCCAACACCATTGATCCCCCGTGTCCTCTTCCACCGCCACCCCCACCCCAGCCGTCACCATACGCCATTGTCCATGTTCATGAGTTTTCTTTTTTTTTTCTTTTTGCTCAGGGCCCCCACCCCCAACACTTCTCCTTCCCACCAGAGCTGTCTGCCTGCTCTCTATTAGTCTGTCTCTATTTTGCTTAGTAGTTCAGTTAATACCCAGAAAAAAATGTTCCTTTCCTCTGTGAAACTCAAGAAAGAATTAACCACTTTCTCCTCTATACACTATTATACTACTTATCACCACATATTACAGTTATTTAAATATATTGTCTCCTTAAATGCCAGCAAATCCTTTGAATGCAGAATCCAAGTTATACTCATTCTGGCACCCCTTTCCCTCCCTGTTCTTAATACGCTAAGGTTGTAACACATGTACAAATAAATGGTAAAAAAAAAAAAAAGTTAAGTGTAAGAACAAAAGGAAATAAAGTGAGAATATTAACTGGATAAGTTTAGTACCGAAAAATTAATCATTGAACAAGAATAGAATGGTACTGTCTCTAGCTAATGTACTCAAAGTGTGGTCTGCAACCTATTTACCAGTCTGTGATGTGATAAATATAAAAATTATGATTAAGCATTTAGAAACTTTCACAGGACTTTGACACTAACTTTTATATCTGTTGAATCTTTTTGGATCTTTTAAATTTCATTTTTCTAATAATTCATTTTAATTATATTTTTATAAATAATCAGTCAATGATAGATTGGATATTTAAAAAACAAAATAGATTGAGAAGTACTACAATACAGATAAAAGATAGAAAGATAAGATCTTGCTTCACTCTTTCAATGAGAATTTGGTTTAGAAGGAAGAATATGATATATATATGATACATGATATATACATATATATATTTTTGTAATATGTATCAAAACTACCCATATTTCTCAAAGTTCACATCATCATTTTTGAACTTTAAAACATAGCTGTTACTAAATTATATCTGAAAATACTAAAGCATAACTAATACTTCCTCCTAAAGTTATTCAGATGAAGACTAGATTTCAAGTTGCAATTAGGGTTTGTTTCTCTTACTGCCTATTAGACACAATGGCAGAGACAGCTACCCATCTTTAACTGACTCCACAGAGCTATCCTATTGCCTGGTAAAGCTTTTCAGCTTTCTTCAGCTCTCTTTCTGACCTGCATAATCTCAAAACCCTGGTAATATATAAAAGCAAAATAATTGTACTTTTTTTCTTCAGAAACTCTTCTTTCAATATTTTTATTCCTATCAAGAGGGATTGATTTATTTTCTCAATCCTCAACATTAGGAGCTGACAAACTTTTTCTGTAAAAAAGCAAAGTATTTTAAGGTTTGTGGACTATGTGGTCTGCTGTCACAGCTACTCAACTCTGCTGCTGTAGCAAGAAAGCGACCACAGGCAACATATAATAAACAAATGTGTATGGCTGTGTTCCAATGAAATTTTACTTACAAAAACTGGCAGCAGGTTTTCAGTTTTGGCTCAAGGACTAACATGTTGATCCCTGTTCTGCATCATAGATATAACACAAATGTGCAATCATTACAAAACTATCACACAGTAGATGCTCAAAAATTGTCATTCTTGTTTGCATTTATCATCAACTTTTTAAACTGAAAGACTGAGAGGTTCATCAACATTCAGGCTTACAAAAGATGAGACACTATTTTACAATAAAATCAGAATAAGTATATTGAAAAAATTTTTTGTGCCTTGTCTTTAATGGCATATAATGGGAAGCTATAAGCCTTTCATAATATCATTAGATAGCAACATTTCCACTGGCTATAAAAAACAAAAAGAGATTTTTTTTACATTAATTGTCACAACCACTGCAACAAATAATGTATGTGCAATAATCCCCACAGAGCAGCTCTTTTAAAATGAAACACAAACTTGGCCCAAAGAGTCATAATATAACAAACAAAGCCAACTACAATTCAGAGTAGGATGCTTTCTGTTTAATTCACATTTATTGAGCAACTTCAAAATGCAGAGCTCTTGTCTGCATTTTTAACAAACCTGAAATGTAGATTTATTCATCTTTGGGGTTCAAAGTTGGCCTTCCCCAGCATGTGATTACTTCTTTCTTTCAAGGGGTGAGAGACTCTAAATAAAACTCAAGTCAAATCCTAACCTTCCCTTTTTCATCTAAGTGCTGGCCTCCTAGTGGAATGTATAGTTGTATGAACAATTCTCTTCCTCATTCTAGAATTCTTTTTCCTCAGAACACAGGAGAAATTGATAAATGTTTAATAAGTTTCCAAGGGAGTCTTAGTTAGATTCTAAATATCTTAACATAAACATTATCGCTAAATCCCCCTGAAAACTCTCCTGACTCTAAAATGACCTTAACACAGATGACTCAAAAATCTCTAGTTCACAGTCCTCTATAAAGTATCAAGTGGTTGGTTTTTATTTAGTAATGATTTTCAAAATATTATCATTACACTATATAGATAATACACACACACACACACACACACACACACACATATAATCTTGAAAGGCTAATTTCAAGATCAGGAACCAAGTAAAAGAAGTCTAAAAAGAATGTAAGTGGACTCTCTCACAGGGATTCACATTGAAACAATAATGAGAAGGCATATATAATATTCTGGGAATATGATTTCTGTGAGAGAGGTGAGTGCCCCTGGAAAAGGGCTTAGGACACTTTTGTATGTTCACTGAGATCTAAAATTTGAGATGTAAAAAATTGTCATCATGGAGTCTTAATATTATTTTCTTTCTCCTTGTTTCCTTTTCAGTCAGCGATTCTTCTGATTTCCCAGACTTAAAATTCTAAAGTTACTCCTGATCACTTCCCATTTTGCTTGAAAATTCAATCACAAATTCTTAGCAACTATTTTATTTCTTTTATACCATTCTCACTCACTATCCTTACATATAGAGAACATACTATGCTTGTGCTGCCTACCTGCTTTTTCTGTCAAGATTCTTCAATGCTTCTATATATTTTTATTAGAAGTATTCCCCAAATACTAATCTTACTTTTATATGTTGTGAATAAAATATAGCCTGATCAAAAAGGCAGTTTACTGCCTAGTAATAATAAAATATTTTAAACAGTTAAAGAATACGGGAAATGCTTTATAGTAAAAACTGAATTTAAATAATTCATAAACAATAAAAAGATTCTTACAGAGAAATTTAACAGAAATGGAAAACCAACCCCCAAAAAAGCAAATGCTATAAAGCAAACCTTAAATTATGCAGCTACTAGGGGCAGAGAAGGAAAACCAGAAACTAGAAAGATTATGCTTACTGCAATAACCGATGCAGCTGCTGTTATTACTGAAGCCTAGGATAAAATATAAAAGTAATCAGAAAACTGTACTCACGGAAATTAAAGGAAAAATCAAGATTGGGCCTAAAAGAGGGGAAAATACCAGCAGTGACTTGGAAGTTGTCTAGTGTTCTATGGAGAGAATTTCTGACTGGCTTACCTAGGCAACAAAGCAAGTTGCCAGTATTACTACTTATGACACATCAGTCACTCTACCACTGGAGGGAGTCTGATCACATATCCTTTTATGTGGCTTTTACTCTAATAACTTCCTGTTTTTCACTGGGAATGAATTAGAACCCCTACGGAGAATATGAATTGGTTTAACATAATCTGATGGTTTTCAAGCTTTTTCAAGTTTGTTTCTTTTAGTTTTTATTTTATTTTTGTTTTGTTTCATACTCACTAATAAAAATTAACAGTATTTCTATAGTCATATCTGGGTCAAAGAAATGAATCCAGAGGTCACATATGGTAGTACGGCTCTATCCTTAGAAAAAATTCATAATGAAAAAAATTGTTAAATCAAGAACAAAGAACAGTTCTGATGCAAATATCTACCTAAAACAGGTATCAAAGTCACAAGGCACACGAAATGCAGCAAACAGCAGATAAGAAGCAGAAGCTGAAAAGAGCTTGTAAGATTAAGGCTGACGAGGATATATCTGATGGTATAAGAAAATATAAGCAAAGGATAGAGTACTGTAACTGTTATTTTAAAATTTACTGTCCTTTTAAAATTCAGAATTTAGTTTCCACTTATTACTCATGAAGTTAAGTTGACAGAAGAAGGATTTACTAAGTAAATAAAACACAACTGAAATGAAAAAAACCACAAAGATCTAAACATTTGCAAAAAATAAAAATAAAAAGCAGTTCAATTCAAGAATGTAAGTGGAGAATCAGATCTTGAGTAAAAACCAATTAACCTTGGCATTTGTACTATGGAGTAATTAGTAATTTATTCTAAAATTATAGTCATTCAATGAATGGTTTTTAAACCAAATTTCAAATTAAGCACATAGAGAAAAGAAAAAAAAAAATGTATGTGGAGAATAATAATTATTATTCCATTTACAATAATAATTATTCTTTATTTTGTGTCAAAGCTTGTGAGAAATGATATATAAGTAATACCTCATTTAATTATTTTAACAATCCTACAGGATTGACATTATTATACCCATTTTAAATGAGAAAGCTTGGGGCTAAACAAAGGTTAAGTAATTTGCTTAAGGTAACAAACATACTTATCAAAAGTCAATATTATGTAGAAGTCTTTCTGATTCTAAGATGGTGCTACCACTATGCTACATGCATGCCAGTGAGACTGAGAAATGATCACTTTACATTTCTCTACTATTAAAGATAACAGTTATGGGAACTCCTCCTACATGTCTGCTTCAGAAAATGTCACTAAGGATTACCTAATACAGCACTGTGCTACTAAGCATTTCTGTGTTACTTTATGTTTCCAAAGTTAAAATTTGTTTAATTCACATGTCAATAAGCATAAAGAAGGGAATCCCAACTGATTTATAATTTGGATAGGAAAAGGCCCAAATTTTTAAAAAAATATTTTTTTAATTATGTAAAAAGGAGAAAATCTTTTTTCTTTTCCTCCACAAAATTATTGTCAGAGACAAAGACGGGGAAATCTGTCAGCTTCTGTCTGTGCAATTTCTTTAAAACATGTTCCCCTGCTGACTAGCATCATAAACTCCATAAACCATACCTAGGCAGTCATAAAATGCCTTGATCATGGAAATAATGCTTGTTAAAGCTAAGAAAACTTGGGGGTGGATTTAAGTGCTATACAACAAATTAATTTTGCATTTTTTCCCTTACTTTTATACTTAGGACACAGCAGTCACACAAGAGTGCAGGGAGCTCAGATGCATGTAAAGCAATATATGGATAAATTTTTCCTTTTCAGCAAGAAAATAAAGCTTCTATATACATTATGCATGATAAAAACAATGGAAAATACAACTAATGTAGAATTCTATGTGCGAGTTAGGGGCTATTTTGTCTTATGGGTAAATTAGTCTGAAGTAACTATATGAAAAAAACTGGAGATGGTTTCTCATATTATAGATGCTTGCATATGAGAAGTTAGTACTTTTTTTCCCTTCAATTTTTTGAAAGTCACAATTAAAATACATTACATATGCAACTTGAGGATGCTTCAGCACAGCAGAAAGGAGGAACAGAAACACTCTTCTACTTGCAGTAGAGATTATACAAACTACTATATCTACAGCACATCTACCTAGGTTTCCCAAGAAAAGTCTATCCAGAATCATCATTTTGAACTACAAGAAAGATCCAGGCAGGGACCATGAACTAGCAACCAAAGAACACATGCCTATGGTAAAAGCACAATGAGAAAATATATGGTTGTACAAGAACCCTCTTGCTTCATTAAAAACATGGTTATATGACCACTTGGACTCTATTACACATTCTTCACAGACTATTAAATACTTTGAGAAACTATGAAATAAGAAACATTGTGAATTGTTGCTAAGAATGTACACATTAATTTATAAGAAAGCAGACAAGTGACAAAAAAATATAGAAGAGGAGAGCCAAGGAAATATAAGACATACAGTTATGTTTACCATCAACTATAGCTCTTAGTTGATGCAATATGCAAAACATTACAAAATCAAAACATCTACAAGTGGAGAGGGTAGAAGAAGTGTATACTTAATATTAATATTTTCTCCTTTTCTGTTTTACTCCACTTCTAAGGAATTCATGTTGTTCTCATTTTTCCCTTTGTCAGATTAATGGTAGAGTAAAATAAAGTGAGAAAAGTAAAGAGCAAATGAAACAAATGTGTTCCTGTGACCATAAAATTATGACAATATAGCACTTAATATAGCACTTATTATGTATTTAAGCACATAACAGATCTTATGCCACATCCTAATCTTTCTATGTTATATATTTACAGAAGTAAACCAGTGAGACCTGAGAAGAAGTGAAAGGTAGGAAGTGAAGGGAGCAAATAGCATCTAGAAAGCTAAAAATTTCTCAATAAAAAATTATGATAAATGAGGTCTGGCTGACAAATTTAATGCAACATTTTTAAATTGTTCTATAAAAACAACTATATTATCTCCTCTAACTTATTCTTATGAAGTCAACATTTTTGGAGTTGACATGCAGAGTCACAAAATTAAAAATTAAGCATTTAACAACATCTCTACACAACCTATTACCAAATTTTACACATATTTTAATAGAAGAGTTAGGCTCTTTGTATTTGTTGGTATAAGCTATTTTATAAAATGAAACCCTATTTAATTAATCTATATTTAATCAATTAGAAGTCTGCAAATAAGTAGTAATTTTCATAGATATTGCTTAGTCCAGCACCCTTGCCTCAAATTAAATGTTACATAAATTACTCATTTTCCAGGATCAATAATGTGAATTGAAACAACTAAAAAATATGACCAAAATAAAATAGCTACCACTCTAGAAGAGACCACAGTATATGCAGCATTAATTTTTACACTCTACACTATTAACTCTGTTAAGTTCATAAAAAAGTAAAAGCAACATTATTTTCCCTAATATCTCTAAAACATATGGCAAAGGCAATTTTAAGTATTAAGAGTACTGGGTTCTGAGGAGTAACCATGAATTGCCTGTTTCCAATTACTACAATAATGAGCTTTTGGTATATCACTGAAGTAAGTGAAAATGAAATAAAAATATTTACAATGGTAACATTATAAAAAGTCATTTCACAAAAGTATAAACTAAAACCTATGCAACTTCCTATGTAGTATATTAAAAACAATCTTTATAGTCTAATAATGCAAGTTTATATATGGAATACCAAAATAATGGCTTTTAGATGCCATAAATATGTGCACCTATTACTATGGTGACCAAAATAGTCTAAGGATAAAGGAAATACTATAAGCAGCTTTTGCAAGAATATTTATCCATACTACACCTATTTCAGAAATTATTTAAAGTGATTTTGGCTTCAAAGAACAATTATTCTGTGCCCTAAATTAATAAACAGAAATTCAGTGTCCAGCTGACCTAAACTGTACTGTATGGCAACGCCTAACCAAGTTGTTACCATGTAAGTGACTTTGGAAACAAGACCTCTGTTCTCTATTTGGATTACATACTGATAAATTTTACGACCTCATTGTGAGCATATCAGTATCTCTAACTTAACCTTGGCTAAAAACACTTTTAAATCATTGTCTCTATATACAGTTAAACATTAATTTCATTTACAGCCAAAAGTGTTCAGGGTGATCTTGACAATATAAATTGTTTTTCCTTTGTCAGATGTACAATTTCACAATTATCTGGCCAATCAATTACTAATCAGATGACTTCCTTACAAATGAAGTTTTATTCCACATCACTGAAATAGCACTGACTCTTCAACTACTCCAACTAATACAGAAGCATGAGAACTACCCATATTGCACACAGTACCAGCTTATCTCTAACGCTCAGAACCTTTCTGTGTTCAATCAATTTCCTTCTTCAGGAGACTGCCAACTTTAACAATAGAATAAGCCATATAATATCAAGGCACAATGATAAATATTAGCCACATATTCTGAATCACAGCAGATATATTAGGCCACTTCCTTTACAGACTTCTTTTCTGTCTAAACTTCTTTTTATTTTATTTTTAAATAATTTATTGGAGTGACATCGGTTAATAAGATTATAAAACCTTTACAGGTTTTTGAGTTTCTGAATGACAGCCCCAAACCACTAAGCTTGTGGCTGTCCTTGGTGCTGAAACTCTTTTTTTTTCTTCTTTTTTTTCTTTCTGCCCCCTTCATTGGAAAAAAAAAATCCGTGGTCCCAGTCGCATTTTGAGAGGATAAAAATAATTCTAAATTCTCTGTTGGGGGTGAGGGAGGTGTCAGAAGATGGGAGGTTTTGAAAAGGAACCGCTAAGTTTCTGGGCAGAAAATGCCAACTGGGGGTGGGGGTGGAGGTGGAGAGGGGGGTGCTGGAAACATCCAGAGGGCATTTCCCTTCAGGTGCCGGGGGACCCAGGACATCGGGACTGCGGCAAAGATGGGAAACGCGCCTCCACCGCGGCAGGAGCACCGGCGAGAACGGCGGCCGAGACCCGGCAGCTCCTCGGCTGCGGCCGTTGGGCGAGGACACGAGGGGCGCCGCGGCCGGACGACGGCGACTTTCCGTGCCAACGCGCTAGCCCCTGGGTCCTTTTGTTTCTGGGGCCTAAGGGCAGGGCGGCTGGGCTGAGGGGAACCCCCACCTGCATTTATTTGCAAGGAGGGGACAACAAAAGACCTTGCCGCCCGGGTGGGCAGGGTCCGCGCAGCCCGAGTGGCCGCGGCGCCTGAGCGCGGGCTCGGCCCCTCTCCTCATGGTCCCGGCAGCTCTTACCGTCCCGGTCGCACAGCTGAATGGCCTCCAGGCTTAGGTTTTTGATCACCTCCTCACAGGGGCTGGTGGGGCTGTTGAGGGCATGATCCAGGCGCGGCACCTCCATTTTTCTAACCCCCTTCTCAAGCCCGCCCGCTTCGTATCCAGGCTCTCTCGGTGGACCCGGTGGGAGAGAAGGGCGGGAAAGGGAAGGGGAGTGGCGGAGGGAGAAGAGGACTGAGACGCGGAGCGGAGGGGTAGAGGCTTGAGCCGCCGGCTAGAGAGCCACGGCCGAAGCGACGGCCGTGGCAGAAGCTCCGGGGAGTGCGCGCCTCTGAGACACCGAGAGCGACCCAGCGCGAGGGCGGGAGGCGCGCGCTCCTGGCGGGGAGGGGACGCGGAGAGCCGGGAACGCGAGGGAGAAGGCGCTGCGCGCGCACGCTCGCGAGAGGACGCACCCACCTGCTGGCGCGAGGCGCTCGGCCCCCGCCCCCGCCCCCGCCCCCGCCTTCCGCGCGCACGCGCCCCCGGGCCGCCCTCGCGCCGCGGGCCGGGGAACCCGGCGGGTGAGGCGCTGGCCGGCAGAGCGCGCGGGGACGGCGGCGGCTGGGGCGCGGCGCGCTCGCCGGCCCCCTCCCCAGGTGCGCGCGACGCGGCGTCCTCTCCCTCCCGACGGGGTCGGAGGGAGCCCGGGTTAGCACCGCGGCGTTCCGGCTCGGGCAGGTGCGGGCGAGCAGGTTAGCCGTCAGGGACTGGAAAAACCCGGGTCTAGCCCCTTTGCATTGGGGTTTTGGAGCCGGCGGGCTGTCGTCGCCGCTCAGGGCCTCGGGCTGCTCGGCGCCCATTCCCCGCTGGCCCTGACGCACCTTCCCGGCAGCTCCGTCCCAGTGAGAAATGAGCGGGTTATCTGAGGAGTGGCGGGGGCTAGGGACAGAACCACCCCCCCTTCTCTAAAATAGATGTGCTTCAAGTTACCCTAAACTTGCCTGCCCATCGTTTTTAGTGACAGTGAAGATGGGACAATGCGCTTAATGAAGGTACAGATGTTTCAAAAATAAAATAGATGCGGGCCACAGCCTATTGATGTCTGTTGCCGTTTGCTTCTTTTGAAATAGTTTTTAGTCTTGTTGCTATCTCAGGATCCAAAATAGTGACACCCCCCCCCCCTTTTTGGTGTGTATTTTTCATTGAAATTAAGGTTCCTTTTTATTGGTTTTCCAGTTTTCAAACATAAATGTTAACCAATAAAGTAACAATTTACATATAGATTGCTATACGCTGCCCTTTCTAGCCACATCCATTGAGTCACAACAGGACTAAATATAGTTAATTGAAGCCTCCTAAAACAGGAGGAGCCGCTTAAGGTAAAATAAGCCTGAGAGAAAACACGTGGCACAACTGCAAGTTGATAAAAACCTGTGGAAGAGAATTGGGCATCTTAAAATGAAGCGTCCCCGTTATGAACTTGGGTATTAATGAAGATGGATCTCCTTCTTGTAGTTTGAGGGAATTCTTGTGTAAGGTAGAGGTGTCCCCAAAGAGAGGGTAAATTATTCCTTTTCAAGCAGTATGACAAGATGACACTTACTGGTGAATTCCCTGTGTTCTAAAGCCTGGCTCTGGAGAATTGGAAATCGATTCTATCAACCCGACCACAGTGTGTTCGTCTTTCAGAATACTAGTATCAGTTTTACAGATCTCAAAGGAGGCTAGATTATCAATTTATTGATTTACAGGTGAAAACTATTGACTCCTGTGTCTAATTAAAACTATAACTAGTACAGATATTTCTTAAGGACGTGCTATGTCCAAGGACAATATGCTCAGTATTGGAAATTTTGAGTTCAAGTCTATCGGGAAAGAAAGACATTGAAAAAGCAAAATTAAGATAGGTATCATGAGAACTTGTGGAAGTGCACACAGAGGTCCTAACTTAGTTAGGGAAACCTTTAAAATGATTCTATTTTAAGGGAATGGGAAATTATTAAAAGGCTTTAAATGGCAAATTCACATGATCAGATTCTTGGGCCAGAATGTTTGTGTAATAGGAAAAGGGGGTAATGTTTTGAGAAATATTAATGTACTTTCTGGGCATAAAACCTATTCAATCCCAGGCACCTTTTTGCTGAGGATTTAGATTACATAAGAAATACAAAAGAAAGAGTTAATATTTGACTTTTGACATTCAATGTAGGATTTTTTTAGCAAGTTGTTAGGCTTCAAATTGAGACATTGTCGAAAGATAAAATATAAATTTTGTTTATGGTTTAACATGTCAAGACTAGGCCTAGTGGTCGAAATGATAGCTTCTGTCATAGGGAAGACAAGATATACTAGTCCACTATAAAGGCTTAGGCCAGAGATTGTATAAGGAAAATGGTAGCAGTGAGGTAGGTAAAGTAGAAGAAAAGTTTATTCTCTTTGGCTCAGATAATTATGGAGAAGAGGTAGAAGTGCTTAAGGAGGGCGACCACTTTTACTCTTCATCTTGAGGATGTGAGGCGAGGGGTTGTAGCTTTAGAAATGTGGAGATAGGCATGGGAAAATTCAAGGACAGAAAAATTTCTGTCCCAATTCTCAGATCTTTGGAAGGATATCACTTGGCCAGGATTAGGTTACCACATTCAAATAATCTTCAGTGGGGCATCAAAGGCAGAGGGAGGTCAGGAATATACTTTCCAGACAGCTGTGTACTCAGAGGGTAGCTGAGTTGAGAGCTAGCAGACCTGTGGAAAAGTCTGATGTTAAAAGAGCAATGTGATACTCTAGCAAAAACTGCAAGGTGGGCTTTCTAGAGCAGGGATTTCTAAAGTACCAAAAAGATGAGACCTGTCGGTCAGAGATGGCTACCAGGTCCTGACCAAACTGAGAAAGCAAAAACCATGAGTTTCTCTAGCCACCAACTTCAAGCAACTAGGCATACAAAGGATGTCACCACAGAGACCAGATGAGGGAAAATACATGCAAATCCAGCAACCTTTTGTCCCAATGCCTGAAGATAATGGAAGCTCTCTTTTCTTGATATTCCCAAATACTGTACAATCTAAAGGAGGATGTTGGGGAAAAGGTAGAAATCTGAAAGACTGAGGATCTTAAGTAAAAAGGATGATTGCATCTTTTTCCCCCAAAGGAACTAATTGAAATACTGATTGAACCCAGGATGCTGAATTAGACTAAAAACACATTATTGCCCCTCCCATATATGTCAGTGAATGAAATTTCATGAAGATGACCAAATCAGTTTTAGGTAAAATGAAAATTCTGCCTTTTGTTTTCATACCTAAGTTGCAGTGTGAGTAATTGCAGTCCTCATACATTTAAATCATTTAATTGTTAGCTTGAGGTACCCAATATTACAATCAAAATCCCACTAATCATTCCAACTCCAACATAAATGGTACGTAAATGGAACCAACCTAAATGGTTCTCTATAAAGATTACTCCCTCTGCCCAAAATCTTTTTGTTTTATTTCCAAGGGGCTTTATTTATAGTTATCCATAGACACAATCAGACTATGATTTATAAGTTACTCGTATACACACAGAATGAGACTCAAGTTTGAAAAGGGCTTTTAGTATATCCTAATTCAATCTCTTATCCAGTCTTGAAGCCTTTGACAAGAAGTTGTTTATCTTTTAATAATTAGTAAATTAAATCCTTAAGAAGTAATCCAAAGCCTTACTCATTCTAAACCCAAACCTACCTCCTATAAGGTCAATACAAAGGCCTTAATTTTCCCCTCTGCTAGTAATACGCAATAATGACAGTCTTTTTTCCTTCTACCGCCCATATGCATTCAATTCTCTGGCTAAATATTCCTAGTTCTTTCAGACACTTCTGATATCACATTACTTTGTGTCCCTCTGTCACTCTGGACACTGTCCTCTGGATAGCTCTAATTTTTCTGAGTCCATAGGTGAACACACCAGGTGTGAAATAAATAAGAACACAGTAGTCTATCACAATTCTTGCTTTATGTGCTAGACATCTTGTAACACAGCCCAGGAGCACATTAGCTTTTCTGACAGTGGTATCACCGTGGAACACATCCTGAGTTTGCAGTCACATAAAACCTATACCTCTTCCCTCTTCTTATTTCCCCTGTGATACTATAAAAATTAAGCACATTTTACAGTATTTGTGTAGAGAAGGTACTGAGTACAATTTGCTGAATTACTTTATTGAACTTCAGTACTTTGAATGTGTTTATATTGCTGCAGTTAGCCTAGAATTCTATCAAACTCAAAGAAAAGTAGGTTACAAAGTCCTTTAGGTAAGCTTGTAAGTGCAGAGGTTGTTCTTAGATGAACCACAGCCATAGGCACAACCCAGATTTTTATTCTAGGCCGAAGGCAAAAGGTGAGAACCAAAACCATAGGTAGAAGCAACTCCAAAAAATGCATTGCAAATGAAAGAGTATTTTTTTCTCTCATGACATTACTATAACTTTTTCTAAGACATTATTATAAATGGTAGGACAAGAGAAAGGTCATGATAGACAGAGACAAGGTTGAAAACAACTCAGATATTCTAAATTCTCTATCCTGACTCAAGTTTGTAGTGTCTGGACTTGTGAATATCAAATGAGATAATGCATGAAAATGTTGTATGAACTATAAGGCACCTCACAAAGTTAGGATATTGTTATTTTGGGACACTAAGAATGCCATTAAGAAAAAAATATCTGGTCAATTTTACAGTACAAATTTCTGGAACTATTTTAGTAGCTATATAGCTATTTAAAAACATTAAGAACTTCCATATTTAAAATACCATCATAGTTTAGTGCAGTGATTTTCAACCTTTTTCACCTCCTGGCACACATAAACTAATTACTAAATTCTGCAGCACACCAAAAATATATTTCTTGCCACTATGACTAAAAATATAGGTATACTTTTTATCCATTCACACCAGACAGCTATTGTTGTGTTGGCTGTTGTCATTTTTTAATTTGACAGTCTAAGGGAAAGGGGTCAGTGCCCCTGACTAAATAGTCAGGTATTGCATGTTTTAAAAATTCTTGCAGCACACTACTGTGCCATGGCACATCAGTTGAAAATCACTGGTTTAGTGTGTTGGGGACATTTAAAATTACATCAGGTTATGTTTACTCTTGGTTTTATCACAATGGTAGATTTTTATTTTTGCCAAGCTCATAAGCAAATACTCAGTATTGAATCTCTTCCCAATATTTGATTTCTACACTCCTAACCCTGTATCATCACATGATGGAAGTGGGTGGAGACTTGATCCAATACAAATTCATGCTGTCAGAATTCAGCTTGCTTGACAGTTCAATGGGTATTGTAGACTTTTATCTTTGAAAACCCCTGCTCCGCTCTCACTTTCAAAAGGATGATCTCTCCCTCTCTTTCCTGAAAAAAAAAGTGAAGACAGAGTGATGTTTCTCATTTGTTCTTATCTGTAGCTCATGGGTCCTGGTAAAACTTGCTACATTTTCTTCCTTCATATGTGCTTTCCATTCAGTGCCTGTGCACTGCAGAATAGAGTTAGCTTCCTATTTTCCCCCCTCTCCAGCTGCTTTGGTCTCCTTTTCCTCTGTCTGTTTTTTTACTTGATGGCCAAATCTCCTTAATTTAAAAAATTATCTTACTTGAATCAGTTTCTATTCATTTTCTTAATATTCTAAGGTATGTAAAGAGCTCATTATAAATTATGAAGTGCTATACAAGTTATTCATTACCTAGATTTCCTCTTAATCCTCATACAATTTACTATACATCTTCACCACTCTGTTTCTTAACCTCCAAACATCATCTTTGGCTTTGGTGAGGTTTTTCACATCACCAAATATAAAGACCTTTTATCATTTGCATCCTCTTTGATATGACAGCAGTTTATTTCTGCTGAACTTCTGTAGCACTGAACTCTGCCGGATCTCTTCCTCCATGTGTGCTTAATGTTTATCAACTCTAGCTTCTAAGCTGCCCTCTTGGGTGTAGGTATTCTTTAAAGTTCAACCTCTGACATTATGTTCTTCCCTGTTTAAGGCCATTTCCTCTGATAATGCACATATTCCCAAGAACTGTAATGTCTTCTCAATGTTTAAATTCTCACCTTTAGGGTCAAATCCCCATCTCAATTCCCCAACTATAAACAAAGACATTGCCCTATTTCCAATTAATGAACATTTTCATTTTCATTTCCATAACCACTTCTAATTAGTTCATTCCCAAAACTGATTGCCTTTTCTAACTTCCCTCGTTGTAGTAACTGGCAACAGTATACTCTTAGTCTATCAGTGTCACCCAACTTTCTGGGTTTCTCCTTTCCTCGTTAAGTCAAACTATCCTCAAAACAATTCAAATTTTTCAATATTTCTTGAATGTGTGATTTTTTTCCTGGAATTATAAGTACCACTAACACATTTAGATTCTCAATATTTTGACTAGATTATTGAAATTTTCAGGTACACAGTTTTTCTACCTCCCTTCTTTAATCTATGTTGCTATTAAAATCAGCCCTTTAGAACACTTTGTAATCAGAATTTGCTCAAGACATTACAATGGCTACCTATTTTTGTTCTATGGTTAATGGTGAGCTACTAAAGCATTTTAGGCAGGTATATGACAATTGCAGTGTTATAGGAAGATTAATCTGCCATGTTTCATAGGCTGAATGGAATGGAGGAGGACAGGAGTTTAGGAGATTATTATAGTTAAGGCAAGTAATTATAAGTTATTTATGGGCTAAGACAGTAGAATTGGGGATGGAAAGGAAGCAATTTGAGAGAGTGATATTGCACTACTGTGTTTCTGAGATTTAAAAACAACCACAAAATGGAGGTGTCCTTCAGTGTTTTGATATTTTGAAAGGTTAAGTTGTTCACTCATAATTATGGTGGTTGTATACTATAAATATTAATACTACAGTACAGCATTATGGCGTATGAAGCAAGAAAAATGTATTATACATACTTTTTCCATTTTAAAACAGAATAGTTATTTTCCAATAGTATACAAGTATATTAATCTTGAGAACTAAAGCAACATCTAGTCTTTATTTTATATTTGTGAATAAATGAAGTTCAACTAAATATGGCTCTCAGAATACCATGTCTTGGAATACCCTCTGCTGTCACTAGTCAAAGTTTGAACAGAGTTGGTGTTGGAAGGAAGACATCTGGGGAGGGATGGAGAAGAAAGAACTTTTATATAGGCTGTGCCGCTTTCATTGAGAGCCTTTCTCTTCTCTGGTCCTTCCTCTTCTATGGAGTATGTATTACAATAGAGTATTTTCAGTGCGTTCAAGTACAAAACTCTCCCTAAGTCCCATGTCAAGGAATCTTGGAAATCTGTATGGTGATCAGAATGGTAAATATAAAGCCATAATCAGTTTGCAACAAATTTTGGGCTGTTTTACCTTCACTGGTGTATCTTTCTGGCTTTGAGTTTTCAGCAGGCTCAAAACACATTCATTTACATGTTTACATCATTGACAAGCAGGATCTCTAGTCTGTCTGTGCCCTGTGAACACAGCTGAAAACCACTCTCCTGAAACCCTGATTTAGTTAGTGTCCCCTTAAATATAACCACAGACATTCCTGATGAGTCTTTTTCTAGGATTTTTATGTAATAGAAATTAGAGCTGTGACTTTTCTAACAATGAACACGTTTTGTTTTACCAAAGTTCTAAGTTAAAGAAATGCGTGCGGGATCTCTAAAAGCCCTCTCATTTTTCTGAATACTCAGCCCTCTCTCATATTGTACGGTAACGTTGCTCATGTTATATGACTCACATTTGCCACACACTCCTTAGTAAGAAGCCTAATTCAACAACCACATCTCGCCTTGAGGCTTTCTCTGTAATATTTGTTTAAAAAAACTACCACAATGCATTTAAATGGAGTTTAACTTTCCTGACTCCATCCAAACTAGGCCTCTTCCAAGACCCATAATGGGAAGAACTTCAGGGTGGGTAGAGGTTTATTAAAGAGATTACTTAGGCAGTAACATCCACTGAATGATGATTCAATGGTACATATGTATGTATGCAGGTATGTATGTATCTATATAGGTATATAGTTATGGCTGAAATCAGTGTGCATTGTTGAGTGGCCATTACATTTTCTGTGATGATACAAAGAGAGACACTGTCCATGCCAACATTCTCTCTACCCTAAGTTATTGATGTTATTCTAGAATGCAGAGAAATGAAGTTGCTTCTGGTTAACTAATTTTATCAAGAGGAGATGACATTATAAAAATCAGCACAGTAGCTATTCATAGGAGGTGTTTCAACTAGAAAGTGGCAGTAGTGAGGGCTATGGACACAGATAACCATCACCTCCTCTTCCTAATAATGTCCCCATCTTTAGGACACACAAATTAGACTAGTTATTGTCTCATAATATGTATATTCATTGTATAATATTTATAAAGGTGTTAAATACTTTAATGATTGGAAGTCTGTTTTTTTAAACTACTGCTTTTCCTGTGTTTGAAACTTCTTCACAACAGTTAAGCCAAGTTGTATGTGAATATGTCTAGCAACTAGAAAATTATTTCCTCTTGAGATAGCCTGTTCTATATACAGAGAGCTCCAGAGTTAACATCACATGGAATAAAAAAACTTCCTCCTACTGTCAATGTTTTGCCACTTATCTTGGAGAGACAGAACACAGTTAATTCTTCTTCACATGACAGCCGTATATATGATTCAAAACATTGTGTCTCTTCTGATTTGTCTTTTCTCCAGTCTAAATCTTCCCAAATATTGTAACTTGCCTCAAAGGATAGAGCATATTGTTTTTCTCTGAATATGCTCTAAAATTGTATACTTCCCTCTTAGAATAACTGCCCATAACTAAACACAATATAATGAGGGTGGTCTGATCACACTAAAGCAACTCATTTAAACTGTTTATTTATAAATAAGTGCTTTTATATAAATTGCCAGTTCATTCACATTAAAAATGTTCTTTGATTATTTTTGACAGTGTATGGCTATTTATATTTCTAAAGTCCTTTATAATAACTTTCACTTATTATTTCTCACAACAACATTCTTGAAGTTTTGTATTTCTAAGCTGAAGAAAATGATTACAGGTCTTATTTTTACAATTCATAGATGATATTAAAGTTAATTATGCATAATATATGAAAAAATGAAATAACTACTGCAGTGTAGTTACAGTTTATGTGATTACTCTATGGTCCTTAAGACCTTTAAATCAGGATATGTCATGAATCTTGATAATAAGATTTTCTATTTATAATAAGTGTCATATAACCACACAGTAACTGTGGATTCACACATTTTGTGGGACAGATCATGGGCTAATCTTCCATGGTGTTGAAGGTGTTGACAATTCATGAAATGTAATAAAGAAGTCTTATTTCAGATATTCACACAGCAAACCTGACAGCCTTATAAGGATTTAGTTGGTGCTGCTATAATGATAAGGGAGATTATTTCTTTGGTCTCTCATGTGGTACTGTGCAGTCCCACATTGCATTTACTTTTTCCCCCATAAAAATGTTGCTCAGCTAGAATAGTGGTTTGACTATTTAAGATATCACAAAATTAAGGAATAAAGGGTCCTTAATCAAACACAGCCAAAGAGAGACTAAGTCTGTAGAGACACTATATATGTAATAAGCCAACTGATACAAATACAAAGTTAAATTCTAAGCCATCTCCTCACAAAATTGAGCTTTCTAAGACAGACTAAGCACATTTAATTTCATTCTTGCCACACACTACATTCTGTTGCCTGGTTTCTGTTTCATATTATGTCAGTCTTACATCCACAAATCAATCATTCTCTCTTGATCTTTTTTTCTCTTTTTTTATGCCATAAAAGCCAAATGCCCTTGTGGGATTGGGGGTGAGGGGTGGGGAGAGGGCAAAAAACCCCCACCAGATATGATACTCAGTGGGACCATTATAGGTGTCATTAGTTTCTCTATTTCTCTCTCTTAAGGATGCCTTATATGTGATGCCAAACAACTGTTTACTTCAGGAAATATACCAGTATGTATTTAGTCAAACTCATTTGTCTGGTGTCACATGAACAAACCAAGCATCTAATTTGTTTTATGCTTTTGAAGTACTTTTTTGAGTGTCTTGTTGAAACCATGCTAGAGTTTCTTAAAACATAGCTTGTAATGACTGTCCTGTGTCTTCATTAGAGGCTGCAAATCTATAGTACTATATGGTACACACGATACTTCATGGTATCGCCTTCTTATGGATGAGCAGCAAAATCCTATGGATCAAAACCTGTGATTGATTTTTTTTCTGCCACCTCACGTACAGACTTAATTTGGATATATTAGTTTCTTTTCCAAGGCTCTTATCTTTTTATTTATTTTTTACTCTTAAGGCTTCAGTGCCTTCACCCGGCCGGTGTGGCTCAGTGGATTGAGTGTTGTCCCATGCACCAAGAGGTCACTAGTTTGATTCCTGGCCAGGGCACATGTCCGGGTTTCCGGCTTGATCCCCAGTAGGGGGTGTGCACGAGGCGGCTGATTGGTGTTTCTCTCCCTCCTTCGCCCTTCCTCTTGATCTAAAAAGCAATAAAAACATATATTTTTTTAAAAAATGCTTTGGTGCCTTTATCAAGATAATGGCCTCTAAATGATTTGAAAGATAAACTTATAGAATTGTTTATATAGCTGAGTTATAAAATAATTTAAAGCTTTCAAGTTTCATCCATGACCTCTTGACTCGATCTATCTGCTCTCTGTTCGTCAACTCCCCAGATTAAAAAGAAGATAGCTAAAGCAAAGTCAGTTAAAAACTTCTCTTTCTTTTTTTTGATACTGAGTATAAGGGGGAGGTTTGCCACATCATTGTCATTAAGACTAGAATCAACAAATGTGAATTCCATTGGTTTGATTGATGCAATTTAACAAAGATTTTTAGTACTTCCTATGTGGTACTAGGGGCAGAGATGTACAAGACTTTATCCTGTAATTGAATTTACCCATGAGAAGATGGCAGTCTACTGCCATTGAGTAGACCTCAAATTCACAGAAATAATTTGCTTTTCATAACACTATCAATGTTTTTTGGTCAGAAAGAAAGAAACACTGGTAGTTTTCTAGCATGCCAATGTATAAACTAAAATTATATAAAATATGACATTGTGCCTTTTTCATAGTTTACTCTTCTTTGATTTTCCATGTTGTTGGTTTGTGTGTTTTTTTTAATAGTGGTATCAATTGACCTATAGCTTAGCATTTTGTGTAGCAGACATGTGCTTTAGAGTATGGTGAACAGTGATTTTCAAACTTTTTCATCTTATGGCACATATAAACTAATTACTAAAATTCTGCAGTATACCAAAAAATATATATTTTTCCAATCTGACAAAAAATAGGTATAATTTTGATACATTCACACTGAACAGCTATTGTTGTGTTGGCTATTGTCATTTTTTTCATTTGACAGTCTAAGGGAAAAGAGGTCAGTGCCACTAGCTAAATAGTCAGGTTTTGTACGTTTTAAAAGCTCTATGGCACACCAGTATGCCACGGCATAATGGTTGAAAATCTCTGATTTAGAAGAAGGGTATATGGAAGAGGGGAAAATGGAAAAAAATTTAAAAATTTTATGAAGATATCCATAAGGATTGATGTTTTGCCTTTTCACACAGAAAAGTAGAGCTTAGAATAAGGCAAAATGTGGCAGATGCCGCAGGAGAGGAAGAAATTATGTGCTGTGCAAGCACATAGAAAGGAGAAATTAATTTCAGCAAGGGGAAATCCATGTGAATATAACACTTGTCCTGAGTGCTGTTAAGTACAATAGACTAAAGTGCCATCAGGTTGCTTCTGTAGGCCCTACATTGTACTCAAAGTCCTGCTGAATCAACTGTTTAAACCTATAGAGGGATCCACAAAAGCATATACCTTACCACTAAAAGCATTTGTTTCTTTTTCTGTAGATGTATCAGGAAAAAAATGTTGTTTAATTAAATGGCCCATTGCTAACATACTTGATATATTCTTTTAGACTGGGTCCTTTTAATGAGCAGGGAGGATGGGTGTTTTATGGTCATTTAACAATATGAATAATGAGACCCCTTATATAGACAACTTTAATTCCATTTAATATACTGAAAGTACTTGTGTATACTATAAAACACCTCCATATTATTATAAAGGCTAATATTTAAAGTGTTCTTTATTTTCTTGTTTTTTCTATAAAGGTCACTCAGGTTAGTATGTGAGTACTGTTCTTTGAAAATCTAGGCTTTTAAATATCAACTTCGGTTGATTTTGAGTGATGAACTATCATACCATAAGTTTTAATTTTTAAATTAAAATTATTTAACATTGTTTCTTTACAATATATTCCATGACTATTATATTGAAATTGTCTGAGGCTATTGAATCTATAAATGTAAATATGAGTTATATTTCTCTTAATTAAAACATAAATATAAGAATAAATTTATATTCTATAACAAGATATAAATATGTATTAAATCAATAAATAAATATTCAAATAAAGCCTAGAAAAACAAACTGGATCTGTTTTATTGATGCTACCTAATATTATAACAGCACATGATTTCCCAGATTTATAAATAGCATCACTAGTCTATACCTATTTTGCTCTACATATAAGTACTGCATAGTAAAATCATTTTATAGAATATAACTTTTCAGTTTTTACCTCAATGTGCTTTTATTGAGATACATATGTCTTTGTGCATGTGAGATTTCCAATTACCTATTCTGTATAATTAAGCTCCATGCTTACAAAATATAAACCGTCCTTGTATCTCAGCTTAGTACATGATAAAATTGCAAAGTCATCTTTTATGGTAATTCATATTTCATTACCAGGACCATACACTCTTCTCTTTTCCCATATGTCTCCTGGGCTTTTGCCAGGCAGGTACCATCAAGTGATAACAATTCACACTTTAATCTTCACCTCAGTGTGAAGTTAGAGTTATTAAAAGATGAAAATACAGGTAAATATTTCTAGTACATATAAGTTTTTTTTCCTTTTTAAAAGATACCTGAAACAAGGATAATTATTAAGCACACTTAGGTCTATTCTGTGTCCTATAATTTCATGGATATGGGATTATAAGTGACACAAATATCACATGTTTTCATAAGGTCTTTATTAGGGACACTTCCATATATGTTAATATACTTGGCCTTTAAAGCTGAAGTGGGAGGTCCTTTTCTTTACCCTGAGCCTGAGCTGCTGATGCCCTCCTCAGACTGTGTCTACACACTCCTAAACTATACCAATGTAACACACAAATCCTTAAGAAATAAAGCAATATCTTAAATAATGACAACTAACACTGTTAAACTTTCTGAGTTAACTGATTAATTTTTAAAAACTTACTTGAATGAAATGGTTTGGGATTGATGTAATAAAGGCAAGGAGCATTTTTTGAAAATTTATAGGCAGTTCTAAGTGCTTTACATATATTAATCCTGTTAATACTTACAACAATTCTCTGAAATAGAAACTTTTTTATCCACATTTATAGATGGGGAAAATAAACACAGAAGTTAAATACTTGCTCAAAGTCACAGGGCTTCTAGCTTGCATTTGAACTGTGACACTTTGGCTTAAGGCATAGTCTTTACATTTTACAAAAAAGAAAAGAAATTATATATATGGAGAGAGAGAGAGACAAGTGGAGAGAGAAGATATGTGTATGTGCTTAAATTCAGTGCTTTATTAAGAAAGAAATATTGGGTACAATTTCACAACTTCCTACTATAGTTAAAATTTTCACAGAAAAGGAAGAATCGCTTCACACTTTTCTTGCCCTTTTTTTTTTTTTTCCCTTTCTGAGGAAAGAAAAACACCAATGCAGGTCATTTTCAGCACTTTCCAGTATTATATAATTTCTTGAAACATGAACTATTTTTTCTGTTCTCCTTCTCCTCCTCCTCCTCCTCATTTTAATGGTGATGAGATACCAGAGCCTTGGGGAATGAGACGCTAGAGCCTTGGGGAATGAGTTACTAGAGCCTTGGGGAATGAGATGCTAGAGCCTTGGGGAATGAGATACTAGAGCCTTGGGGAATGAGATGCTAGAGCCTTGGGGAATGAAATGCTAGAGACTTGGGGAATGGCTAAATGGTTAGAAAGATTCCCATTTCCTGCATCCCCAGCTTCATCAGTCACAGTTTGTGAAACATTCACTTGTATTTGAAATAGAGTGAATTTTTATTTTATTTTTATGAAAAAAGACACAGCTATGCTCAAATCCTTTCAGTGATAAAAGGAATTCCATATATGACCTATGATTCTAGGTCTAAATTATAGCTTCAACTGTTTACAGACAAAATTTCATAGATTCTGTAACCTGATGCTGCCCCTGGGATTAACTGCAGCAGATTTGCTGAAAACACAGAATGAATGAGAATTAAAAATAGCAAATTGGAATCTACTCATAAAGTTTCTTTGATGATTTTAATTACTGGTCTTATGTACCTGTTCAAGAAATGATGAGCTAGCTACCTTTAGAGTGATTAATTTTAGGCTCTTTGCATACGTGGAAGGTAAATAAGGAAAACAAAACAAAATAGCAACCTGATCATAATGTCTTTACTCTTTCTTTGATGCAAAATAGACAAGTAACTTGACGTAGTCATTCAAAAGTTCCTGTAGGTAGGAGAAGCATTAGATTGAAAGTTCTGAGATACATAGAGCAGTATGTGATAAACTGGCTCTAGATAGCCCTGATTTGCAGTGTTTGACTAGTTTTTGTAATATAAACACTCTCACTATTGGCTGGTTTGAAGCTACCAATGGTTTAACATCTGGCTCACAAAAATCCTGAAAGTTTAGTTATCAGTTCTCTATGGATTGGTTACTGAGTCCCAGGAGATTGATTGGTTACCGACTGCAGGAGATTGATTGTATTATGGCCCCAACGTTTTACCCCTCATGTATCCACACCCTTTGCCACGTTACCTTGTAATGTCTTCTCAAGATATTCTAGACCCAGCCAAGTGACTTTCTTTGACCAGTGGGATGTTAGCAGACATGACACTAGTAAAAGCATGAAAAAGACCTTCATATTTCTCCCTTTCTCTTGGATTTCTGCCATTGCCATTAGAGCATATTCAGGCTGGCAGAGCCTAATTGTTTTTGTGATTGCAACAAATACCATCCTAATCATTTGATAGTCAACCAATCCCAAGACGTGAGTGAGCCCAGTCAAGATTAGCAATGTGCTTACCTGACTTACTACTGAGCGCAGATGCTTGAATAAGCTCAGCCCAAGTAAGTAGAGCCACAGGGAAATGTGAAATAAATACATTTTAAAAATGTGTTCATTGAGTTTTGTGCTTGTTTGTTATATAGGATTATTTTGTCAATAGATAATTGATACAATGATACTATTATTTGTCAAGCTTTAATTAGGATAGTGAGGATTTATACAGGAGGCAGAGTGCTTTGTGGAAAGAGATCAGTGAAGCTTAGGTTTGAATCTGAGATTTACCATTTATAGGTAGATTGCCCCAAGAAATTTATTTAACCTCTCTCTGCTTAAGTTTTCTCATGTTTAAATTGTGGATAACTAGCCTTACAGGATTATTATGAAAGTTAAATATATAAATGTGTATATATTAATATATTATTATGTTTATATATACTTCTGTTTACATCTGTATATATAAATACAGAAGGATTTGGATCTCAAGTGGAAGGTTGTGGCTTTGACACAAAAAGCAGAATGCAGAAGTTAAAATCTGCTTATGTTGATGCTATTGGAAAATAGGGTTTTATTTTCTTTATGATGAATTGTTACAGTGATATGAAGTGATTAAGGGATTAAGGGCACAAGTCTAGAATCTGACTGCCTAGGATTGATTCCTAGCTCCACAATTTTGGAAAGCACTTAGAATTATAAAGTTTTCACTTACAGCATATATTATAAGAACTATCTATACTAGAATTTAAAATGAAATAAAGAACCAGACACACAGTAGGTGTTCATGAAATAGTAAGTATTGTAACATAGCTATTTGTTTACTATGGAAAAAAGAAGTTGATATTCTGGTAAAATTAGTTATATTATTTATTTTTTAAATGTTAGCACAGATTATTTGGGAGGGGAACAGAGTGGCTAGGCCAGGTAAAGGCAGTGTTTGTAGGAGTCCCTTCAATCTCCAGAAAACAGGCCTATCAAATCATTAACAGTTTCTCAAGAGAAAATTTCAACTTGGGACCCATAAGCTTAAATTTAGGGGACCTGTTTAAATTGCTAGCAGGGATATGTTTTTGCCTTCCTCTCTGTATTCATGCAAGCTAATTTTCCTGCCATAGAAGAAACTGAGGGACTTGAGGAATGGCTGTCAACACTCTGGCTTATGAGTCAGGATAAAGCTTCTCAGATTAAGATGGAAAAAATCAGAAAGCAAGTCAGAAAGAAAAAAGATTCAAGGAGATAAAAGGCAATCAAAACCAGTGCCAAGAGGTTAACATAGAGTAGAACCTGCCACAGAATGGAAAGAGGAGTAGAAATTCAGTATAATTAATTGTGAATTTGTGCATTCTGAAGATGACTCACATTCTTTGCTTCACAGACCAAGGGCGGTGCAGGGTGTGGTCAATAACAGGTGTTTGGCATCAAGTTACCACTTCTTGGAGGAAGAGAAAAATAAGGTAGTATGTAGCTCCTTAATGAAATGTGGAGTGTGGTAGACATATATGGGCCCAAAATGGAATTGTCATTTTGAATGTGTGCTCCCTTCCTGGCATAAGCATCTAAGATGCATCAGTAAGCTTGCCAAGATACATGAAACTTACCAACTGTTCTCAGAGACAGATTTATATAGGAGGACTGCGGGAGCTGGAAGAAACCTGGAACATAGTTTTAGTGACTTGGAGGTTTGAGGAGGAAAACCGGAAGACTAAGGGCAACACAGATGGATTTAGATCTCAAGTAGAAGGTTGTAACTTTGGCACAAAAAGCAGATGCAAAAGTTAAAAACTGCTTGTGCTTATGTTATTAGAAAATAAGGTTTTATTTTCTTTATGATGATGTGTTACCCTACAATGATAAATTCCTTATAAGGCATGGAAGAGTAGGCAATGAAAGGCTGGGAAGAGCATGCATGGAAAATGATTTAATTTGATTTAAAAAGATCAAATTTGAGGAAGAAAATATGAAGAAAGCACTATAAAATCAGATACTTTGTAAAATATCAAACAAAAATAATCATATTGCATTGTCTAGTAATTCTTGAGAGAAATAGCAGAAATAAGAATTAGAAACAAGGGTAGCTCAGCATGTAGCACATTTCTTGTCATCATAGGTGCTCAATTATTATTTATAGGTTGGATAAATGTATATACAGGGCTACAGAAAACTTTTAAATTAATGCCCATTTTTTAAAAGGCCTATAGAAAAGTAAACCAAAAGTTTTAACTAAGAAGGGGAAGTCTCATATATACCAAGACTTGACTTGAGAGGTAAACATACAATACAATATGTAGATGTGTATCATAGAATTGTACACTTGAAACCTATATAACTTTATTAACCAGCGCCACCCCAATAAATTTAGCTTTTTTTTAATCCTCACCCAAGGATACTTTTTCCATTGCTTTTCAGAGAGAGTGGAAGGGAGAGAGGGAGAGAGAGAAACATCGATGTGAAAGAGACACATTGATTGGGTGCTTCCCATGTGTTCCTCCACCGGGGCTGGGGATCAAGCCTGCACCCAAGGTACGTGCCCTTGGGTGGAATCAAACCTGGGACCTTTCAGTCCATAGGCCGATGCTGTAACCACTGAACCAAACTGGCTAGGGCCCCAATAAATTAACAACAACAAAATTAAATTATATAAACATAAAAGTAAATAATATATTAACAAAGGTTATAAATACTCAGAACACCATTTTGTTACATTTTTACTATTTATGTTTTTGAGGTTATTGACATTTATTTATTTTATTTGTATGGATGAAACACCAAAGAACAGAATGCTGTTGCACATCTCTTCTAAACTGTGTTCAGTGACATCGAGTTGGTAGTTGAACTTGGTTGAAGTGGGAGCATTTATTCCACAGATATCAGTTAACTAAAGCAACAAATCAGGGATCCTCCTGCTTCCTTCCAAGCTGGCTGTTAAACCTCTATCAGAGCATCACTTTCGTATTACCACTTGAACTGCCATTTGTAGAATTTCAGAAATACATTTAAAACATGATTTCCCAATAGTTGGTGTTATTAGAGATCCACATTGCTTAATGAGGCCTTCTGTGCCATCTCAGAGATCTCAGATAGATCATTAAGTTGCCCATTTTGTTTTTTCAAATCCAGGGGGATGTTTCCTCTTGTTTGGAAAAGCTAATCATCAACGTCTGTTTTTGATTTCCCGAAACTTTTGTTATTCCTACTCTTTGAAATTTTACTTTTTATTATCTCATTATATTAATTCATAAAATTGTTGTTGATCACTGAACTTATTTCAATTCAACTATTTTCTAGCCTATCCCCGACCCGAAACTATGTGCAAGAGGACACATTGATAAAGAGGTAGCAGTGGTGAAAAGCCTCTCTGGGACCGGAGTGAAGCTTAAAATTTGCAAGAGGGAAAGTATAAGAAGGAGTCAAAAAGAAGGAGAGGGGACCTACCAGCATGGCTCAGTGGTTGAGCATCAACCTATGAACCAGGAGGTCATGGTTGGATTCGCAGTTGGGACACATGCCCAGGTTCGGGGCTCGGTCCCCAGTGGGGGGCATGCAGGAGGCAGCAGATTGATGACTTTCTCTCATCATTGATGTTTCTCTCTCTCCCTCTCCCTTCCTCTCTCTGAAATCAATAAAAACAAATTTTTTTAAAAAAGGAAGGAGAGGCATTGTTGCCTAATGGTTCAGGACACAGGTTCTGAAGTCAAACTGTTAGAATCCCAATTACATCTCTGCCAATTACTACTGTGAAACTTTGAGCATACATAACCTCTCTGTGTCTTAGCTTTCACCTCTATAAAATGAGGATAATAATTGGATCCATTTCATATAGTTGTTGTGCAATAATAAATGTAATAATTGTAAACATGCAGATAATTACCTGGTACATGATAGGTATAGTGTAAGTATTTATAACTATTCTTTCTTTGTACAAAGGATCGGTTTTCTATCCCCAAAACAACAGGAAGGTGGGTCTGTCATTTCTTACACACTTTCAGTCAAGACTTTGTTTAGTTAATAATATCTAAGGTAGCTCATCTGTGCATTCTAGAGAAAAATTTAAACTTTGGGGCAAATGTGTCCCAAACTTCTATTCCTCAAATTTTAATTACACACACATTACATGAGCTGTTGCAGTTGGAAAATGGACAAGCATAATGGAACTGGCAAATTAATCTATCTGAATGTGCTGCATACAAATCAGTTGTGCAGTGACCTACTTGGATCATTGAAAAGAGTCAACTAAATGACATTCTGTGGGAGCAGGTGGTTGTTTGGCCATATGTAGACAAAGCCCTTGGGATGACCTACTTGGGATCAAAGCCCAAAAGACAGTTGAGTTGTCCTAACATGTATAATGCTAATATTTTAAAATATGATTAAAGAATGGTGACTCTTTAATAGTTATTGTATAATTAAATATGCAGGATCCCAATGGAGTTGTCCCTATTTTTTTCACATTTCACTATTATCTAGTGACTCAAAAGTAATTATGGGTGAGAATAATTTGATTTGAGGTTTTATATGTAACCAAAGTTTAAAAACATAAAATATGTATAAAGCAAAGGACAATTTAGTGGTGGTCTATGAAATATTAATGACAATGGCAGTGTACTATTTACTTTTGTTCTAGGCTATTAAGAAATCCATTGGCTGCCACTAAAATTTATTTTTATTCTCTTCTTATTTAGAGATTATGATTATTAGAGTGTCTTGAGTATATCTGGCTTCCTGGGTGATATGTTTCTATAGAAGGAAAATTGTAGACACTTGCACACTAAGTTGTACTAAACACAAATTTCATACTTGTTATTCTAATCATATAACTATCATCTTACCAAGTTTAGATATGAAAATAGTAGGCCAACTCATTATCACTATTGGTTTGTAACGATAATACAATATTTTTTCTTCTGACACCAACTCTCAATTTTTGTGCAAAGGAGAAAAATACCTTGGATAATGAAGAGTGTAGATAAGAAAAAACTACACTTAATCGATTAGTTTGGGGCTGTTTTATAAGCACAGCCAGTATGACTCATGTGGATGACTTAGGGAAGTGTTAGTTATATTATTTATATGGAGACTCTTCTCTTTCACCAGGTGTTTGGTAGACATAATCAGAATTAAAGAAATTATTATATTTGTTTCACCTGTATTGTTCTCTAATTATTTCTTTATTCTTCATTATATAGGCATTTGAATGTAGGGAGAAATATTTTTCAATATGAATAATGCATATGGCAAAGCCCTGAAAAAAAACAGTTAACTATCAATTTAATGTTAGAATTTTATCTTAGGTGATTCAGCAGCTTTCTTGTGAGGTATAGCTAAATATTTGTTTCAGAAACTCAATCTGGGGCGTGTGCGTGCATGTGTGCATGCACATGAGTGCTCTGAGTGATGTCTTACAATAACCCCATGATCTTGTCATTATCCTGTGAAAGGTTGAGTATGTGCATATGAGATCAAGGATTGCTGATTGTCTAAGAGTAGACGATCTATAGAACTACATGCTCTAGGAATAGGCACGACCCTATTTATACCCCCTTCTTACTACCTTTGTCTTCGTTTTTGCACCTTCCTATTTCTCTGTCTTCCGACTTTCAATTCTGTGCATGTTTTTGCCCTCTCCTGGTAAGGGAGGGCTTAACCACATGGCTGGTTTGGAAGCAGGCATGTGAAAAGGTTTGTGAAGTCTGTGCCCTCCTACCATATCAGTCTGATTTTTCTGAAGAGATGTCACCTGTGTGCAAGAGGGCTTTTGATGCCTTAGTTTGTGTCTCACTGACATAGAATGATGCACCCAGTACCTTAGTTATAACCATACACATAGGGGCAACAATCACCAAATTGTTACATACAGACAATAATAAAATAAAACAATAAACAAAACCAAAAGAGGACAGAATTAAAGTCCACAATAAATAAATTGCTGCTTCCTTTCATTCTCCTCACTCCCAACCAGGAAAAACATCCATCATTGTATCCTAACCAGGGACAGCAATTGAATTAACTTATGTGCTTACCTAGGGAAAAGAGGACCGAGTGGGAAATCAGAAAATTTATGAGCTAAAGACTGACTGGAAGCAGCTGTCTCTTTTTTCCAACAGAAAGTAAGATATGCATATTGGGAGAACTGATTTTAGATTATGGTTCAAAGGTAATTCAGTAGAGAAGTACAGTCTTTTTAACAAATGGTGCTGGACAATTAGAAGTTTATGTACATTTACACCCCCAAAGGAACTTCAATCTGTACCTTGCACTACATAAAAAAATTAAATCAGGCCCTGGCTGGGTAGCTCAGTTGGTTAGAATATCTTCCTGGTATGCCAAGGTTGTGAGTTCGATGTCCTGTCGGTCACATACAAGAAGTACCATAAATAAGTGGAACAACAAATTGATCTCTCTCTCCATCTCCCTCTCCCTCTCTGTCTCTCTCTCTCTCTTTCTCCCCTTTCCATCGGGCCTTCCCTTCCCCTTTCTCTCTCTCTAAATTCAATAAATAAAAAATTAAATCAAAAAGGGTCATAAATTTAAATGTAAAATCTAAAACTATAAAACTTCTAAAAGAAAATAAGAGAAAATCTTTGTGATTTCATGTTAGGCAAACATTCTTTTACATGACACCACAAGCACAATCCATAAATATTTAGCTTTATCAAAATGAAAACTTCAGCTCTTCAAAAGACACTTTTAGGCAAATGAAAAGAAAGCCACAGACTGGAGGCTGAGCCCCTGTGTCTCAGTTGATTGAGCATCGGTCATCCCATGTACCTAGAGGTCACCAGTTCAAATCCCAGTCAGGGCATGTGCCTGGTTGTGGGCTCGATCCCCAGTAGGGGGTGTGCAGGAGGCAGACGACAAATGTCTCTCTCATAGATGTTTCTATCTATCTCCCTTCCTCTCTATCTAAAAATCAATTGAAAACATTTTTTTTAAAAAGACACTTTTAGGCAAATGAAAAGAAAGCCACAGACTGGGGGAAAATATTTAAAATGCACGACTTGTATCCAGCATATATAAATAACTCTCAAAACTCAATAGTGAGGAAACCAACAACTCAATATATACAGATGCCAAATAAGCACTTAAAAAGATGCTCAATATTATAAATTAGGGAAATGCAAATTCAAACCACTATGAGTTACTACTATACACCTGTGATAATGGCTGAAAGTAAAAAAAACCCACTAATTGTATAAAAGTATATGGATATCCTGGAACTCTGATACACTGCCGATGGGAATGTAAAATGGTACAACCATTTTGAAAAACAGTTGGGCAGGGTTTTTTTTAAAGTTAAGCATTCCTATACTTTATGATTCAGCCACTCTACCCCTCCTATTTACCTAAGGGAAACAAAAGGATTTGACCATATAGAGACTTGTAACAAATAATGTTTCTGTAAACTGAAAATAACCCAAATATTCATGACTAGGCTAATGGATAAAGAAAGTGATATATAACAACATGGGTGAATCTCAAAATAATTACACTGAGTGAAAGAAAACAGACAAAGAAGGGTACCTATTGATTTCATTTTTACAATACATTTATATTACAAACACATTTATAGGGCAGAAAACAAATCCCTGATGGCCAAGGGATGAGGCAGCAGAGGGAGAGCGGGGAGAGGAGTGGGAGGGAGCGATTACAAAGGAGCATGAGGAAACTATTGGAAATGATTATTATTTTGATTGTGTTGATAGTTTCATGGGGTACATATACATATGTCAAAATGTATAAAATTGTAACCTTCAAGTATGTACATTTATTGTATGTTGATTATACCTCAAAAAAACTGCTAAAAAATAGGCATTTTGATCTTGCCAAATGCTATTTTCTTACATGAGAAATTTTATTTGTAAGAGAGAAACAATTCTTTCAATGGATCCAGTTACAGGGCATTGCAGGTTTTTTTACACTTTTAATTATGAAAACAATAGTGATGATAAGGTCTCTGAAAAGTTTATTGCTATATAATAAATTTTATTTTAAGAAAATGTTATGTTATCTTCCATTATCAAACAAGGAAATGCCAGCCAGAGAGCTAATTAGTACAACAATAATTTTTTCAGAATTATGAAAGATGTTTTGGCTTATTGCCAGTTCTGCAGTACACAGTGTTCTATGAAATAAATGATAATAAAATATAAAAGGATGCTAAGCTTAAATTTGCATTTTAATTCTTAACAAATTTACATGAGCATCATGTAGACCTTTGGACACCTGGGAAGATTTATGAATAAACGTAATTATAATTTGAAACAAATTGGGCTGGGTCATGACCAACTGACTTAGATTCAGTGATTGAATACCTGGACCTATTATGATTATATTAATAGGAACTCAACCTAGAGAAACTAATTTGTTTTCTCCTAAGGATAATAGGCACAGAAGATGCTATTATTAGAAGAGATTTAAGTCTCAATGGAGAAAGCTGAATGGAGGTATTTACATTTAACTAATGGGAAACACTGGGCAGGAGCCAAGTTCCCTGAGTCTCATCTGTAGTCACTTTTAAGGAACCCTTCTTCTTATCTGTCCCCTCGAATGTCCCAAGCTTTTTATTAATGGTATGTGAAAGAAAGGAAGGAAAACAAATTGCTGAAAGCAGAATATTTACAACTTTCCCACAATAATTTGTCATGGCAACCCAGTGTATAACCCACTACCATGCCAGTTCTAAACCTCTGTTGAATTGGTGATAATAAATTATATAACCTGAAGATTAAGAATTCAGTGCAGTTACTAAACTCCTTTCACTAAATCTTAATATTACTTACTCTTAAACTGAAATTATGCAATAAAAAATAATTATGACCAACATTTTTCAGGTACATAGAACGTATGTTATAGGCATCGTGCTATGTCCTTTATAACATTTAAATTTAACCTTTACAAGATTAGCAAGGTCTGTGTTGCCTTCTTTTTACAGAGAAGGAACTTAGGCACAGAGAAACTAAGTGCTCTTGGTCACATTATTACTGAGTTGCAGAATTATGATTTGAACTCAGATCTTTGATTTTCCACTACATGATTCTTCATTTCCTCTATCTATTTTAATAAGTACCCTTTGATACTTTGGGTTAATCAGGGAGAAGATACACAAATGACTATCTGTGAAAGATGTTTCTGAGCTGTGGGTAGAAAGCTAAAATATTGTCAAAAACCTGAGTTGAGGTAGGTGTGAAATGCTGTCATGAGACCAAAGGAGGCATGGATGATATAACTGAACCTTGAGTTTTCTTTCCTTTGTTATTTTGTGGAGCAACTCCTTTCCTTTGGACACCTACTAAGTAAGAGAAAGAGGGGACAACTTCCCTAAGATATTTTTTCCTGAGAGGTTGCATAAGGTGGTACATAAGTCCTTAATATTAGGTCTTGTATAACATGACAACAGATGGCATCCCTACTATTTTCTTTAATAATAATGATGATAATAAAAATGTACCTTTTAAAGATACATATTTCACTCCTAGGTAAACTTAGATTATGGTGGTAGTTGGACAACACTGAATACACTAAGAAGCATTTTATTGTACACTTTAAATAGGTAAATTGTAGGTTATGTGAATTATATCTGAAAGTTGTTTTAAAAAGATAATCATATAAAGAGGGTATATATAATCAACATAGATCAAAGTAATCTGAAAAACAAAGACATTTAAAAATTAAAAAAATGAAACAAGGCTCACTATATGTCAAGTTGGTAGCTCAGTCACACAGAGAAGAAATCCTTTAAGGATCTGTAAAACTCAGTAATTTGAATGTACATTCCAAGGAAATACAGCCTTAAGACAGAAAGACAAAAAAGAAATGTAAAATATATTTAGTAATTATATTGGCAATTCCATTTTATAGTTAATGTCTGTATATCAGGTAGTGATATAATTCATTAACTTAATTATTTACCCATAAATATGTTCATGTCTTTAGGAATGATTACTTTAGAGTAAGTGAAAAGAGACAGAGGGGGACATAGCAAAGGAAGAAGAGAGGAGATAGAGAAAGGAGTGAAATGATAAGAATTCTTGGTAGAGAGAGGTAGTGGGAATAAAGATAATAAAAATAATAAAATGGCATAAGATTTGCAAAGCAATTTGCTGTTTATAAGGAACATTGATGTTTATAAGGAACATTAATATATCTTATCTAATCTTTTTAACACCAGCTAATGGTGTTTTATTATCTACATTATGTGGATGAGGAAATACGGATGGGGCCGAATGACTGTAACTTGATCATTTTTTTTTTTTAATGAAAAATAGTTATTGAATATACACTGTGTGCCAGTCACTGTGCTAAGTGCTGGAAATATAATTGTTATCAAAACAAACATACTATCTGCCCTTATAGCTTAAAGTATGGTAGAGGAGAAAAACATTCGAATAACCACAACCAACTGTAAAGTTGCAACAAATTCAAGGAACATGGTACTATGAAAACATTAAAAAAAAAGAAAGATTTGATCTAATCAGATAATTCTGATTACAGGTTTTTTAGACAAATTGCACAGTTACCTTGCTCAAATCTGTCTTATGAATATATTCCACCCAAATATGGTGGTACATTAAGGAATCAGTAAGCATTTTTCAAACCACTCTTACATTTTTGAAATTAAGTTTTTTAAGGAAGAAATGGAAACTTGGCTTTATTTCTATGCACAGCACTGTGTGCCTCTACAGTGCTGTTATTTATTTGATCAGGATTCTATACTACATAGCCTTTGGTCAAGAACTGGCTAACAAGGATTCTTGGGGAGATAGGGCTAGGGTGGGATGGAACCCATTCTAGACATGAGAATTTAACCACCACTTGTTTGCCCAGCTCTGAAAGTATAACTCGGTCTGTCAGCCAGGAAATGATTCAAGTCTGTGCCTTTAATCCCCAAGGTTTCCCCTTTTATACTTCTCAAAATAAATGTTAGCTTTATGCACCACCAACTAGAAGAGACTGTGATCAGATAAGAATTGTATTCACAAACTTCTGCCCTAGAAGAAAAGCATACAGTATAACCACTGAACATCCAGTGGCACTTCTACTCTAAGGACATAAAGCCTAAATGAACATCATCTTCTCAAATAACCCCAAATGGTTTCAGATTGTTAATTCGTTAATTCTCCTACGAGCCATAGCCAAGTTTGATAAGAATAAACAGGAAACTAAGGTACAAAGAGTTGAATTGATGCGCTCTGGGTTCCCCAAATTGAACAGGAGCCAGAGTTGTAAAGCTCCTTTTTCTCAGTATAGACACTCTACAAGGGTTTCTGGATGAAATGGACACTGTTGACCTGTCCTAAAAATGTTTATTTTTACCCTAAGTGCCAATTAATATATTAAATAGTTTGTTTCTTTTCCTTCCACTTTTAAGTTGAGAATATTCACACTTAGATATCCTTTGCAGGCTTTGATTATTACCCAAAACTTAGAGTTTGGGTTTTTTAAATAATTCTTTTGTTTTATATTATTTTGGTAAATAATAATTCCATGTGACAGTATTTGATCATAAGTTTCAACACTCCTATCTTTTTAGTCCATCCTACTTGTCATATCTTTCTGATCTCCTTTCAGTAAATTCTTAGATATCTTACAGTTACTAATTTTTTTAAAAATTCCACTGTGGTAAGAAAACATACTTTGTATGAATAATGGCCTTTCTTGGTGAAAATACTATGTACATTTGAAAGTAGTGTGTATTCTGTAGTTATTGGGAATATCACTTAACACCAGGTAGTGATTACTGCAATTCATATCATTTATGTCTTTACTGAATTTTGCCTAGCTCATCTATCAAACGTTGAGAGACAGGTGTTGATATCTCAAACTATGATAATAAAATTGTCTGTGTCTCCCTTTAAATCTCTCAATTTTTACTTCATATATTTTGAAATAGGTATGTACATATTTATGATTGTTATTTCTCTCTTATGAGTTAAACTTTCATCTTTATGAAATGTTCCTTTTTATCTCTGCTTGTCTTGAAGTCTTATTTTATCTGTTATTGAGCCCCGCCCCCAGACTTCTTATACTTACTGTTTGCAGTAAGAATCTTCTGTCCATTTACTTTCAACCTATTTGTGTTTGTATTTTAAAGATTATTCTTGTAGATAGCATATACTTGGGCTTTTGGTCAATCCTTTATGTTTATCTCTAATTTTTAATTGGAGCATTTTTAGTTCACTAACATTTATTATAATTGCTTATATGGTTAGATTTAGATCTCATATTTTATCTTTCCTTTCCCCTGTTTCGTTTCTCTTTGTTCCTCCTTTACTACCTTCTTTTGGATTACTTAAACTTTTTAGAATTCCATTTTAGTATATCTATTGACTTTTTTAGCTATACCTCTAAATATACACAGTAAACACTTGGCAGCATGCTTAAAGTTAGCATTATTTAATATAAAATGTAAAAACCTTGTACTTGTAAAGACCCATTTATTGCAATTCTGTATGTTTTATACTGTGGCCATCATTATTACATGTACAGAATTAAACCCTACAACACAATAGTGTAGTATTTTAAAAAATCACTTATTTTAATAAACAAGAGAAAATAGTCTTTTTAGTTACCAATATATTTACAATTTCAGATTCTATTTATTTCTTCAAGTACTTAGCCTCCATCTAATACCATTTCTCATCAGTCCGAGAGCTTCCTTGAGAATTTCTTATAATGTAGATTGGCAATAAATTATCTTCCCTTATCTGAAAATGTCTTTATTTTACCTTTATTTTTTAAGAATATTTTCACTTGGTGTGGCATTCTGGATTAACAGGTTTTTCCTTTTAGCACTTTAAAAATTATGTTCCACTATTTTCTGGTCTCCATTGTTTGTGAGGAGAAGTGAGCAGTCATTTGATCATTGTTTCCGTGTGCTTATAGGTCGTTTTCCTCTAGCTGCCTTTAATATTTTCTGGCTTTCTCCTTTGTTGAATTATGCACACCCCCTCCACACATATGGTATAAAATAGCATTTCATAGCCTTAGGAACAGAATATAGATCTTCCCATGGTAAACATAAGACTATATAACCTAGCTAAAAATTATGTAAGGTCTTTTCTATATAACCTGATATTATGCGAGCATAGTTAGGGATGTGTAGTATGTGCAGAGTGTTGTAAAAACTCAAACATAATAGCCACTAGCGTTTTCTTTTTCCTTGCCTCATTTTTTCCTTTCCAGTTTTTCCGTGAATCAATGATCACAAAGCATGAATACTAATAAAGTAACCCTTACCTTTTAATGAAGGCACTTTTCATATATTTTCTTTCAGACCTAAGAATTATTTGACAGAAATACTTCTCAGCTGTGTTTCCAGCAATGTAAATGTGATCTATTTCTACAAATGAAACCAAGTAGTTCATTTTAATGTTAAGGATCCCTTGGGCCATAAATGAAATGCCTTTTTTAGCAATATTCCCTGACCTCAAGACTCCCAAGCAACCACATCTCTGATTTCAGTTGCCAGTTTAACATAAGTTTAAGAATGTACTGTAATTATCTTGCCTGAAGTGCTTGGAGATAAAACCTCCTAGAAGCTTGGTTTGATATGAGGAGATATTTGAACAGAATGTGGCCCTCCTGAGTAAATTTTAATGAGTTATTAATTGAGGAGGTATGAGGAGTACCAATTATATAGCCTCATTGGTGACCCCTATCTCAAGTCTAGACTACCCCTTCCTGTCAACCCTATAGCCACAGCCTAGTCCAGGCTCTAGAGAGTGTTCTTTCACCTCAGCTTGTTAACTTTGTCTGCAGTTCAGTCCTCCACTTCCAAATCCAACTCCACTCTGAGCCTATCATTTAGAATATCTTTGTGTCTGTTGTTAGAGATCTTAACTACCAAGCTGTACTCTTTTTTTAAAATCCTTATGTTTTCATTTCTCTATTAATAACATAGAGAAATATCATTTAAGATCTGCCTTTCTAAAATTTTCCCAGCTGCTGGTAACTTTAACAACAGAAATATTGTGCAGTAATTATACCAGCACACTGCATGTTCAACTTTGAGTGGTCTAACATGCAAAGATTAGGTGATCTTTCTATCACATCAAGACAGTACAATGTTATGGAATTTCCTTCAGTGAATTATTCTTATTTGTGGAATTGCTCTATTTCATCAGAACTTTTATCATTTCCACGGCCGTTAGAGCTCTTATTTGGATAGCTGCCAATGCAACGAAGAGTCTATCTTTACCCTCCATCATTTTACATTAGTCTAATAGCACAAAGCAGTCAGTTCCCATGTTTAAGGGCCAAGAAGCACCCACACAGAAAATAAATGTATAACACTACACCTCCTCCTTTTGTATTTACCTCTTGCCACATCTTTAAGTCAAGGCACATTTGTAAGTATATTCTAAGTAATGTCAAAGGAGGCATCTTTTATAGCATATGGAAGGGGTAGAATTTAGGAAGACTAAAAATTAATAAGGTGGGTAAGTGGAAAATATTATAAACTGGTGGAAACTTCAGCTTTACAAACATGTCTGTAGATTCATATTTGCTTTGTCCAGAAGGATCCTACAGGGACTCTGATTTAATTAATATGACCTCAAAGCTCAGCAGAAGTGTATGATAAGTATTCAATAAGTGGAATATTTATGGAAGAATATGGTTGATTGAAGAATAATTTTTCATTTTCCACTTGAAAATGTTATTTATGCCACCTGAATAGTAAAATTTATTACTAGACAGAGCAGAAAGGATACTGGATTTAGGGTCATAAGGATAAATTGAATCTCTGCCATTTACTAGTGATATAACTTCTAGCAACTCATTTCATCTCTTTGGACTCCGTTACCTTGTTTGAAAAATGAGATTGAATTCCTTCTCAGAGGGTATAGTGATAAAAAATATAAAATTAGAGAAAGTGCTTTATAAAGCCTAAAATATACACAAAGGTAAAATGGTAAAGTTAAAATAATAAGAAAATAGGTGTAAAGTTTTATGTGAGGATAAAGATTTCCTGGAATGTTTTTACACTTATAAGTTTGATCACATAAAAAAGCATAGTCTTAAAATCCAAGGGAATCTCAGAGATCAGGTTTTATTTTAATATCTGTATTTTATAGTTGAGGAATCTGATGACTAGTGATGCTAAGTGCATTGCTCAAATGTATGAGTGTATTTGTGTGTGTGTGCTAAGAATCCCTTCCCCCAAATTAAAAAAAAAAAGAAGTTGCTCTATCTTAATGTGATAAGATATGAGAAAATATTTGTCGGTAGCATTCTACATAATAAATATGGAGGCTTAGACACAGCAAACACAAAATATTCTACCTTAGGGCACTCTACACATTGAGGATAGAACCAGGGAACTAACACACCCACACATACCCCACAGCCCCACAGTTCCTCTTCACATGCTTCCAAAGCATTTAATCATGCTTCCAGAGCTACCTACCTTCAGAAAGTCATCAACATATTATTTTAATTCAAATGCAAGTTTAGAAAGTTACTATTTCTCAGATTTTTAAATACAGTCTCCTGCAGGATATTATTCATATATCTCCTTTTCATCCACTGCCTTTTTTTCTAGTTCTAATCCAACCACTACATTAGTTCCCATCATGGAAGATATGCCAGTTTCAAGGACATTCTATTCACTCTGACAATCAGGAAGGTATGCCTAAGGCTCTGACACCTCTAGAAATGCTGCTGTAGTTGGCAGTGCATTTAGAAAATGTGTATCCGTGAACTAACTTTTTAACCTGTATGTTTTTATTGTTTTCAACAGATGGTTTGCATTCTTCACCTCCCCCCCCCCCCATACCTCTCTTTTCTTTTTTTAAAATATATCTTTATTGATTTCAGAGAGAGGAAGGGAGAGGGAGAAAGAGATAGAAACATCAGTGATGAGAGACTCATAGACTCATTGATCGGCTGCCTCCTGCACACCCCCTACTAGGAATCGAGCCCAAACCTGGGCATATGCCCTGACCAGAAATTGCACTTTGATCTCCTGGATTATAGGTCGATACTCAACCGCTGAGCCACACCAGCCGGGCTACCTCTCTTTTATTTTGTGAGTTGTTATGAACTGAATGTTTGTGTCCCCAAAATCCACATGTTGAAGCCCCAACCTCCAGTGTGGCTATATTTGGAGATGGGCCTATAAGGAAATAAAGTAAAATGAGTTTATAAAGACAGGGCCCTGATCTGATAGGACTAGTGTCATTATAAGAAGAGATACCAGAGAGCTTGTCCCCACCCTAATTTACTAAGGGCCATGTGAATACACCGTAAGATGGCAGCCACCTCCAAGCCAAGAGATAAGGCCTCAGAATGAAACCTCCCCTGCTGGCACTTTGATCTTGGACTTCCCAGCCTGTAGAACTGTGAGAATTAAATTTCTGTTTAAGCCTCCTAGTCTGTGGCATTTTGTTATGGCAGCCAGAGGAGCTGTAACAACATACCATGGATATGTGAGTAGTTCTAGATATTGGTATATTTCTCTTAGATGAATTAGTGGTAGAGGTAGGAGAAATTACTGTGTGTGGACACATGAAATATTATGGCTACTTTGTTGGCTCCTTGATTGACTGCATACTGTTGAAGTACCTCAATAGAGCCGAATAGTTGTTTTTTTGGTATTAAAATCCTGGCTGACTTTTTCTTTTTCTTTTTTCTCAGTGGTTCCAACTAGTTGGCACAGTTGGTGTTCAGAATCACAGATGCCTTTTCCTGGTATTCAGAAGCAACTGAGTCTCTATGCTCTTTTCATTTGTTCCTTTTTTACCCCTGCTAAATCGATGATGCATGGTTGCCTTTTCATTCTTACGCTGAGGTTTATTTTGTCGCCTCGCACTTTTTTGTTCATTAGACAAACATGGAGCAGATGATAAATAGTCATTGGGAAAATAGCGTGTTAAACAAAATGCAACAGTGTGTTTCATGGAAAATGTGTCATAGATGCATGTGTCTAGAGTAGAACAATGTAAAATCCTTTGTGTATAGAGAAAAGGCATCTGGTTTGGGTTTTTTTAAGCCATGGGAAAGACACCATTTTAGTCTGTTTTATAGGTGTTAAACATTGGGTAAAAGAATGATTAAATATGCATTTGGCCATAGTCCCAATGCCTTTCTCATACAATCCCATAAGACCCTATACTTACTTCTCTAATACCACTTAATACACTGAAATGACCTCTTTCCCTGTTTATGTCCTTCCAAAAATGGAATCTTCTTAAAGTCAGGGATTTAATCTTAGCCTTCTTTTTCCATCATTTAGCACAGCACATGGCTCATAAAAGGTTCTCAATAAACATTTGTTGTATTGGATTACATAAAAAAATGTTCAGTGGATTTGTTTTTATTAAGCCAGCCAATATTGCTTAAACATTGGAAAAGCAGTATTTTCTTCCCCTACTGCTCACACTCCAAGGCATCCATTTAATAGTACACATTAGATATTTTCCCACCTAATTAAACTGAGTGAGAATTAGATAGGATCTTAGGAGGTCCTGAATTTTCAAGCAAATTTGAACAGGACGGAAATGATTAATTGCTGGGTTACTTTCGTCTATGAGAAAGGCTAAAGAGGACTCTTTTTGCTCCAGGAAATAGAAGAGCTAATTAAAGAATATGAAAGGCTAAGCGTGGTCAACCTGGCATTTTCCCTTCCTCATGAATGGAAAGAAGCTTGGTCAGAGGGACAAAGTTAAATGTAAAGTAGGACTGATAGGGAGTTTAAATAATAGGGTAGATTTACTGAGAACCTGTGTAGAATCTTTCTTTCAAAGTAGGATGGGTCAGCACTTAGTTTTCTGAAATCATATTTGATGATTTGATATTTTCAAGATCTGTTTTAACCCCCCTATTCAGGATTCTTTAAAAGTTGTTTTAACCTGTTTATTTTGGAATAATTTTAGATTTACAGAAGTGTTGCAAAGATAGTTCTCAACTTCCCCCAATCTCAACCTTTTCCATAACCATAATTTTTATGCAAATTAAGAAACTAACATTGCTACAATTCTATCCACTAAACCATAGACTTTATTCAGATCTCCCCAGCTTTTCCACTGATGAACTATTTCTGCTGTAGGTTCTGTCCTAGGATTCTACATTACACTTAGCAATTCATGGCTTCTTAAACTTCACTTTTGCGTCTTAAGATTTATGCTCAACAGAGCCCTTATATCATGCCAATTGTATGTTTCAGCCATTTCCTGATTTTAATGCTCTGATCTTCTTGCATTCATCATTTGTTCCCCATACACAGTAGGTTTGTAAATCTCTCCCCAATTCAACAGTCCCTCTTTAGCCCCCTCTCTCTCTGCCCTGCCTCTTTTTTTCTGAGGACCACTTGCTTCTGACCAGACAAACAATCTACATAAAGTAAATCAGCTGAAATGTACAATTTTCACTCCTTTACATAATTCAGGCCCTTAGAGAAAACACATAAGCAGAGGTTGTCAAATCAATCTGACAGCTTTGTTAATGTTATATTTAATTTGTATTATAATATAAATAGGGTGAAGATTTTAACATTGTCTTAGAATTCAGGACTAAATAATAACTTTCTGTCCTCAGTGTTTACCATTTGAGAACCTCGTGATTCTTTTCTGAAAATAATTATTTCTTTTAGTTAAGACATTACTCAAATAAAGGCAAAAGATTTTATTTCAGTTTTTATCAGAATATTGGAGTCTGTGAATAAGCATTAGCATGTCCATGTATTAATAGAATTATGCACGCAGTATTTTATAAAATATCTTTTGATTCAAAAAAGCTAAAGAACCATTTTTCTGGATCTGGAGGTGTTGGGGGAATTGGTATCATCAAATAATAAGTCTGACTTCCAACTTTTAATGCAAAAACTATTTGAAGCTATAAAATAACTCTAAGTGCCTTAAATTCACAAAATAAATATTTTTCTTCTCCATATAATAATTTAGGAACTTAAAAAAGTTCATTGTGATATATCTTTTTATTAATAATTATTATATTTTTATTCCTATGTTCTTTTGCGGTAAATTCTCTTTTTCTCTATATATCAAGTCCTTTTCGGAGTGGTTATTATTCCCCCTGCCTTTGCTTGTCTTTGTTTCACAAGCCATTCTTCCATCTATCATTCCTACCCCATTACTTTCCCCTGACAAGACTGTTTGCTGAGCATTTGCCTGCTGCCTCCTGCATTCTGGCCCCTACTCCTCTGCTTGCTTCCGGAAGTGCTCTGGCTAACAGAGTTGTAACCATAGGGACTGTCGGTGCCAATAGCATACCAAGAACACAGTTCTGGAAAAAACATTAGCCTGACCCTTTCATGGGATCTTCTTTACAGAAAGCATCCCATATCTCTGGGTAGAGCTAGAACTTTAGAGCCTGGAACTAAATTTAAACATAAAGAAAACATCCCTTTTCATTTGAGAAGGCATACTTTACCTAGTCATTGGGAGGGTAAGGATTGGAGGTTAGGGGATGAAAGATAGACTATTGCCTCTCACTTATCAATATTCATGCAAAATGCTTCTGTCCTGGTTCCCGCAGAGTGAGATAACCCTCCTACCTATGACTACCTCTATCAAAAGCGTTGTGCTATATAAGCAACTTCATTTACTTGTATATTATCTTTAACAGCTTTAAAGGGTTAATTTCAAATCCAGTTTTTAAACATAAAATGTAGAATATGACTCAGTAATATTTAATATTTTATGATGGTTAACATTACCATAGTTCTTTCTATTGAGCAGTACCTCTGTACCACATGCTCTGTTATGTGCTTTGCATACATTATCTCTAAATCTAATCATAATGCTAAGAAAGAAACACTATTATTATTCTCACTTTTCTGATGAGGACACTGAGGCCTAGTTAGTTGGTCCACAGTTAGTCTGCTGGCAAGTGGTGGAGCTGGCCTTCTCCTAAGGCCTGCTCATGGTTGAAGCCCAAGGTCACAAACCCAAAGCTATGGTGTACTTCAGTGACCAGTGGGAAATGAGCTGCAGTTGTTAGGTATTGCGTGCAAGAATAAGGGTGGCACCCTGGCCCGGTGGCTCAGTTGGTTGGAGCGTCCCCCCGTGCACCAAAAGGCTGCAGGTTTGATTTCCGGTCCGCGCACGTACAAGAGGCAACTGGTCAATGTTTTTCTCTCACATCAATGTTTCTCTCTCTCCCTTCCTCTCTCTCTAAAAATAAATAAAAACATATCCTCAGGTGAGGATTAAAAAAGTAATAATAAGGGTGGCAATGGGAGGGAGAAGGGGAAGCAAAAATAGTGGGAATAGGGAGGCACATTTGAGACGGAAGGATTATATTAAGATGTGTGTGCTCCATTTACCTAATTAGACTTTCTTTTCTTTGAGGTCAGTAATTTGATTTCTTTTAAGTGCCTTATACATAATAGGTGCTTAATAAACTTTTAAAATGGGGAGGAAAAGGGAGAAGGATTAGCGACAGTTGGGCTGGAAAGGAAATGAAGAGAATGAGAGGCTGTCAGGAAGAATGAAGAGAGAACCACAGGTACTGAGTCCGTGTGTGCGGAAGGCGAAGAGGAGGGAGCAGCAGGCAGACAAAAATGAGTTAGAAGATGAAGGGATAAAGCCTAGTTCATGCTCCTTTCCTGGCCCAGACAACACTCAGAGTCTGGGCTGCTGGGAACTTTCATTTTTGAATTCAGTTCTTTGAAATATTAACTAGATTATTCACCTCTGAGTGCAGCTTTTTAATAATGATTTCATCCTTTAGATCATTCACAATCAGCAAGGATCCCTAGGCCCTCTATGGAACAAAGCAAGCGAGGAGCCAACCAGGAATTTACAACACATGCACCGGCAGCAACAGCCCAAAAAGAAGGTGTTGTGAGGGCCACGTGTGGGCTGAGGCAGGGAAATGACTTCTGGTTTAGATGGGGAAAGATAATAAAAGACTTTTTGTGTGCAGAAGTAATTAATTACTTGCCAAATGGGTAAAATTACAAGGTTAGACTTGGTAGCGGTGAGACTGAGGGGGAGGATACTTTAAAAAGAGGAAACATCGTTAGCAATGGAAACGTCGTTAGCATCGTTAGAGGGGGAAAACATGCAGAATCATTTGTTTTGCTGGAATGTAGCGCACCCATCTATTTACTTGCCACTCCCCACTTTCAACTCCTTTTTCACCCCCACCTTTCTAGTGATTCATTTTGGCCTTTTCTTTCTTCTTTACCACTTCATTTCCTCTGCCTGTCCCCTAAGTAATAGTGTTGGCTACATTCTGTTCATGAACCAGCTTAAGCCTTCTTGGCTTCACCTGTCTCTGAAGTCCTAGCCCACTTCTTTCAGCCCTGCCACAGCTATAGTGACCAACCCTGGGTGGACTTTACCAGCTGCTGTCCTACTCACTTCCCCTGGGTCCAGCCTGCAGTGCCTTGCCTTATGCTCACTGTGTGCCTCTTGCCTCCCAATTTGGGCCTTTCTTATGGCCAATGACTCATAAGATACCAAGAAGATCTTACTGGTCTCTCAAAAAGTAGCCCCAATTGATACTAAGTAGCAGCCTGCTGGGTAAAGCAAACTCCTCTTTGACCTTCTTTTCTTGACTCATTTCCCTTTTCAACTCCTGCTTCCGTTGGATTTTACACCCCAACAGAGTGGGAGCAAAGAAGCTCCTGCCTGAGGCTCTACTTTCTGTAGAGCTAAGGCCAAGACGTAAACCACCTTTTCCTTCCTTTTCTTCCCCCCTTCCCTCTCTCTCTCCCCCGCCCCTGCCTCCCTTTCTCCCTGCATCTTTCCTTCTACTAGTCATCTCATCTACTCCCCTAGTTTCAAATATTATCTATTTACAGACAAATTCTGCATCTACATCTCTAACCTAAACCTTTCTTCTTTAATAACTATTAAAATGAGTACTTCTACTTGCATTTCTGACAGGTGCCTCAAACCTCTCTACAATAAAATTAACCACTTTTCTCCACCATCCAGTTGCCTAAACTACATATTTGGGAAACAATCTTAGCAAGTCCTTCTCCTTTCACCATTTGATTCTATTTATCACCCAAACCTGCCAAGTCTCTCTCCTGAAATCCTCCCCGATTCATCCATTTCTCTCTAGGCGAGCATCATGCCTTTTCCAGATTTCTACACCATCCTCCTGCAGGTTCCTTGACTACATATTTTATTCCCTCAAATCTCTACTGTACATGTGAGCTAGACTGATCATCCCCAAATCACAAATTTTATCATGTTACAGCTCTGCTGGAAATCCATCAATAGCTTTTAAATAAAGTCCAAACTCCTTAGTGTGGCTTCCAAGGTTCCCAATTCCCTGCACTATCTACCCCTTTAAACTCTGGATTCCACCCCCTCTTCTTTACTCTGCCATGTTGAATGTCTTTTGGCTCCTTGAAAGGGCCAGACTCTTTTTCATCACTGTTGGTCCTTTAGACACTTACACTCCTCTTCCTCAATTCTTTAGCCTCTCTGATTTTACTGATTCTTCCATCTCAACATGAATGACACTTCCTCATGTACAAGAGTTTGACGTTCAGGATCTGAAGCAGTGTTGAGTAGTTTTGATCTTTAAATTAGGTATTACATTCAAATGGTTTAGACTAGAGAGTTGGAAGAGTTATTAAAGGGATGATGGCTGGCAGAGGGACAAACATTCACTTGCTAAAGGCATTTGAGGAAGGTGAGAGAGCGTCCTGGAGACTAGTGCACAACAAAGTGAGGATTCTGCTTTGATATGGGATTTCCATTTCAGATCACTACCAATGAGGTTATTCCCTGAGCTGCCAAGTCAGTGACTATGATAGCAATGAGATTAAAACAAGCGCAGCTCTGATCCTGGGGCTTAATGATCAACCTCCAGCAGAGCCTCAGCTATGTCCAAAGGGAGCTGAACAGCTACAGTTGGAATCCTTTGTAGCTCCAGTGGCACAGAACAAAATTCTGGAGGTGGGCAGAGACTATTATTATTGCATACACTCAGGTACACATTGGAAAAAGTTAGGTGCTTCCGCAGACAGGACTGAAGAGAGAGGCCAAATTGACAGAAATCAGCATAATTTCACTGATGATTACATTCTGTGGACCTCCATCTAATTTGCCCATGTAAATACAGCCTTTTATGTTTTTAAGCCTCAGGTTCAACATTTGTAGGCCATTAAATAAATTCCACTTAGAAGACTTAAACATGCACAAAAAGGAAAAGGAACCTTCCATCTCACTAAAAATTAGATTAACTTTGTCTAAAAATCTTTATCTGCCTTCACACACCAAATGGTAGTTGCCTGAAATAATTGACTCATTTGTGAATTAGGTAATTTTTTTCTAGGTTCCATCCATGAGTTCTATTGCCTAAAAGATTGACTTACCTATGAGGGAGGGCTATGAGGTGATATCCAGAGAGCCATTTCCACACTTCTTGGCTCAGGTCCCTGACAGTGGATGAGCTGCAGAACACTGTGTGTGAGGAAAGTGATTTAGCGATGTATTCCTCACCTGAAACCTGCGAGGCAGTTCATCCTCGCTTAACAGACAGGCATACTTCTAAATGTTTTTTTTTGAGGGCCTATAATGAGTCAACAACAGAATAAGGACTAGAATCTCTTCCTGAAGTGCCAAACTCTTGTTATTAATTCTCTCAGGCCATACTTCCTCTCAAACAATATTATCTCTTATTTCCAGAATGAATAGGTGAAAATAATTGACTCCAAAATACCTTCGTGACGCAGTGTACCATAGAAATGACCCTATAATGAAGCAAATGAAAAAATAAACATTTTTAATACGCTAATCAGTCATTTAAGAGTGGGGCCCTCCATTTAAGATTGGACTTAAATGACTTTAAATAATTAATTGACAATGTGTACGGGCACAGAGGTGGTCAAAGGAAGCTGATGAGAGGGTATGAAATAGGTTAGAAAGAAACTAACGGAAAACTTACTGCTATCTGAAGGGGCAAAAAAGTAACTCAAGACTCAAAAGTGTTGTGGAGTTTAGCTAACAGTGCTGCCAAAGCTCATAGTAGAGAAACATGTCCTTAGGGCTGACAAAAAATAGAGAAGAAATCATCAGTATAGGAAGGCAAAATTGGAGGAACTCTATGGGAGTCTTCAGAGGCACCATAGAGGAAAAAAGCCCCTGACACCCTGGGAAGCCTGCCTGGCTAAAAGAGTGAGAAGTGTCCCTGGCTAGAGGCCTGGGGCTGAGGTTTGGGGAGAGTTGGAAACAGAAGACACAAAAGAAGACTAGGAAGCCTGGCCTTGGGAGTCTTTCAAGTCTTAGGAAGAAGTAAGTAGGAGAGAAAGGTTCAGAATTCCAAAGTGCTGAGGGGAAACTAGAGAAGGCCAAGGGAACAGAGGCTCTTGAAACTTATTGGGCAAGATAACTTGTAGGGGGCAGAGTCTTCTGGCAGGAGTTTTAAGTCTATGGCTACCTCAAGTTTCTAGCAGTATACAAACCACTAAAGGGTCTCAATTTTATGAAATCCATTGGTGGCATTGATGCCCAATAATTCAGTTTCCCTCTGTCTGTATGTAACATATTGTTTCTGTAGTGAAGGGACCACTGAGTTTTCAGACAGCACAGAAAAACTGTACTTTTCAACTGCAAATGTAATACCCTTTGAAAAGAAAACCCAACTGTCAAAAATACATTATTAGAAAATCAATTCTACAACCAATTTCCAACAGATTAGAGATATTCAGCAAGTGACTTTCAGGACACTGTGGAGTGTGTTTTGTTATTTTGGGACCACGCGTTCTTCCAGAATCTTTATTGAAACTCTTATTTTTTTCCTTCCTTCATCCATAGGCTATATCTAATTGAGAGTCATACTTTGAACATTGCTGCAGTATATACCTCCCAGGAAGAAATATTTCTTACCTCTTTAGTATGAAACCTAATACCCTTTTCATAAGAGTTAAAGAGCTTGATTTGCATTTTCTTAATGTTATATTCAGCATCTTTTTGTGTGATTATTTTCTATCTGTACTGCTACATGCCTATTATAGAATGTCTAAGTTTTAAAAATAATAACAAAAAACCCCCCACAAAAATTGACACTTCTGGCAAAAATGTGGAACCACAGGAATTTTCATATAGTGTTTGTGGCATAGCCACTCTAGAATCTGGCTTGGCAGTGTCTTTTGAAGTTAAACATGTACTTACTACATGACCCAGCAATTCCACTCCTAGGGATCTACCCTGGAGAAATGAACACTTAAATTTATACACACACACACAAAAAACTTCCTTCAACAGGTGAATGACTAAGCAAACTATAGTAAATCCATACAATGAAATATTACTCAGCATTAAACAGGAACAAACTATTATTGATACACGAATGAATTTAAGATGCAATCTGCTGAGTGAAACAAGCTAGCTTCAAAAAATTATGTACTATATGATTGTTTTATATGACATTCTGGAAAAGGAAAAACTATAGTGGCAAAAACAGGTCAGTGGTTGATGGGGGGTTATAGTTCAGGGAAGGATATGACTACAAGAGGCAGCACAGGAGAATTTTGGGAGTGGTGGAACTGTCTGTTCTGATTGTGATCCATGGTTACCTATATCTAGGCATGTGCTAAAACTCAGAACCATATACTCCTCAAAAATAGGTGAGTTTTAAGGAATGCAAATTATAAATAAATAAATAAATAAATAAATAAATAAATAAATAAATAAATAAATATTGAAGAAGTTTGTCTTAACCAAATCAGTAGAACTGTTCCCCACTCAGATAAGCTCCTTAATTGTAGATATTCACACCTTATCTAGGCTTAGCATTCTGTCTTGAAATGCTGACCTAAAGCCTTAAAATGGTGGGACCTAGAATCAGCATTTTTGTAGTCATTCTACTTCTCTTTTATGAAGGAAGAACTGATGGGAAATCTCACTGCTGCAAAGAAAGCAGCTCCATTTCAAACAAAAATTTTAATTTATTCTCTTAAAACAAAATTCACATCACATCTTTGATTGGTTTGTTTTTAGTACCTAGCAGTGGATCTTAGTGGGCCAGAGATTAAATTGGGCAAGTCCACAATGCAGAGTGAGGTGGCAGCCCTCTGCATCTCACCCTTGTCCCTGCTCAGGTATCTGTTTGCATCTATTGAGTCTTCTGCATGTGGGAGGGTTGGGTTCCAGCAGAAGCATGGATGGAAGAGATGACAGTGCCACTGAAATCCAATTCATCATTAGATAAGAAAAATCTGGTAGGAGAGGAACAGTGGGTTGGAGTACAGAGTAGTAGCTGAAACCTACTCCAATGAGGAGCACACTGAAAGAGCCATCTTTAGGCCTAGGTACCTGCTTTGTCCCTCTGCCAGCACCTAAGTGTTACACAGAGGAGAGAACCTCCCTCTGGCTTCACAGGTAACACCAAAGCTGAGCATCATTAAGTAAATTTGGAGTGACTGAGCCACATTAACAAAGTGACTGGAGACAGAACCCCAGGGAGTGCTAAGAAGAGCTTAGAAGGGTCAAAACGAGCCATGGGAATTTCAGCAACATTAGGACTGAGATGACACTGAGGAACCCTCCTACCTCCATGGCTCCAAGCACATAGAAATGCTGGGTAAAAATATAACAAAAAATTGTAATGAAATGCAATCAAAAAGAAAAATATCACATGTTAAAAATGGAAACAGGATAGTAAACACATGAGCTAATACCATGACTACTGGCCAGTGGGGTATTGTTCCCAAAGATAGTCCTAATGGCCAGGAAGTTGGGTTTTAATGCCCAGACAAGGGCCATAAATGTACCCTGTCAGAAGCTGAGAGCTGGAACTGAGATTCACAAATCTCAAAGATAGGATGCCAAAAGGGTTGCCCCCTCTATAAAATTGAGTCTGGAAGTGGCAAGGCATCTTATCATTAGTCTGGGACTCTGGGTAAAAAAGAAAGTTGAGGAAGAAAATTAAAATAAGGTAGAAATAAAGTACTACAAAATAATGTCAAGGGAGTTGGGTGAGCTTGCAAGAGAGCTTGAAAGAGGTAGTGAGTGTCCCAGTTAAGAACATGAGAAACTCATAGAAATGTGTACACAGTGACATGAACAATGATGATAAGTGCCATCTTGTTTGAAACAGAAAATATGTGGAAACAATCTACATGCCCATCAATAGGGGATGGAGAAGTGATTGTAGTACATACATATGATGGAAGAGTATGCAGCAGTTAAAGTGAATTCAACACATTTACATGTTTCAACAAAAATCTTGGAAACATAGTATGGAATAAAAATTTGTATATCATAAGATACCATTTATCAAATTTAAACTTATGAAATAATATTGTGCACAACATCTGAAAAATATGAGTGATAAATATTTTTAAATGTGTTACAGAAAGAAAGCAAAACAGCTTCAGAGGAGTCGCTGTCTTTGGAGAGAGAGACAGATGAGATGGAAAAAGTCTTCAACTGTATGTTACATTTCATTTTTAATGAAAAAATCTTAAGTGAATATCTGAATATGGCAAAATGTTAATATTTGTTGATTCTGGATGCTGATATGATTTTGGATTGTGGATATTCTGTGCATTTTTCTGCATGTTTAAAATATTTTATTATATATATATTTTTAAAAATTTAAAAAGCAGTGGCATGTAGTAGAAGCCAGAAGTGAGTAGGAGTCTTGGACTGGTTTTGTAAGCGTTTGTGAAATAGTTTTAGGAACTCTGAAAATATTTTGAGAGACTTTTTTTTCAAGATAAAATTTACACAATGTAAAATTCAATATTTTAATCATTTTGAAGTGTATACTTGTGGCTTTTAATATATTCATTATCACCACTATCTAATTCCACACGTTTTCCATCACTGTTTTGAATAATCTTGCAAGGAACTAGAAGTCCTGCATCAGCAGTAACATCTTGGGACAAGTGATCAAGATATTAATATTAACTGATTTTATATTAATTCACAGAGAGAGACTGGGATCATTCAACTTACATGTTTATGTGTAAATAGAGATTTAGGGCTTTAATATTTCTCTCACAAACAAGAATAGCCCTTACCAACTTCCACAATTACTCAGTAATGCCATTCCTGGGTGGTAACTTCACTGTCTACCCCATGTGATTTCATCCTGCTCAGAACACTGCCCAGAACATAGAAACAGACATGTCCTCTGCCTAAACCTTCAATGGATATTCTCTCTTGCCTTCCCAGACAGTGCTGGAAGACTTAGGGACTGCTATAGACTGAATGTTATATCCCCCTAAAGTTCATATATTTTTAACTTTATCTTTATTATTGAAAGTATCACAGATGTTTCCTCCTTTATCCCCATTGAACCCCTCCTCCCCACTCTTGCCCCCTCCAAGGCCTTCATATTTTAAAGTCCTGATCCCCAATGTGATGGTATTTGGAGCTGGAGTCTTTGGGAGGTGATTAAGTAATTAGGGCAGAGAAATGGACACATTTCTCAAAAGCTTTCCTTAATTAATAATTACTCAGTTTAAGAAGTTGTTAACCTTTCCTTCAGACAAGTAAAAATAACATTAATTCTTCCAATAGTAGAGCCCCAGGTTCCAGTTGATTGGAATCAGCTTCTTCCAAGCTCCTGTTAATGTTGATATTTTGATCTCTTCTCATGAATCATTAATGTTCTTAATGGCATCTAGAATGGTGAATACTTTCCAGAGGTTTTCAATCCACTTTTCCCAGATCTATCAGAGAAATCTCTGTCAGTGGTGGCTGTTGCCTTACAAAATGCATTTCTTAAATAATAAGACTTGAAAGTTAAAATTACTCCATGATCCATGGGCTGCAGAATGGATGTTGTGTTAAAAGGCATGAAAACATTAATCTCACTGTATATCTTCATCAGAGCTCTTGGGTGACTAGGTACATTGTCAGATTTTAAAAGGAATCCTTTTTTTCCTGAGCAGTAGGTTTGAACATGGGCTTAAAATATGCAGTAAACCATGTTGTAAACAGATGTGCTGTCATACAGGGTTTGTTGTTCCATTTATAGAGCACAGGCAGAGTAGATTTAGCATGATTCTAAAGGACCCTAGGATTTTCAGAATGGTAAATGAGCATTGGCTTCAACTTCAGGTCACCAGCTGCATTAGCCCCTAACAAGAAGAGTCAGCCTGTCCTTTGAAGCTTTGAAGCCAGGCGTTGACATTTCCTCTCTAGCTGTGAAAGTCCTAGATAGTATCTTCTTCCAGTATAAGGCCTTTTTTGGTCTACATTGAAAATCTGTGTTTAGTGTTGCCACCTTCATTAATTATTCTAGCTAGATTTTCTGGGTAACTTGCTGCAACTTCTACATCAGCATTTGCTGCTTCACCTGGCATTTCTATGTTATGGAGATGGCTTCTTTCCTTAACCTCATGAACCAACCTCTGCTAACTTCAAAGTTTTATTCTGCAGCTTCCTCATTTCTCTTGGCCTTCATAGAATTAAAAAGAGTTAGGGCCTTGTTCTCTTAGGTTTTGGCTGAAAGGAATGTTGCGATTGGTTTGATCTTCTATCTCGGTCACTCCATATCAGCAATAAGGCTATTTTGCTTTCTTATCATTCATGTGTTCACTGGAGTAGCACTTTTAATTTCCTTCACAAACATTTCCTTTGCATTTACAACTTGGCTAACTGTTTGGTACATGAGGCCTAGCTTTCAGCCTGTCTCAGCTTCTGATATGCCTTCCTCACTAAACTGAATCATTTCTAGCCTTTGATTTAAAGTAAAGAGATGTGCAACTCTTCCTTTCACTTGAGCACCTAGAGGTTATTAAGGTTTATTAATTGGCCTAATTTTAATATTCTGGTTTCTCAGGGAATAGGGAGGCCTGAGGAGAGGGAGACAGATGGGGCAATGACCAGTCAGGGAGTATTGATTAAACTCGATGTCATATAGGTGTGCGTCATGGCACTGTAAACAATTACAATAGTAACATCAAGGACCATGAGTAATAGATCAGCAGAACAAATATAATAATGAAAAAGCTTGAAATATTGTGAGAATTATGACATGTGACACAGAGACATGAAGTGAGAAAGTGCTGTTGGAAAAATGGCACTGACAGACTTACTCAATGCAGAGTTATCACATTAGCAATTATCTAGAACTTTATTAGGTAATTTTTGGTCATGGACCAGGTCTCTGAGGAATGACCAGAGATGGGTGCAATTCAATAGAGTGTAATATGAATTAGGTCAGGGGATTCAGGGTCAAAATTTGATTTCACCTAAAAGATTTTTGGCAACTCAACTAATTCTCAGTTATCCTCAATATTGTTTAAAATAAAATACCCTGTGTTGTTCAAGCCTCCCTTCCCACATCCTTTCAGAGTTATGTGCTTTCTTTTTTCCCTTCTCTTTATCACAAACTGCCCTTAAAAAATATCTGTTGATAATTGTTGACACCCTAATCAAGAATTCTGTCTACAGGAATTTATTTTTCAGTATTATCATTCAGTGGGTACTGATAGGCTATATATTTACTAAAGGAGCTTTACACCATCAGGAACTGACATGGGAGAAGGGTTTTTGAAGTGGGTAGAGAATTCTAATGACTCTGAAATTACTCTATATGGATTTTTTCTTCTCTAGCTCTATATAAAGCTGGATAGGTAAAAAACAAAAACAAACAAACAAAAATCTCATGCTATTCTTTTCTTTAGGTTTGCTTGATAAACAGGAATAGTTTCTAAATCAGTGGAAAATTTTTTTGTTCTTTGGGTAAAAGTTTCCATTTCCTACCTGGGCTCAGCCTGGCAATAAGTAGAACAGGTTGAAAGTCTCTTAATCTTTATTTCCGAGTCAGCTCTGTCATGTTGTGTCTACACATATGCTTTGTCATCATATATTCACACAAAAATGTTTGGCTTTCTAAGGCTATGGAAACCTTCTGGAATGAATGCACTCAGTTAGGGACCTGGCCCCAATTTTAACCCTGCCACTAATTGGAAGCCTCAGTTCCAAAATAACACAATGGACTAGATGCTGAATTGCAAGTAGGATTTATCTTACAGTCCTACTTTGAGTGATTGCTAGTGGCTGCCTAGGGTACTGAGTAGAGATAGCTGAGATGAATCTTGATGCAAAGGGAGAGTGTTTTGTGATAAATTAGCCTTTAGCTCGGGATAAAGGAATGAGGCCCCTCATGCCAGCTGCTTGCCATCTGTGGACCAGGCAATTGCTAAGGTCTTTCCAGTTCTAACATCACATCAGGCTGTGATTGATTCTCTACTTACTGAAGATGTGAAGTATCAGCCCTCCAGGCAGGTCAGCCACCTGCTGTAACCACCTAGATTGCAGTTTACATGTATGAAATGTATTATTGCCTATTCCTTTCCAAAATAATTCGACGCACAACAAATAACTTTTAAAAGCTAAAAAAAAGAATTTACGGAAGAGATGGGGAAATGAGAGTAAAATGTAAAAGAGGGAGAGGAAGTGTGAGAGTCAACTATGAAAATTGAGGTCTGATTTTAATCACCCTAACTTTATTCTTTAGTATTCTCTTTTCTCTTTTCAGTTAATGCCCATACACAAAGAAAAACAGGTCACATTTACCTGGCAGTACTATGTAACCCCTGGACATTTTTCAGATTTTCTTATAAAAATGGCAGAAATTTGAGACTTGTTGAGGATTCTGCGTGATGGCAAAAATGTTTGTGCTGTGTTACTGAGTCACACTTCAGCAGAACAATCAAAATGATTATTCCATTTAAAATTCATCAGAAGTAATGATCACTTGCGTCATCCTGCAAAGATGAGACTTGGGTGTCATGTGAAAGCATTGAAAACCTCACTGCCTTCTGCAGTGCCCTTGGATGCAAGTTACCCAGTAAATAAATCAGTAGAGCCAAGGTGAGGCAGATAAATAGTCACATATTCTAAAACTGCAGAGTTTTATGACTGAAATGATATTTTGCATTGAGGATGTATAAAAATAATGACATTGGGAAGGAATTTACAAAATATGATTGTAAATGATATATTTCTTGAAGATACTCCAGAATCTTTTTCGTAAAATGAATTAAAAGCCTATAATAAGTTCTTTCATTAATGCATTGAAACAAACATTTGTTCAATCAAACTTATTAGGATTATTTCTTTCCCCAAAATACTGTAGGAGTTTTCCCTGGTGGTTTTTGTGCTCTTACCCTCTCTTCTGTTTGGCATTGTCGGTTTTTTAAAAAAATTGAGGAAGACTTCTGATTTTGTCTAAGAAGAAGTAACAGGAATTGAATTTATCCTTTTGGCTGAAACAACAAAAAAATCAACTCACTAGCTAGAAGTCTATAAAAAAAGGTCATATGACCTCTTTGTATCTCATCTTTAAAATAAGAATAATGCTGGGTTTCTGGTGGAGATTAATGAAATAATGTATGTAAAGTGCCAGGTACATAGTAGATGCTTAACTAGTGTTAATTTCTTTTCCCCAAACATACCATGTTCCTTCTTAATCTGAGCCTAAACTAGAATATTTCTCCATTAATTCTTAACCTGAGTGTAAGCAGCTCCACATATTTAAGATTGTGAAAAGTCACATACCTCAATTCAGATGACCAGTTTCTAGTCTCAGAAACCTTTTTGCTATGTTTGAATGAGTAAGGTGTGATGGAACATTGATTCCTGCATTTAGTCATCCATGTTCCAAGAGTCAGTTGATGTCAGATTTTGAAACTTATTCAAATAAAAAAAGTACAGTAATTACTAACCCAGACTTATCATCCTGTCTTGGGCCCTATTTTGCCAAGGAAGAAAAATTGCTCTGAAGATGAGTAAGAAAGAACAGAGCATTTCTGCTCGTAGGCAAGAGTTCAAGGAAAATCCTTGTCCATTTTTTCAATATGTGTTCTAATTCTTCAGCCTCTTGTTTGCATATTCATCTAAAGGCCTTAGATTTAGGAAGATGCTCTGAAACATTAAGGATTTAAACACAAGCCCAAAGTACACCCAAGCAGCCTAGAGGAACATCTTTCAAAATGAAAAATATGTTTGGGCCAATAGCCAATAATGATAAGGAGAAACTCGGCAACCCGAATGAACACACAGAATCAACCCTCTGATATTTATCAAAGTCCCTCTCCTTACGCATCAGGGCAGGATCGAGACCCACAGAGGTTATTAACACAATTTGACCAGGGTCCTTCCAGAGAGAGCCCCAATCCTAAAGCTCTTCCTCCATTCTACCAAACCCACCAGAGCCTTCTTAATCTGTGTGCTTAAAAAGCCACCTTCCCTTTAGCATTGCTCCATAAAACTTTGGAAAAGGCATATCAAGCTTGTACTTATGCTAAAACGGGTTAGAAATACAAACATATTTTTAAGTGTTTTAAATTTATCTTTATCAAAATTATATAGGTATAAAATTTTAAAGTCAGATAGTGCTAAGTAGTTCATAGTAAACAAGATAGCTGCTTCCCCCAGCCCCAACCACAAATATAGACAGTCAGATAATTTCTCATTTTCTTTTTTTTTTTTAATAGCAACTTTCCTTCTCGAGTAAATTTGTGCCTTCTCTTTCCACTTGAACTGGTTTTCTGGAATGGAAACTCACAGTTATCTTTTGCCATTCCCCTCTGTTGGATCCTGTTACCAGGGCCCGTGGCTTCTTTTTGTGTTATTTTTTTGTTTTGGTGAAGGCTAACTCATTTTTAAGGGTGTGGTTTTAAGATCAACTCCAAAGGGCCCCTATTCCATTTATATTTTAGAGATACCCTCAAATAGGAAAGTTAACCAATTTACACATTGCCCTTAATATTGGCAACTGATATGTATGTTCTCATAAAGGCAAAATCAAAGTTACTTGATAGAGCACCTAAAAATGTTGGCACTTCTCCTGATGAGAAAACCAAAGGTTGGGGCATTATCAATGAAGAGGGCTTAAAAAATGTGTATTTTCCCCTCAAGTTCTCAAGTTTCTCTGATAGCTGATTGTCGTCTGAACCTGGCAATTTTACTATAATTGAACGCCATGTGCAAGCAACAAGGAAAAAATCAATTCAGTGACCATGAAAAAAAGAGAAAATGAGCTACAGACTCACTGGGGGAGTTATAAAGCTTCTCTATAGGGTTGTATTATTGGTTTTTATTCTGAAACACCAGCACTGAAGCACAAAAAACTGCCAGTAATTGGGGTCAGTGTTCAGTCAGATCCCTCCAAAAAGAATATCCAGCCAAACAGCATAGGGTGTATAGTATCCTCTGTTAGAATAAAACGTTGGTTTCAAATAAGTATGTCATGTCTCTAACTTTTCCACTAGGGAAAGTTAATGAGTTTCTTTTGACTAAAGTGTTGCAAAGGTGTGATTTTGAGAAATGAAAATCCAGATACCTCAAACTCCGTGTATAAAAAAAGATACTCTTGAAAGGAGACAATATGTACATTAATTTCAAAGGTTGGTTTGTTGTTGTTGTTTTGTATAAAACTCTTAGGTCCAATAGCAAAGAAACCATGTTGAAATGAGTAGAGATGGCATTAAACTGGTTCTTACCGAGATGAGCACAAGGACTAATTTCAATGCCACCTGCAAAAAAAAAAAAAAAAAAGGCTGTAGGCTGCTAGACTGGGGATCTGACCTCTAGAGTTTTGCCCAGTTACTTATGGGGACGTTGTCTCTCTTGAGTGACCTAGGAAGAGACCAAAAGGGCAAAAGGAACAATAACTTTTCTGAGCAATGTTGACAAGTGGCCTAAATATGAGTTCCTCAGAGGTTACCTACTTGTTCCCTCAAGTCTAGTGTACACCTGCAGATAACCACACTTCCTTAAAGCTGTCACCTCTTCTAAGTGTCAGTGTCTTAAACTGAAAATAATAACATTACCTTCAAGAACTCGTCTGTGAATGGAAACTTTATAGAAATAAAAAATTGTACTTACAAAGGTTTTGCATTTACTCTATTTACAAAGAGAGCAGTGTGAGATGTAATGAGCAAAGAATGCAGTCACGGTGGTGGTGTGATTTCAGCTGGCCCTGGAAAGAATTTCAAATATAAATAAGGGGTGTGGGTGTATAGAGCTCATCACATGAATTCTCATGGTTCAGAGCCCCTAAAGAAACTAGATCAACAGTGGCTGCAGAAAACACCCAAGGTCTCCTTTGACAGCAACCCTCAACCCCAGAGTATAACAAGGATCATACTTTGCCCTGGACTTGGAGCTGAAATCTGAGTGATTTAATCTAGAACAGCTCAGCAGGAAAAAGTCCAAAAGAGTTGATTTCTTTATGAAATGCCAAAATTGGACTACCCCACTCTACCTGCAAAGCAATGTTCACCCAGCAGTGTGGTTGCTCAGCAGATGTTTTTCTAAGGCAGTGTTTCCCAAGGAACACTATTTGCCCATTTCATTCATTTATCCCTTTATTTGACAAATTCATTCATTTATTCATCCTTCACTTGACAGGTTTTTAAATTTACTATGTGAGTAATAAGGGTGAGCAAAATCCGATGCAGGCCTGCCTTCATGGAGCTTGGAGCTCAGGATAGTGGCTCTCACACAGGCTAAACATGAATTGCATGAGGCACTTAAACTAAAATTGGTACCTGATGCACTTTAGACTGAGGATTGGAATTCTTTTGTGCACCAGAATTGAGAGCCAGTGTGGTTCTAGTGGAAAAACAGCATTTCTATGGGCTCTGGTAGCACATACAAGGGAATAAAAGAGGGTGAATGTGGCTGGAGGAAGACAGTGAAGAGAAGCATTGTATGTGATGAGGCCCCGGATTTGGGAAACACTGGATTTTGAAAAGTTAAACAGGTTTCTTTGCTCTAGGCCTTTTCAGAATCTTCAGTGATCTAGTGTTTCATGAATCTCTAAGAGGGATGTTGTATACAGCATTCCAAAGTTACTTTTACCGAGAGTTATTGCAACTCTCATGTTTCTTACACAGGAAATACTGCTCATATATACATAAGTATAGAATTGACTAGATCCATGGGGAATGTTGAAAAGGGGTGGGTGGAATAATTTTGTTCTAGAAGTTAAGAAGATTGGTAATAAAGCTTCTAAAATCCAGAGATCTTATTAATCTCTGAAGGATTTTGGAAGGTACCTCAAATTGGAATTAATGGCTGTTTACATAAATGGCATGTAATACTATACAGGAATATGTTCAGTTTTGTGAACTGGCTCTTCACCACTTAAAAAAGTATTTAATGATTTATTCCAGCTTCAAAAAAAATGGGGCATTTAAAAATATTTTAAATGTAAAAAGCAAAGTATAATTGTAGGAGGAATTAATAGTATTCATGATTTGAGCTAGAATTAAGGCTAAGGATTACTAATCTTTTGAGGGCAGCCTGTGTACTTAATCCACTAAAAAAGAACTCATAGTTAACGTGCACTAGATGAGAATTGCTTTTGAAAGAACTTCAGGAAAACTTATTTAGAAAGGAAATGTATGAAACTATTATGGGTGTCTTCCTATACAAACATGATTGCAAAGATTACTCACTGGTTAACCTTTGCATATTATATATGCTTTACTGGAATTTGAAAGTCACAAACCTGTTTCATCTATATGGCTTTGAAAAATATTTTGACCTATTATAGGTAGCTGAATCATAATGTTACGGGGGAGGCTATGAGGAGACATTGGTTTTTTTCTTCTTGACAGAAAAATTTCAATCAAGAAACAAAGTACAGTATAGAAAAGAAAGCAAGAATTTTTTGAAAGTACACTACAAGAGAGGAGCGGGCCAACTGAGAGATATAATGGCTACAACTTCTGGGTTATATGGTTTAAATGAGGGACTTTCTGGGCGGAGACTTTCTTTTGCATTCAAGGATGATTGACAGAAAAGGGTTAAAACCCCCCGAGGGGGGGAGGTGTGTGTGAAAACCGCAATGAAAATTTTATTATAATTAGTCGCTTTGAGGTCATGCCAGTTTCCTCTGAGCTTGCGCCAAGAACTAGCTGCTATGAACCTGACCGCAGGCAGTCTGCAGGCTGCTGGGCCACCCATAGAATGCGATGAATGCGATGTTGGTCCGACCCCAGGGCAGGCCCCACCCTAGCTGCTCACATCTAACTCCCTACCTAACAATAAGACTTTCGTCAGGAATTTTTAGAGGTGTAAGAAAAAGAAGTCACATCCATTGTCCTTCCTGGGTTGACTGAATGGGTCCACTTTATTGCTGTTGCACATTAGCCACTTCACACATTGGCTCTGCTAATTTTTTAGAAAAATGTTGAGTGCTTTTAAGTTTCAGAATAGAAGTATCATGTCACATAATCCCACAAAAATTCAATGAGGCAGTTACTATTAATAGAGAGGCTAAGATTTTACTTAATATTATACAGCTGATAAATAGCCAAGCTAGGATTGGGGGTTATGCCTGGCTGACGCTAGAGCTTAAGCTCATGCTAAAGGGTAATTTTTTAACAAATATAAAATGAACACATGTCAAAGAGTTTATTTAACTCTAAATAAATGAGAGAACTGGTAAGATGTTATAACCAGCTCAAAAGAGTATCCAAAGAACAGGCATCATTATAGATCAAGAATGTTGAAATGAATTTGTAAATGGACACAAAACTGGCTGCTTCCTCAGTGGAAGAGGTAAGGCTTTGAGCTTCCACTGGACAGAATGTATTTGCATATCTATACATGAGAATTCTTTTGTACTGCTATCAGTAACCTGCAATTTACAGTGTTGTAAAATAGTTCAAAGGCAGTGGAAAACTCCGAGTCCCCAAAGAGTGGAATAACCGGGAAGGGTCTGCATTAAACAGTGCATTATGTACTGTCCAAAACCCTGTGAGTGAAGAAAATAAACTTTAATGTGGCAAGGTTGTACACTTCTTAAAAATAGAGATGTTCTCTTTCCCAATTGTTGGCCTTTAGAGTTTTGTTTCTGTTTCATTTTGTTTTGTTACCTCTATAAAGGAGGTAAAAGTACCTACCTGGGATTGTTGAGAGGACACTGGCATGGGGGTCAGAATAGTGTCTGGCACGCAGTGAGCTCTCTGTGAGGGTTAGCTCTTGCTATTCTGTATTCAACTGGACCCCTGTGAAGGACTGTCACGTAACTTACCTGATTGAATTTTCATTGTTCCAGTGATGGTAAGTTCAGCAGGGATGATACTTAACCCTATGAGTTGACCAAGTTGATTGCTTTTTTCATTTTATTTTTGTTTCTCAATAGATATAAAACTTTTCTATAGAGACCTCATATCATATTTGTAATAATACTTTAAAATATTTTTATAAGAAATTTTAAAATACAAAATTAAAGTTTGATGCTGGGGAAGAAAACTAATGAAAATATGCTTTCCAGTTACTAAATCAAACTGTTTCCTAAAAGAGTAGGTTTGGGGGGAAAAATCATTGATGCTTCCAGTTTTTAGTGATAACGTGCTGTTTTATTGATGCTTTTTTTTGTGGGGTTTTTTTTTTTGGGGGGGGGGGTCTGTTTATTTTCCTCTGACTTCCCAAAGGAGCAAGACTGGTGCTGAGAGTCTAATATAAGCAGAGATAGAGTCTTTTTACCCCTCCTCCTGGGAGCTGCTTAATGAACAGTTGACTTTTTTTTTAAGTACACACTACTAATCCCAAATTTCCAAATATTTGGCCATGAAATAAGAATGGCCACAAATATTTTATTAAGAGTAGAGTTACTGCACTTCCAAACTGGGGCCAGACTCAGGGAAAACGGCACACTGCTATTATTTAATCCAGACGAAGTTTCCCCTCAGCGGAACTGGTTCCCCCCGCCACAGCTGGCTCATTGCAAGCTCTGTGTAGAGTATTTTTCTCTCATTCAAACTGTTTTGGAATCCTCCGCCCAGTATGGAATCAATAATAACTCTGAATTCCTGCAAGATGCATGAATATTTCAACTTCCGAAACCTGAGGGAAATCAAAAGTGTAGAGGAAGTTTGCAAATAGAGGGAAACTCTAATTGCATAATAGAGGGCTTCTATGACTGAGGAAAGTGATACAGGGATTCTGGACTCCAAAATTAGAGCTTCACAATGCCATGCTCCCCATCTTTTGTCCAATCAGGGAGTTACAAATGAGAAAGAGTGTTTATTATCATATAATCTTAAAAGTTGTAAACACACACACAATTAACCATGGTTTAAATTCTTAGTATAATAAAACAAAGAATTTTCTGCACTTGTCAGTGATTTGTACTTTTTGAAACATTTCCAAATGACTTAATATTAATCACCAAAGTAAAAAGTAAAACCCGGTGAGGTAGCAGAAGAGATATTCTTTTCTTTTGATAAAAGAAAAACATAGAGTGGGAAGCTTGTAAGTGACAGAAGCCAGAAAGAAACCAGAATTCCTGACTCCAAATCTATTGTCCTCTCCATTATAGCTAATTCCCCTCAGCAATGTAACCACCAGCATATTCACACAGTGCACTAATTATATCCAGATGGGTTAATGTAGAAAATAGAGGAGAAGCAGTTCCTCTCCTTGGGCATATTAAGGGGGAGTGATAGTTTTCACTATCAAAGAAAATCAGAATCATCTCTTTCTTTACTAAAAAAGTCAGGTGACTTCACAGAAGTATGTTAGTGCTCCTAGCACATTAGTAGCGTGCCACAGCTGCCCAAATCAAGTCATTAAAAAATAGATACATGAGCCCTAGCTGGCTTGGTTTAGAACATCAGCCCACAGACTGGAGGGTCACAGATTCTATTCTGGCCAAGGGCACGTGCCTCAGTTGAAGGCTCGATCCCCTGCCCCAGTAGGTGTGAGTGCTGGAGGCAACCAATCGATATATCTCACCCACATCAATGTCTCTCTCTCTCTTCCTTCCACTCTCTCTGAAAAGCAATGGAAAAAATATCATCAGGCGAGGTTTAAAACAAATAGATGCATGAAACTCCAAAGTACAAATAAACCTACTAAACCCCCATTGAGAAATAAGGTCATTTCCTTATGAATTTTCATGGACCAAAGATGAGGTTTTTTCTCTTATGTTTGTGTAACAGGCATTCCAAGTAACTGCATCAGCTGGAGGGCAAACTGTAGAACTTAGGAGGCAAATGTGATCAAAGATATCCAAGAAGTTTCCAGGAATCACTGAGTATTAGATCATGGGGCTCTAGTACTCTGGTTAAAAATCTAATCTGCCTGAGTTTAAACCTCAGCTCTGATGCCTCATAGCCAAGGTATGTTAGGCAAATTGTTGACCCTCTCTACACCTCAGGGCCTTGTGCTTTCCTAAGCATTATAAGTGAGAATAACAACAACCATCTGTATAAGGCTGTGGTAGGATCAAATGAGATAAAGCTCATATTCCAATGAATAAAAAAAAGCATTCTGTGTTTACATTCAAGGGAAATTAATCTGAGCATCTCCTTAAACTAGGTGGCACATGTGAAATGTCCCTGTTTCTACAACCAGAGAGAAAATTTAAAGCTTAGGATTTTATGTAGCTCAAAGGCATTCTGTCCACTGAAGAAGAGTTTGGGTATAATTTAATCCATAAATATCAGATGAGTACCCCCTGTGTGTTAGTAAATAAGATCTAAACTCTCTGTGCCATAAAAGCTTGAAAAGTTCTTAGATTTAATGTATAGGACACAATCCAAGATATACCAAACTTTATAGGGCTTATTTCCAAATGAGTGGTGTTTACCAGTGTTTCACAAAACTAGGATCCACAAATCTCTGTCTAGTCTACAGATGTATTTTTATGTAATTTCTGGTCCATATAACTGAGTATTGCCACAATACTTCAGTGTTAAAGTTTACATTGGTAGTTGTGATTATGATTGTATGGAGTCCAAGCTGTACCACTTTTATTTGTGCTTACTCATCAACAGTTAACAAATAAATGAAGAATTTAAGCCAATTAAAATGCAAATTTGTTTCGGAAGACTGTATAAATAGTTGAAATAGAAAGAGTGGAAGAAGAATTTGAGTTATCCCATGGAATAAGATCATATTAGGCAGGCTCATCCAAAATAATGTAGATTGTTATGGTGGGTCACATATTTACATTAAAACAAAGAGAAAAGAACCTATCATATTAAAATGATGCTGTTAATTTTTATTATATTTTGTTTTTATTTAATTTGTAAATGTATTTTAATTTCATTGTTATATAAGTGTCATAAGCTAAGAGTTTATATGCACAATCTATGGCCTTTTAAATTTTATTTCTTGGTTCTCATAGGAATTTTTGTAGATTCTTTAGCACTTTTGTACATAGATAAGAATGTCTTCTGCAAGTAGTTTTATTTCTTCCATTCTAATCTGAATGCCTTTATTTCTTTTTCTTGTCATGTTGCATTGACTGGAATCCACAGTACAATGTTGAATATGCCTGATAAATTTCATCTTAATGGGAGTTGACTATTATTCTTGGTATGAGTCTGTCTTTTCTTGTCTTCATGTCCTCAGTCAGCACCACTGTCTGCAGGCTTACAGACTGTTTGATCTATTGATCACATAGCATTGCACAGAGCAAGGGACTATTTTAAAGCAAAGGAAGTACAGCAATAGGCACATTACTAGTCCTATCTCATACTGTACCATTGTGAAGCTGCTGGCCTTGAAAGAGTGATGAACTACCTGTTATGGTGCCAGCTTGGAAATGATACCCAACAAGGATGAGACACTATCTCCAAGAATTCAGTATATACTCTAAATCAATGACTATAATACAGTGTTATGTCTTCAATTGGTAAAATACATGGGTCTGGGAACCAAGAAATAGAAATAGGAATGGCCCAGATTACCTGTTTTCCATCATTCCTAGTGATCTACTCAGGGAAGTTTTACTTACTGTTCCCACAACTCTGGGTTCTGCAGGTTTACAGGGGCAAGGGAAAAAGTCCAATTGAACTTTTTCTTCCAATGCTCCTTCTGTCAAGGGACCAGCTAGCAAGAAGAGAAATTACTATCCTGGTAGGGATATTGATACAAATCCAGAGGGATAGATCTATTCTCAGACATGGTACTTAGAAGAAACACTATAAAACAAAGACTTTTAGTCTAGAATATTGTATCTACTTGAGTTCAAATACTTTCTTAAAAATCATTATTTTTATGTATTGGGTGCTTCCTCTAGGGTTAGAGGGGGTCCATACCTGTTAAGAACGCAGCCACAAGATGTCAAATATTTGCCTCACATCTTAGGGAATTGGAGAAAGAGGAAGAGGAACAGAAAGGTTATTAAATCAGGAGGAGAAATGATTGAGGATGTTCAAGTTTATGTAAAAATTTAAATTCTTCAATCATTTATTAAGCAGTATAGTGATAAATGCATGGAGGGAAACATAGATCAACAGGACATCAGCTTGTCTTTAACACTAGCTACTCTTCACTTTTCTGTCCTCATCGGTCTTAATCAACCTCCCCTGGCTGCCAAGGCCTGTCTTTCTAGACTCTAGAATCTAGAGGATGTTAGGCCATTGCCTATTCTTTCTTGCTTTACTTTCTTTGTTGGTCTTTCCAACTTCATGAGGGCAGTTTCTTGCCCATCTATCATCTTCACTATTTTATCCCTTGCGCTTAGCACAGTACCTGACCCACAGAAGGTCACTATGTTTATTAAATGAATGAATGATTCACATCCCTAAAGCCATATGATGGAATGCTATTTTAAAATTATGCTGTAGGTAGATAATTATTTTTTATATGTTATCAATTTTAAAATAATGAAGTTACTGAGCAGTATGTATACAGTGTAATCTCATTTTGAAGAATTTGATCAAGATTAGTACATAAGTAATAATAGTGGTTGTCCCCAGAACATGGAATAAGAGTGATTAAATCTTATTTTCTGGCATTTTTCTGTATTTTCTGCTTTTATCTGCAATGAACATATATATGTATTTTAAAGGATAAATTTATTTTTTTAATAATAATGATGATGACAAATATCTGTTTAGGCTTATTCTTACAGATTTTTGTCCATGTGGAAAAACAAACAAAATCATTTTGTCTATGACTGGAAGTAGATTAACATAATCTTGTCTCTGGGGCTGTGGTTCTCAACTGGGGACAGTTTTGCCTCCTTGGGGGTCATTTGGCAGAGTCTAGAGACATTTTTTATTATCACAGCTTGGGAAAGGTGGGGAGAGCAGTTGCCACTGACATTTAGTGGGGAAGAGGCCAGAGATGCTGCTAAACATCCTACAATGCACAGTACGGCTCCCCACAGCAAAGATTATCTGTCCAAAATGTCAATTCATGGGTTAAATTTCAGAAACCCTGATCTAGAATAATTAGCATTTTGATGCTAGAAGTCTCTCTAATGATAAAACGCAAGACTTTAGCGTCAGGTTAGTGGAGAAAATGTTTTCAGTCATCAAATATACAACTTATCTGGTTACAGATAAGACATACATTTATTCAAAGTGCAGTTCATAAAAATATTTTTAAAAGATTTATTTATTTTATAGCTGTGTATACATATGGTTCATCATGGAGAAAGAAGAGGCAGTATAAAAAAGCTAAATAAAACAAGATTATATCAGCTGTTTTCATTTGGTAGGTTCATGATAAAGGGTAAATTATTGAGAAGATAGGAATTCTTTCAGCACCAACATAATGCTTACCAGCCAAAGTCTGTTTTATTTGTCAGATTTCTGAAAGTAGGTCCTGGCCATCAGGACTGTGAACACCTCATAAGGGACATTTCTCAATCTTATTATCTAAAGATCTTTAAAATAGAGACTAGATGGGAATTTGGACATTGTCTCTAAATTCAAGTGCATTTATTTATAAATCACATTTATTAAAGAGAAAGTATAGGATATGATCCAGAAGATTCATAAGAATATATTTGAACACTTTGTTGCTGTAACTGAATTACAGTTGACCCTTGAACAACACAGGTTAGAATTACACGAGCCCACTTATATACGGGATTTTTTTCAATAAACCCTATAAATGTATTTTATCTTCCTTATGATTTTCTCAATAATGTGTGTTTTTTTCCTCTAGCTTACTTTATTGTACAAATACAGTATATAATACATATAAATAAAGTATGTGTTAATCATCTGTTTTCAGTTAAGCTCCTGGTCAACAGTAGGCTTTTAGCTACGCTTCAGGGGAATCCAAAATTATAGGTGGATTTTCCACTACTCAGGGGTTAGTGCCCCTAGCCCCTGTGTTGTTCAAGGGTCAACTGTAATTGACTTCTGTAATATGCTATTGGGGCAAAAACAACATCATAGAATCTTTTCAAAAGATTTACTCTCTCTATTCTCACAGACCAACAATTCCTTTCAACTAGATTACTGCAAAAGAGTCCTCACTGTCTTTCCTACCTCTGCTTTACAACATACACATTGCTCATGAATCCAGGTTAACCTCTCTGTCAGTTCCCTCAAGTTGCAAGGTGAGGATAATATGCTTCCCATAGGATAATGGTGAAAATTAAATGAAATGGCATATATAAAGCACCTAAACAGTATGTGTGTGTTGAACACATAGTGGATGCTCAATTATAAGAATTTAAAAGAAAATTAAAATGTCCATGCTCTTGGAGTGATGCCTTTCATTCCCCCCACACCAGCATCTGTGTTCATCTGCATAACAATATATTTATATGTGCCTGCTTCAGAAACCTGGGAATTTGCCAGACTTACAAGGACAATATGTTTTCAGCTCATGGGAGTCTGAAAATGACTCTCTCCACCTCTTTCCAATCTCTTCTGTTTTCTGGGAAATAATATATCTTGGACTAATGCCAACCCTCATCTTGAGTAGTAATACCTTTTTTCTAAATTGTTTGGCTTCTGGGCAGCAAGAGTAACCAAATGAATAAGAAAATATCTTCCTTTCCAGTTACTTCCAGAAAGAGTGGAAATACACTGACAGAGCTGAGTCTTAGACAACGATCTGTTCATCAGAAATGAAAAACTACTATTTATTGAGGTTTATCTTTTTGCATTTACCTCTCAGGCCAACCCTAAAACTAGCCATTATTTACACTATTTAACAGACAAGGAAGTTGAGGTTTAGAGAGATTGTGATTTGGTTCTGCAAACTGCATACATGGTTTGGAATTAATTCCAGGTTCCTCGGACTTGTACACAGACAGTTTCTCAGCAGCAATTTATTTGAAGGAAACTAGATAAGCTAATGCCTTTAATCTCCCCAGAGGCAATTGAAAGTTGAGAGGAAGTTAAAGTTTTTTCTAGGCCAAATAGGGTTCTTTGCTTTTTTAAAGAACTCAAAATTGTTCACTGACTTAAGAGCTCTTCTACTTCATGCTAAATTTTCTTTTGCTTCACTTTTAAGCACAAGGTATTGTTTTTCCCTAAATTTTCTCTTCTCAGTGTTGATGTAGTTTTGTGTTATCCCAAATCTAGACTCTGTTTGCTCAAATTCACATTCCCTGGCCTGGCCATATGTCTATCTTTTTTTCTCAATGGGAGACCATATTCCTTGAAATCAGTTGCAATAAAAACACCCTTTATTGCTGGGATAAGCTACTTGATACTAAGGAATAATCAATATCAGAGTTAACACAAACCCTTAAAATACCTAAGAAAACAGTGCATGTAAACATTCTGAAAAGAAATTACTGCTTCCTTACTTTCCCCTCCAATCATGGGAGTCATTTCTCCCACCTTTTCTTACCTTGGCAGCTAGTCAAAACCACCCTTCATCGCTATTTCACTCTTTTGTTCTATTGCAACATGTTTGAATAGTCATAGTTCTGTGCTCAGCTTTGTAATTAGATGAAGTGATGAAAATAACTTTTACTTGAGTCCAATTTTCTCTGCATAAAAATAACTCTTTGAGTCTTCTGATGTAAGAAATTATAGAAAACTTTAGGTAGGACTAGGTCTAAAATTGGAGTCTGATTCAACCCAGATGCTTCTAAACGGTGTGAGAACCATCTTTTACACTGTATTCTTTCATTGTAAGTTCGGGTGCTGTATCATAATTAACCTAATGGGTTCTACAAATTTGGAGATTTCTAACTGATGACCAGTAGGACACTGTTACCATCTTACACACTAACTCATGTCCAATAATCACTCTGGGTCTCAAATAGCTTATTTATAAAGTCAATTATTGGGGATCAAGTTCTAAAGCTCCTTTCAGGCCTGCTGTTTGCAACTCTACTTCCTCAATTTCCATATCCAGATATATAGCACAACAGGTCACAATGGAATTTGGAATTTGGGTCCTGATCTTTCTAAAATCTTACATTTTCTAGAATTGTGTCAGGAGGGAAGACTCTTCACTCAGCTCACTGAAGGCATTACGTGGTACTAGAGTTAAGATCTCAATCCATACTGGAGCACTTTAACTTAATCCAATAATAGCAACAGTAGTAAATAATTTACATCTTTGTAGACCTGTAATTTACAAATTAAATTCAGGATGGCAAACTGAAATTGCTACAAGCTGGTCAGGTGACCTAAATGAATGAAGTTTGGTGGGGACTAATGGAAAGGAGGCAAATCATGTGTGAGAGTTCACACATTGGTATGTTTGATGAAATTCAGTGTACACAAGATAGTGCTTTTTGTTGTTGTTTTTCCACTCAGATCCGAAGCTGTGAAGTCTGAATGAGTAGCAAACCCCTCAGTGGCTGGAAGGCCATCCATGATAGTCCCTGGGAAGAGAGGAGTGACCCCAAAGAGTCAAGCTGTCTTTATTTCTTACAACCCCCCTCTGTGTGCCAGGGACACCAGGGCTGCTGGGCCAGCCTTCATTAAGAAAGTGCAAAAGAACTGGAACATTTCCTTGCCGAAGTACAAAGGCCCTTTGCCTCTTTTGTTGGCTCAGAAGCTTCAATCAGCCTCAGAGTTTCAAAGGTCCAACCCACAGAGTTCCAGCTGGGCTGGGATTGAGTAGTGCTCTGGGTACTGAGTAGGGAAGCCAGTGTCTCTGCCCACTCAGTAACACCAGGCTGATGAGGTCTCCCTACGAAGGTCGAAACAGTGTTTTATTATTTGAGCCACCGCAAGAACTGCAGAGAACAGGGTGATGAAACACCATTTCACCCTTCACGTTCAAACACCTATTTATTACTTGGCAACCTTTGAAAGAACATAAACAACTGTTCTTAAGGACTTACCAAAATCCACTCTCTAGTGTCACACATTCAGAGCAGGCAGCTTCCTTTGAAAGTTAAAAAAAAAAAAAAAAAATGCCAGCCATGCTAGCTGGTAGAGAGTCAGTGATAGACAGATATATAAAAGCCAAGTTAAGTGAAAGGAAAAGAGAAATGAACCATTAGAAAGGGGCATGGCAGCTCAGAAGAAAAGTCACAGAGGAAAGACTGGGGAGAGCAAATCCATTGTTTGTTACTCCCAGCTCTTAGCCAAGTCAGGGGAAGATGGAAGATGACCAGCATACAGAGAACCCACTTATTGTCAGTTTTTGTTATACACCATTGTGGTTAAGAAACCAGATAAACTTTCTTTCTCCCTATGTTGCTAAAGAGAAGGGTAGTTATTTATAAAGGAAGATTACAAAGAGTTGCCTTAGTGCCAGATATAATTCAGTAGCATCCCCTGGCATGTTCCCATTCCCCATTCCCCACTCACATAAATTAAACTACTAAATCATTTTGTGAATTTTGTTAATCAATTCCACAACTATCTATTGTCTCCTATGGGCAAGCCACTCTACAAGGCACTGGTGATATAAAGATAAATGAAATGTTAACTTTGTACTCAAGTAGCCCACAGTCTCGTGGATGAGGCAGAATATTACAACAATGGAAGTATACGAAAGTGGGAAAAACAGCCTTTAGATCCAGACAGAGCTGGATTTGAATCTTTGCCCTGCTACCTGTTTGCTAGCCTAGCCAGCTGAGGCTGTTTTGTCACTTATAAAATGGAGACAACTGTCTATATAATGAAGGGCACTTTTATGAACTAGAAATACCATTTGTCAAGTAAAGTCAGTGTTCAATAAGTGGACATTGGCTGTGTTAGATAACTTGTGTTTGTGTCTCTGGATCTACACTCTACTTCTTTCAGCCCTATTCTATGAACTAGGAAGCTGACCTTTATGAATTACATATACAAACTACATCTTCCTCTACTTATTCTTTGGCTTCCAGTTGGATTTAGCCAATTGGAGTCATTGGCAGTAGATTGGAGGGCATGAGGGTATGAGGTTGGGGCATGGATTTCCTGGGCTCCCTCCACATGGAGTTGCTATGGCTGTTTCCACCAAAGGCCACAGCCTTCATAAGGTGAAGTACCTTCGTCAGGTACTCTCTCTGAGTTGTAGTAACTGCCCCTTCCTTATCCTTCATCAGGATTAGGGTAGTAACACTTTCTGATGCTGCTAGCACCCTTGTTGCTTCCTCCAAATTCTGCCCATACCTTTGTTTTATTAAACTTTCCTCAAACTGTGCAGCTGAAGTATGGCATCTGTTTCCTATGAGACGTGACAAACATATGTCATAATTAGTGTAGACAGCAAGATGCTATGAGATCAGAGAAAGAACAAAAAAATAAAACTATCCTGGAGGATGGCCGGGAGACTTATTGGAGGGTGCAGGATCTAAAGGACTATCTGAAATTGATGAGAGCAATTTTTAAAAAGGAGGAAGAGAACATTTCAGGCAGAGGAGTACCATGTGTAAAGGTTCACAGGCAAGAAGCTAAATACATTGTGCGGGAACTTCAAGTCTCTCAGTTTAGCTGGAGTATAGGGTAAGAGATGGAAGATGAAGTTGTGAATTTGGACCAGTTCACAAAAGACCATGTATGATTTTTTTTTTCTATAGGCAATGAAATACTATTTAAAGGATTTTAACTCAGGTTATAATATGATCACATTGCATTTTAGAAAGTAATACGGAGAAGGGATTAGAAAGGACGCAAGACTAGAGACAAAGTGCCAAGTAAGCAATCCAGTAAAAAATAAGGTAGCCAAAATGGCAGTGTCAGAAGAAATGGAGAAGATGGTGTGAATTATCAAATGTTAAAGAAATAAGCTATATATAATTTATGAGCAATTAATGTAAGGATGAGGGAGAAAACAACATCAATCATAGACCCTACCATCAAATTTAATATCTTTTTATAATCCTGATTTTTCCCTTGTATAAAATGACTTGTTCATCCTCAAGGGATTTTTGGAAGACAGGAGGGTTCTGACATGGGAAGCTGGGTGACTTGTGGTGCAATTGCTCTTCAGAAAAAGGTAAATTAAACTTTAAGCCAGTGGTGTGCTGGAGGTGCCTCACACAAGCTTGTGAAAGTCAAGTCAAATGCATACATCTCTTCCTAACTCTGAGTTCAGTGACATCACATTGGTAGCTTGAAATTGGTCATGGTGGGAATATTTACACCATAGAAATCATCAAAAAATACCAATCAAGCTTTTATCACCCATCCCCCCAAAGAGCTGGCTATTAAACATTTAGCAGCCACCACTGGTTAAGGCCATTTAAAAAAGGGAGGGATACTTCTAGAAGTAATGGCAGCACTGAGGTATGACTTGGGTCTAAAAACCTGTACCAAGAATTGAGAGTCAAAACAGAACTGGAGGGCATATTTGAGGACCTGAATGAAAGGCAGGTTAGATGGTTCAGTGGAACATCTATAAAGAGCCAGCCGAAGATTGATAAGTACATTGCCAGAGAGAGGAGAATCTGAAATATCTGAGGAAGCAGGTAATTGAGGTTGTTAATCAGTAATGAGAAATCAGGATAGTCTCTAGGCCAGGAGCATCACAATAATAGGAGCATCACAATAATAGGAGATAATTCAAACATTAAATATGAGGACAAAGTTATATCAAGGCAAAGCAGGAAACAGAAAACCCTTAAAATGTGGCATACCTTTTTGCAAATTTTTATAAATGAGGGCTTTCATTTTCTTGCTTGGGAATTGCATTAGAATATGTCACCCCTCCACCATCCATGTACCTTCCATAAAGTAAGGCAGGTCAGAGTTTAGAGAGTTGAGTCCATGTTGCCGAACAGATATGAGAGGAGGTTGTGTACATAGACAATTGCTGGTGAAGTCTAGTCTTTAAACCCATACTTCTGCAGTTCAGAAAGTCTTGGGGCCATTCACCCAGGAGTTGAAAGTCCAATATGGGCCAAAGGACAACTCTGTGTTTCCCTTAATTTTGATGAGGAGGACTGGCTAAATGATTTGCAGGGCCCAGTGCAAAATGAAATGGTAATGCCCCTTGTTCAAAACGTATTAAGAATTTCAAGGTGGCAACAGCTAAACATTTAAGCACATGCTCATGAAGTTGGCCCCAATAGTAGGTCACTTTGGTAATGGTAAAACTTGGCCTAAGTATTCCTTCCCTCTATTTAATCCAGATCCTCTCCAGCATTATTCACCCATAAACAAACTTTGAAAGACAAGAAGATACTGCCTTTTTAGCTGATGACCACAGACCTTAAGAACAGACTCCCTGGAACCAGGAAACTTAAGACTCAGAGAAACACGATTTCAATGATGCCTCACTAATGAAACTTCATAGCAAGTGGCAAACACTGTGAGAATAAGCATTGTTTCCAAGCATGATTAGTTGAATGGGCTAAATGATGTAAAAAACAATGCAAAATTGTGGTGGGTACAGAAACAATAGAAGTTTCTTGCTTACATTATAGTCCAGTGAAGATCAATGAAGCTTTTGTTCCACATAGAGACCTAAGGCCCTTCAGTGTTGTTGACACACCTTCCTTTAGAGCAGCAATTTTCAACCTTTTTCATCTCATGGCACATATAAACTAATCCTAAAATTCTGTGCCACGCCAAAAAATATATTTTTTGCCTAACTGACAAAAAAATAGGTATAATTTTGATTCTTTCACACCAGATGGCTATTGTGTTGGCGGTTGTCGTTTTGTTATTTGACAATGTAAGGGAAAAGAGATCAGTGCCCCTAACTAAATAGGTACTGCATGTTTTAAAAATTCGTGTGGCGCACCGGTTGAAAATCGCCACTTCAGAGCCTTATAATTGACTCCATGTAGGTGGTAGTTGGTGAAAGAGAGTAGGAGTCCTGTGTGGGAGGTCTTCACAGGCCAAGACTGCAAGCGGTCACAATCACTTTTATTCACATTCCTTTGGCCGTAACTCACTTATATGACAACATCTGTGCACAGAGGAGACTGGAAAGTGTGGCTCTGCACCAGTGAAGAAAAGAACACGAATACTGGTGCAGTCTTCACCACACGGAGACTGTTGGTGGTAGCTCATGATTAAGAACAGTTCTAAATTCTATTTTAGAAAAGAATTCCTCTTGCCTTCTTCTCTCCTTTCCTTTCCGTCATTAAACAGATGATTGCCAGGAGCCTATAATATGCTGACCTGTGCCAAGTGCACAGGAGTATAATGCTGACAATACATAAAACCTGCACTCAGGAGAACTATGCACAAATGGAAGTTCAGTAGAAAGAGGACAATAGATGCCTTTTAAAACTATGCTGGACCCTCAGTACCTATCTGTCAAATTAGAGAAATGTGGGTTTCATTGAAAACATAGTGATTTTTCCATAAATAGGATTATCTCTCAAGAGAAGTTTCAGTGGGATCCCACTAAAGCCAAACCTCCATGGAACGTGCATGTCAGAAGTGACCTCTACAGTCCCTCCTGGCTCTGACATTCTAAGATTTTTATGTTCGGGAAAAGTAGAGCCAGGAAACCAGCTAAGAAGGCTTGACAAAAACCAAGGAATAGCATGCGAATGAGAATCAGCAATAGCAGGTTGGAATTTAGGGGCAAGAGCTGGCAGAATGGAGAGCTTACTGAGTGACTTGGGAGCTATTTCCTGACTTAAAAAAAAAATTTATGATGGCCAAGCAGCTGAGTGGAACGGTGCTTGGAGCATAGTGCCTGAACTCGTGAATATTCAGAAGTCCTCAAACTTTGGAGTACATAAAAATCATACCAGGAACTTGTTTAAAATGAAGATTCCCTGCCCAGAATTTCTGATTCCATATATTAAGGGCAGGAACCAGGAATATGTGCTTTTCACAATAGCTTCTAGGGAACTGTGTCTCAGAAATCTTGTGGTTGAGATTACATGTCCCAAACAGCTGCTGACTATAGTAAGGAAGCTCAGTGGAGTCAGGCATCCCAGGCCTTTTCCCTCCTGTAAAGTGTCACGTGGCAGACCAGAGGTGATCAGTGTCCTGTTTCAATTTTTCAAAGCCTATTAGTGCTGTGGCTTGCCATTCCCATAGCTTTACTTTGCTGCCAGCATTTGCAGAGTAGTTATGAGAAAAAAGGGGATCGCAGTAAAACTTTTCCAGCTGGATGTTGGTGTTGGCACACATCTGGATTAAAAATTAGAGGAGACAAATCAATCCAAGGGACAGCTGTTTACCAACATCTCACTGTTTAACACTGGGAAAACACATCTGGATTTAGGGCTCTTTATTTCCCTGTTTGACCTGGAAAGTTTAGTTTCACAAAGGCAGTACTTTTCTCACTTTAGACAGTTTGTCAAAGCGCTTTCCCACTAAGGTTGAATGGTACTCAGAGCTGCCCCGAGGGATAGAAAATTAGGTCCATTTCCACAGACCACAAACTTGGGCTGCCTAGAGCTTCAGATAATGCTAAGAAGGCTCTGTCTGTGACCGCCAACACATGGTGTGCAACTGCCTTTCCTCCCTCCACGCTTCTCAGGTGACATTGGGAAATTTTTTTTTGCCTTTCAGGGTTCGGCCTAGACCCTTATTGTAGCCTGATTTCATCTGGAAACAGATGCTAATGGTGCAGGGGCAGGACATTCCTAAGGAGCCATCAGATCCACAACATACTCAAGACCTCAGCTCCCACCCAGCTGCTCCTATTACACTGCAGTTTCTTATTTCTGAAATTCCTTTTGACTTCAATTTCGTAATACAAACCAGCTGCTATGATAAAACCCTAAGTGAACGATTCTGCATACCCAAGGAAATGATGCCTTATAAACTGTCTCATAAATTTGAAGTGAAGATTAAATGAGATATATATAAGTTCTTGGCATAGTTGCTGGACATAGTAAACTATGCAAAGATATAATTGATACTATTGTTTCTGTTATTATTATTACTCTTAAGCTATTATTACTACTATACTATTACTACTCTGATTATTGTTTGTATAATTATTTAGGACTTAAAGAATGGGTAGATAAGAGCTGGAGGAACATAAATGAACAGTATGTATGAGGGGCTACAGGCAGAAGACATCATTGTTTGGGGTAACTGGACATTTGCTACGGCTATAAAATGTACATAGTGTATATAGTATACATATATAATATATATATATGTATGTGTATATATATGGTATACACAGAATACATGTGGTATACATATAGGATATATATAAAAGATAAGTGGCAAGAGATGAGATGGAGACATAAACCACTTTCTGATCATGAAGAGTTTTATAAGCCAAGTGTAAAGAGTTTGGATTTTTACCCCAAGAGACACTGAAGGATATTAAATAGTGGAGTAACATGATCGCACACAAACATACCCCTATCCACCTTCACTGACACACACACCATGCTCATATCCATAATTTACAAATAATCATGTCATAATACAGGTAGGGCTTACAGATGATATAATTCAAGCCTTTTATTTTAATGTTGAGTAAATTGAGTCCAAAGGGTTAATTTGAGTTAACCAGGAAAATAAAAGTAGTTACTACATATCTTTTAACCAAACAAATACTTTGTTCCCCCCATCACACAGCACTGCTTTCCTTAACATTCTTCCCACTGTAAGTACTCTGCCGTTGGCTGAACCAGAAAACGCTCAGGTTGAGAGTACCCCAACTAAGCCGATTCCCCTATAAAAGTCTGTAGGAACCTATAGAAAATTCTGGCATTGATAAATTGCCTCTAAAAGCCAGAGTCAAATTTCACAAAGTGTATTACAGTGAGTCCTGGGGAATCCAATGGTTGAAGCTTTAAAAGGCTCAGAATCATGTCCATAAGGGTGAAAATGTGGGGCAGAATGTCACTGCAGCCCCACCAACATTTTTATATAGATCAAATTAAGTACATAATGAATATAAAGGCCAGAGGGAAAGTTGTTCCAAAGGAGCATCCTGTAGATTTCAGGAGAAAAACCCTGCTGGAGGATGGATTTGCCTTCGTGTTGCCCCTGGGTGGTTTTAGGGCTTCATTGTGTGAAACTGTCTTGCTAGCCCCTGAAGACAAATTCCTTGCTACCCTTAGACGCCTTCCTCAATCCCTGACTATCAGACAGTAAATACGATGCCTCCTGTTCCCTCACAAACAAACCATTCAAGGTCTGTCATCCTGATTTCCCATATGTGAAGCACAACTTTGAATGTACAGATACTCCTTAACTTACGATGGGGTTACATCCTTATAAACCAATCGTAAGTTGAAAATATAAAATGCACCTACAGAACATCATAGCATAGCATAGCCTTTCTTAACCGTGCTCAGAACACTGACATTAGCCTAAAGTTAAACAAAATCACCTAACACTATGGAGAGCATCAGCTGTTTATTCTCATAATCTCGTGGCTGACTGGGAGCTAAGGCTCACTACTGCTGCCAGCATCATGATAGGGTATCTTAACCCATATTGAAAATTTGAAGTATGTTTTCTACTGAATGCCTATCACTTTCACACCGTCGTAAAGTTGAAAAATTGTTAAATCAAACCATTGTAAGTCAGGGACTGTCTGTAGCATCCAAACATACCTGTACTAGACATCTCCCTACAGAAATGCTTTTCTAGAACTCCAATTTAATATTATATGTTTTTTTTATTTTTGGAATTTTCCATTTATAATTTTATATTTTTAAAAATTGTGAGTTCCTGTCAAAAAAATGGCCATCAAAAAGCATGCTCTGAAGAATTGCTATTGAAGATATTTCCCGTGATTTGCTTTTGTGGCATTTATTCTTATGATTAGTTTCTCCAAAAATCGACGTCAGAGAGAAAATTCATCTCTTCTGAAGATCAGGTATTTTTTTCCTTTTATTAGAATGAGAGATGTATCTTCCTTTGTTGATTTCCCCCCCCTTTTTTTTCTTTCTTGGTTTGCCTGTCAGGAGCATGGAGTTAACTCAATACTAATTACTGTCAATAGCTCACTGTTGGTTTGATTCCCTAATTTTCGTCTTGTTCCCACTAACTTCAAAGATGACCCTGGAGAAGAAGCGGTCATCTATGGAGAGATCCTCCGGGTGAGGCTGGGAGTCAGCCAAGATCCCAAAAGCAGCAATCATTTTTAGGAAGCTTTGATTTTCTCAGTGAAGTTCATGGAGACTTGGAACCTTCCTCTATGTGATGTTCGATGTCCTTTTCTTATTTATTTTAAACTCCGTGTAGGAGTATATATTTATTTTTTATTGTAAGATACCTGAAATTACTTTTGGAAGAAGGGAGTTTCTAAATTATGGTCATGAATTATAAATATTTGGCATTAAGATTTCAGCAATCCTACCTGAGACATGTATTCAACCCACCACCAAAACAAAGTGGCCATGGAGGATCACCAAGGAACACTAAGCTGTTACAGCTCTTACCCTGTGAACAAATCATTTGTGCCTTGGGTGGCATTTAGATATAGTAACCCAGAATGATCATGGAGAGAGAGCCATGAATTTGTGCATCTTAACTACCAAGGGAAGCAAAAAACTGTGGCTTTAGCTTCTCCTCAAATTAAATGAATACAGACAGTTGCACAGTTTTTAGAACTGCTTCTGAGAGGAGCAGGGATGAAACGAGAGCAAGACCTGGAATGTTCTTCAGCTGGGCAGTTTTGCCTTGGATGTTTTTGTTTGGTAAGAAATCATTTCTTATTTCAGATCTTGCTGTTAGATTGAATGGCTGTGTGGAATCGAAATGGCAGTGAAGATAAGTTACTCTAACACGTAGATGGCCTCTTACCATTCCTGGTGCTGCTCCAGGTCCCTGTCACTGAAGCCTGAGAGGGTGGTCCTGACGTGTGGACGCCTAGGCACCCAACTGTGTGTCACTGAGCACAAATGCAGGAGGGGGTAGCAGAGGAAGAGACATGAACAATTGGAGATGCTGGCGGCTGGGACATGAGAGCGCTGTCATCTGAGAGGGAAAGGGAAGAGTATTCCAGATGAAGGCGTTTGAAGGAAAATGATCAAAATAAGTGTCTGGGAGGAGTGTGAAGATAGGTGGGGAGCAGACAAAATTTGGGCATCTAATAGGACAGGAAATGGAGAATGAAAAATACTGTTTGAAGTAGTGAAAAATAAGATTGCATATGTAGGTTTGAACTAGATTGTCAAAGGCTGTGGAGTTCAGAAACGTTTCTAGAAGGACCTGTCAGGGAACACGGTATGGATTAAAGGCTATAAGGATTACAGTCAGAGAAGAAACCAAAAGGCTGTTGTGAAAGCCCAGCAAGAGATGAGGTGAGGAGGTCTTGGGCGAGGGTGATGACAATATTTATTGAGCACTTATCGTGTGCCTGATGCTTTACATGCATTATCTTATTTTTCACCATAAACTCTAAAGGTAGGCAAGGTTATCTCAAGTCTACAGATAAGGCATAAGAGGTAACACTTTCAGGAATTCATTCAGCTACAATGAACAGCCAAGATTTGAATTCAGTGCTTTCCAACTCCAAAAACTAGTTTTCCCCAGTTCAAATTAGCTCCCCTGAGAGACTAACAAGAAAAGATGAGATTTGTTCTCAATGCTGATTTCTTCCTCCAAGTAAAAGTATGGTTTCTGGAGACATTAGGCTTTCTATCTATAATACAAGAAATAAAAATGGTGTCAGCATTGGAGACAGAGTAGTTATGAAAAATTAAAGGAAATAATAGTAACCCCAATTTTTGTTAATACTTTTTTCTAGGTGCTCTTCTAAGCACTTTACCTGCATTATCACATTTAATACTCTGCAAAAGCTTATAAGGTAAATGCAGTTATTATGCTCATTTAGGTTAAGAAGCCGAGACTTGTTTGGAGATACGACGGAACTTGCCTGACGTCTTAGCCTGGAATCCCACAAAAGTATAGCCTGAGACAAGGGATTGCCTGCCACGGAGTTTATCTGTGGAAGTGACTAAGGAACAGGCATAGGGGACTAAGAAGAGTGAGAGGGGAAGCAGGAGAAGCCAGTCCAAGCTGTGTGACTGATATGGACACCGAACGGCCTACTGGGCCTCAGTCCACCTGGGACTCTCTGAGGAGCTGAGAAGCAGCAGCACAAAATTGTCCAGAAGAGACAGAAGGGACTATTTAATAACTGGTTCCCATCCTCCCACCCACTGGTTAACGGTTGCTGCATAGTGGTCAACTCCCCTGTGCTCTCAGGTTTACACATGCATTAGGATGTTAAACAGGTTCCTACGGGTGTCCCATGTGGCAGTGACCTAGCAGAGCAAGAGAGGAGTGCAGCCAAGGCAGAGTGTGGTCAAAACGGTTATATCACAGCAATGACAGGAGTTACAGTGCAGGCCAGGAGGGTGTGAGATGGGCTTCAGGAAGCGCACTACCTGCAGTCAGGACAAGTATTTGAATCCAGGTAGTCTGACTCCTGACCCTAGCTCGTACGGCAGTGGTTCTCAAACATTAGTGTGTGTCAGACTCATGGAAGGCTTGTTAAAACACAGCCTACAGAGCCCCACTTCTAGAGTTCTTTATTCATTTTATTCATTTTTACTCAGCCATAAGAAAAGATGAAATATGGCCGTTAGCAACAACATGGATGGACTTCGAGACTATTAGGCTAAGTGAAATAAGTCAGTCAGAAAAAGCTAAAAACCATATGATTTCGCTTATATGTGAGATATAAAACTGAAAGTCATGGACACAGACAACAGTGTGGTGGTCACCAGAGGGAAGGGGGTGGGTGGGTAGTAAAAGGTAAAGGGGGCCAAATATATGGTGACAGAAGACGATTTGACTTTGGGTGGTGAGCGCTCAATGCAATGTACAAATCATGTATCATGGAAAGGTACACTTGAAAGCTATATAATATTAACCAATGTCACCCCAGTAAATTTAATTTTTAAAAAATAGAGTTTTTGATTCTTTAGGTCAGAGGTGGGGCCAGAGAACTTGGATTTTTCCCAATTCCCAAGTGGTGCTGCCAATGCTATTTCAGGGACCACACTTTGAGAACTGCTGTCTTACACATACACTATCCTATCTTGCCAAAGATTTCTGAGATAAGTATAGAAGAAATGCATCACTGTGGGTGAAGCTGTGCCCAATTCACTGACTTTCAAGTTCTTGGGAAACAGCTTGGCTGCCTCTCAAAAGGAAAAGCTTCTTTTCTACATGAAAAAGAAGGTTCAGATCATAAACACTTGTGCAAGAACTGATAAGCCTGGTTCAAGAGGCTCTGGATGATCAAAGAAATAGTGTGATAGATTGTCACACCTCAGGCAGGAGACCTAAAGAAATAATTGTGAAACTTGAAAAGTCACAAAAATCTGAGAGATTTAGAGTATGATGAAGCTTGACATCAAAATGAGAGCAAACAGAGCAGCTGCTATAGCTGAATCTTTGTATCTGGGGTGCTCATAACAAGCTCTCAATTTTTGCTACATTTAATGAACACCTGTTTAAAAAAAAAAGGACTGCAAAATAAATAAGATAGAGTTCTCACTTTCAAGTTTACAGTCTAGCGAGGACGAGAAACAAGCAATTAAATTAAAAACTACCTGGTAGCCTATAGAGAAAGGAACAAAAGTCTATAAGAGCATAAAAAAGAAAGTAGCAAACTTTGTCTCAGAGAGCTAAAAAAGGTGTTAATAAGGATGTAGTAATTAACTGAGTATGAAGGAGGCATGTGGTTTGCTGTGCAAAGACAGTGGGAAAGCATATTCTAGACAGGCACAAAGGAGTCATGAGGACCTGCAATGTGTTGGAAACAATGTTGAGCTCAGCTTGATGGGGGAGTATCAAGATATATGCTGGAACCAAAGTGTGAAGTTTTCATGTGCCAACTGAAAGGTTTCAACGCCATCTAGTAAGTAGCAGACAGATAGTAGAGGTGTGAAAACAAAATTTGGCACAAGCGGACTTGTTTTTTAAGATTTAATTTTCTAGAAAGATTCCTAGATGAAGTATGGAAAATCAAGTTGACTAGAAAAACGAAGTGTGGAAGATGAAATGTGGAAATGAAGTTTCTGAAACAAAGCAATGCAGAATACCTTATCCCTGTTGAAAAGGTCAGATTTGAAGGTCATGGAAAATCAGAATCCAGAGTCCAGATAGGTTCAGGAAGTGGGGGAGAGGGGAGAGGGTGGAGTTCGGAGTTAGTTATCAGCTTGAAGGCCCTTCACAAATGTGTGAGCTCTTTATCTGGCTCTAAGGGTAATGCTCCATAGCTTTACCATAATGCTTCAGGTTTTTATTTATTTATTTATTTTTTATTAATCACCTAGAGACATCATGGTATAGTGGACAGGTCATGGGCTACAGAGGCAGTCAAACCTGGGACAGTGTCCTGATTCTGTATGTCTGTAATTTGGGGCAAGTTAGGTAAACCCTGGGTCATGATGTGCTCATCTATGAAGAGCAAATAACGATTCCCAACTTGCAGAGTTGTTAAGTAATTAGGGAAAAGATATATAAAGTATCTGGTACTTGAGAAACAAATTGTAGCTGCTAATTTTTCATTAGGGAGGCTCAGGATTTTTGCTTACACTATTACCACTGCTCTGCTCTACCCTTTGACTGGGTTGGGAATGTCCTTTCCCCTTTGTCTTCTGGTGCTTTAAGTCTTCACCTTTTGTTTCTTAGCCTCCCCATTATTATTAATTAATAATAATACTATTAATAATAATAAAATTAATATTAATTATTAATAATAATGTACATATTATTTCTTCCTACCATCTGTTAGTGTCTGCTGTTGGTTGGTTTAGCTTTTGTTTGTTTAACCAATGGGGTCGGTTCATTTGGAGGGAAAAAAGGCTAAATGGTGTGGATCTGGACTTGGTGATTTCTAGGGTCAAAAATCATAAAGTTAAGAGCATTTGCTTTTCAGAAACAGTCAAAACAGAGTGAGAGATCTGAGGAGTTGAACCATGAGCTATTTCTGTACAATTCCATGGCTCCGGATCCCATTTCTGTTTTCAGATAACTAGGATGACTCATAAGACTAAATCACAAGCGTGTCAGAAAAAATAACTATTATGACCTCTTTAGGTTGCAGGTGAAAATGATTAACATGCTACTGTGAGGATTCTTCCTTTGGCAGGAAGGTAGATGGATGTTGGCTTAACTGGAACACGTAACTTGATGTCGCTCTGTTCTTTCTCAATTATAAGATTCTAAGCCAGTTCATTTTTTAAAAGACGCATATTTGCTCTCATGTAAAGTTCTCAGTTTCTACTCAAATTCCCTCACAAGCCAAAGTACAGTAATTTAGAAACCTTAGTGCAAAAAGACTACCATTGGGTATCAAATCCCCCAAATTTCAGGCATGTACTCTTTTACTCTGCTGCTCAAAATTTTTCCATGGCTCCCTCTCCCTGTTGTTTGCTGAATTACCCACGGACTTCTTAATGTGCAATTTAAAATTCTCCATGGGCACCATGAAGCAACGGGGAACTAAACTGTGTGTCTTGGCCAGTGCTTCTGAACCTTTAATCCACATGTGAATGACCTGAGGGCCTTGATGGAATGTGGTTCAGATTCAGTAGACCTGAGGTGGCATTACTCAGAACAAGGCCATGGCGAGACCTTAGGTGATGAGAATTGAGGAAGCAAAGAAGAGCCTTGAGCCTTAAATCTCAGGGTAGGAGGTGAGTATAAAAAAGCTAGTAAAGAGCTCTAAAGAGAAATAGGAGCAAGTGATGAAGAAACCTGGACATATTCCCAAGAGATTTTTCACTCCAAGGATGACATTCTTTCAGACAAATCAGGGGGTGGGGTGGGTGGGGGGGGCGCTCAGGTATTTGACTTTCCTTTTATGTTTGTTCTTCTCTCAGTCTGGGTACTTCATGCCACATTTCCTGAGGGTTTGGAACTAACAGTCTGAAACTACTTGAGCCTTATTTTTTTTTTCTTTTACCAACACTAGAGCTGTGTTCTAAGGTGGGGAATATGTGTCTTGACTCACGCATACTTTAGAAAAGATCTCCATCTTTATGGGGTAGAGATTAGGGCTGTCTACATCTCTCTTTGGTTTGAAAATTTTAATTGCAGTATTTAGGAGCCTGGCCATCAGTCATAAAGTCTCATCCAAGGTCACCTGGGAGTGTTCATGCATATCAGACTTGTCACGAGCTTCCAGAATCCTAAGGTGTTAGGGTGACAACTTATTAAACACTGCACAACCGATACCAGGGTAAGGGCTCTGTACACATTATCTCATTTGAATCATTGTAAATAAGCATTGAATAAGCATTTATTCAATTAATCTGAATGTCTTGTAAAATAATACTAAAACTTTCTTCAGGGTTTTAGTTTTAGCCTGTCCTTTATATAAATAGTAATTAATGGTTGTAGGTTTCCTTTGTTATTGGATATTGACTGTCCAGAGTCTCTTCCTAATTTTGAGAGGAATAGATGCAAAAGTAATTACTTAAGACTCTTTGTCTATAACTGGAGGTGATTTTCAGTATCAATGATGCATTTTAACTGTTTTTATTTGGTATTTGGAGAACATACTGTTCTAAAAAGTTGAAGTTCCTGGCACTATTGTTCCTTCTGGGATTTTGCTCTGCTCCTCAACGGAATCATTTTCATTTTAATCAGACGATTGCTTGGAGCTATGATAATACCATAGGAAGTCCCACTATGGATCTCACTTTGGCCTTCCCATGGCTAATACTCCATTTTAAAATTCAATCCATGGGTTATGTTTCCTTTCATTGACTTCTGTGCAAGTAAAATATTAACATGTGTTAAATTGTTACTTACTTGCCTTTTTAAGAGGAGTCCAAAGGTTAATAAATGAAAATGTTTCCTCAGCAAAGCTTGGTTATAATATTTAACTATCAGTTTATTTCTTGGACCAGGTCCACAAGGAAAGCTTTATTCACTGTGTAGAATTATTTAAATATGAATACTTTGGGCCCTGGCCTCTACTGCAGTGGATCTAATTATGGCTGTGTGTGGAATAACCTTGGGAGATTTTTGAAAGTATATCTTCAGCTCCTACCACATCTCTAGTGAATAGAGTCTTGGATTTTGGCCTTGAGCATAGCTGTAGTTTAGAACCACCAACACCAACAGCAGTAACCACCATCTCACTGAGTGATTCTTGTGCCCAGCCAGGTTTGGAAACCACCGCCCAGAGCAATGAAGTGATCCCAGCTGATCAATGAATACAGGATAGCCATGTCTTTACTTGGCCAAACATTTTAGAAATTCAGAAGTGTGCTCTAGGGAACACCTACATCAGAATCTCCTGTTAAGCTTATTTAAAAGTCCAATTCCAGGACCCTCACCTGGACTTACTAAATCTGAATTTCTCAGTCTTAGTAATTTCTTTTCTGTCAGGGTCCTCAAGAGATTTCCATGCATGCCACAGTTTTAGAACTTCTTTCTATATGAATGAGCAATCAATCACTTAGGTAGGTGCTCTGCTTGAGTTCTCAGATCATATTTTATTCAATCCCTGATCTGCAGGAACCATGAGAATCAGTCTAAGGATTTGTTCTCAAATTTTTCTGAATAGCGAATCCCCCTTAGTAATTTCTATGAAGCCTCTCTAGAGAATTTCACACAGGCACATAAGCACACTTTACATTCCTGGAGGTTCAAGGACTTCAAGCTGATTTTTATATTCCAGATTAAGAACTGTTGCCCTGGAAAAAGTAACTGAGTCCATCAACTTAAAAAAAATTTTTTTTGATGGGTCTACCCCAGGACCAGGACATAACATGCCTAAGGAAATACAAAGAAATCTGGCTCAGAGAGCTAGTATGAGTGAGACTGAGAATGGGGAAGAGGAATTGCATCCATGAGTCAAGGCCCTGGTTAACTTGGAGTCTAGGCTGCATGGAGGCCTTCGTTATAAGACTCGTAGACTCAGGAGTTTGCACAAATGCTCTCCTCTTCTCTCTGGCCCAAGAAAACTATGGTAGTTAATAGAGTTTCTTCAGTGCAGTTCTTCTGTTGTCCCTCTGCTCTCCGGCTTCACCCTAGTTCTCCATATCTGCTTCTCTCCCTTTGGGTTTGATGGCCTGTTTGGACTTCTTTCTCTGGCGTACCAACCTCATATTTCCCCTAGGCATTGGTTGTAAATGCTCCCATGGCTTTGGTTACCATGGAGCTCTATACCCTGACATCAACAGTCCTTGCCTTCAAAATCCTCAAAAGCACTGCAGTTTCCAACATGGAAACAGTACCTTCCTTTAGTCATTCAACATTATTGAGTATGCCAGGTATGATTCTAGGCACTGGGGATACATTGGTGAGATAAACCAACATACACGAACACATAAGTAATATATGTAACAAACACAGTCCATTCTCATTATTTGAAGATTCCATATGTGCATATCCTCCTGCTTGTTAAAAGTTATTTGTAACTCTAAAATCAATACAATGTTTCGTGGTCATGTATAAACAGCCCAGAGCTTTGAAAAATGAATCGCCCAACAGGTATATTCCTAGGTGAGGTCTGACAAGGCAGTGCTCTGCCTCCTTGTTTCTGCTGTCATACTCTCATACTGACAAGTGTTCTTTTCTTGGTCTATTTAGTGCAATACTTTTTGTATACTTTTAATGATTTTGCTGTTTAAAATGGCCCCTAAGAAGAGTGCCAATGTGCTGTCTAGTACTTCTTAGTACAAGAAGTCTGTGATGTCCCTTATAAAGAAAATATATGTGTTTGATAAACTTTGTTCAGGCATAAGTTATAAGTTTAATGTTAATGAATCAAAAATATATATTAAGCCAAGTGTCTTTAAATGGAAGCACACAAAAAACAAGGTTATGTATTGATGGTTGAGAAAGCATTTTGACCAAGGCTAATTCAGTACTCACAGTGACATACCTATCATGAATGATGAGAATCGGCTGTATACATTAGATCATATTTTAGTTAATGTTATTGATACAAAATAAGGTTACAAGGTATATAGGAAGCATTCAAGGTGGGCATATGCTTTCCACTTGCAACTATATGTTCAGGTAAAGTTTGAGCAAAGATGTAAAAGAGCTGAGAAAGGAAACCATGAGCGTATCCGGGGAAAGAGCGTAGTAAGCAGAGAGGAGAACAGTAGGTACAAAGGACACAAGGCATGATCATGGCTGAGGTAAGGAAGAGAGGCCAGTGCCACAGAGGGAAAGTAGCAGAAGCTGAAGTCAAAGACTTGATGGGGAGCAAAAGATCCTGTAAAGACTGTGGCCTTTTCTCTGAATGATGTGGAAAGCCTTCGGAGAGTTTGAGTGTGAAGAATGACACTATCTGACGTGTTTTAACAGGATCTTCTGTGTTGAGCACAGACTGAAAAGAAATAAGAGTGGAGACAGATATCCCCTTTAGGAGGCTTGTATTATAATCCAGGGAGGCGGTAATGGTAGCTCTGAAGAGTGATTGGATTTTGGATATATTTTGAAGGCAGAGCCAACAGAATTCACTACTGATGAAACATGGAATAGAAAAGATAGAGCAGAAGCAAGGATTTGGGCCTAATCAGCTGGGATAATAGAGTTGCCATTTGCTGCCATCGGCAGGGTTGTCGGAGGGACAGGTTTAGGGGTAGGTGATCAGAAGTTCTGTATTGTATCCACTGGGCTTGAGATGTCTACAAGACACTCACGAGGAGACATAGAATAGGCACTTAAATATATTAATCTGGATTTCAGAGGATAAGCTTAGATTGTATAGTCATTTTCTCATGGATGGCTTTAAACCTGTAATTCTGGATGTACAAAAGGGATATATATCCAATCCTTGTTATATATCCTGGATAGAGCTATCCATATCTATCCTGATAAAAGAGATGGCAGAATAAATGGGAACAGATGCAGGTAGGCGGATTAGTATGGTTATAGGAATGTGTGGATATTCTCTTGCCATTGTGTTGGTTTCTTCTGAGAATTCATTGTTATTAGCTGAGAAGTTGGGGAGGAGGTGTATGAGGGTGCAGAGAAATGAGAAGGTACAGATTAGTCATCTTACGTGTGTGGGAGAGAGAATGGACAAGAGAAAAACAGTTGGCTTGATAAGCGTCATTAAGTCCTAGTTCTCACTAAGACTGAGAGCTCTTAGCAGGATACACTCAAACTTGCCTTTCAGGAGTCACTCATAACAAATGAATGCGGATGACTCTTGCCCTCTGGGCGCTAATGAATTACTATAGTCAACAAGTCCCTTTTTCCATCCCCAAAACATCTCATGCACAGTCAAAGAGAATGGATCCAATTCACCAATTAGGCATTGGCACTTTTGCCCAAATGTTCTGGGATTTATGTCTCTGTGCAAATAAAACTTTAATTCACATTTAGTAACAAGTGGCTATCCAGTTTACACTGTGAAATTTTAATTGTATTATTGGAGAATGTGCTCAATTTATGTCTTTTATTGGTGATGCTCTGTTTTCTAGCTTACTATAAACATTTACTTTACTTCTACATAATTAATGTGGCTTAGATTTTAATGTCTTAATTAACTATCCTTATTAACTTTATGGCAAGAGCTGCAGCATAACAATATTTTCTTACTAAAGCATGCTCAATAATATAGATACTATACCCCTTTTACTTGCAGAGAGAGCAGGCAGCATTCAATTAAGTTTGGTCCCATTGAACTAATCTATTTTAAAGCCCAGACCCAGGAACCAGCCTCACCACAGCAGCTGCTTCAGCTGGCCAGCTTTTTCTCAATCAAAACATTCAAGCTCCAGACACTTTTTCAAACTCGCAAAGCATGCCAGGAGGAAACATAAAGATGCCTGTATTTCTTAAACAGTTTTTATTCAGTCAGGACTCTCTGATATCTTTACTTGTTGTGATGATTTAATTAGCCAACCAATAGGCACTTCTCTGTACCTCCCATATGTCCACCCACATTGCTTTTTATTATTAGTCAAAATAGGCTGGCTCTGCTATGTTCATAAACAACCAACTCTCAGTGGCTAACACAGTAAAGGTTTATTTCCCACTCATATAGAACCCTATGAGCTGGGGTCACCCTCCTTCATCTTGTAGCAACTCAGTCTGTGGGCTCTCAAGGTTGCCATGGGGCCCCTAAGGTTGTCAAGGCATGGGAAGAAGCCCTGGAGGGTTAAGCAGGGTAGACTTGGCTAATATCACTTCTATCCATAACATATTGACTAGAATCCATTATGTGACCCTAACCCTAAATGCCAGGGAAGCTGGAGAATGTGGGGGAGCACATGAATGGTTGGGGAGCCCCAGGGGTCTCTGTTGCGCTGTTCCAGCTGCTGAGAAGGAACACGAGGAAGAAGGTTATGTGCTTGATCCTGAGGGGATTTTAACAATTCAGGTGATGAGAGGTAAGGTAACCCACATTCACAGTACTCCCTCATGTCAGATACTTAGCTAGAGGTATTAAAGCATCAATTCACTTTTCTAACACCGAACTTATCATTCGGCCACTAATTATTGACATGCCAGGTACTATTCTAGGCACTGAGTAGACTATGTCCTAGGGACTAAGATGTGCACTATATCCAATACCACCTGTTACTGAGGAAGAAAGAAGACAAGCAAAAATGCCTAGCCGATATAAGATAGTATGGTAAGTACTGTAAAAGAGTTTATTCGTTTCTTAAGGCTACTATAACAAAGTACCACAAACTGGGTGGCTTAAAAACCAGAAATTTATTCTCTCATAATTCAGGAGGCTAGACATCCAAAATTAAGGTGTCGGCAAAGCCACAGTTCCTCTGAGAGTCGGGGTAGAATCCTTCCTAGCTGCTTTCTGGCTCCTAGTTGTGAACATCAATCTTTGGTGTTTCTTGACTTGCAGCTACATCAATCCAATGTCTGCCTCTGTCATCACATAACATTCACCCTGTGTATCTCCACCTTTCCATGGTGTCTTTATATTCTTGTAAGGACACCAGTCATATTGGATTAGGGCCCACCCTAAACATCTCATCTTAGCTTGATTACATCTGCAAAGACAATATTTCTAAATAAGGTCACATTCTCATGTACTCTGCAAGCAGTTTGGTCTGGATGGAGATGAAGTTCAAGGTGGGAGAGTTGGAAGAGTTGGGGCTGAACGGCTAGAAAGGGATTGATCATGAAAGGGCTTTGAACAGGTTGGAACTTTATCCTGAGAGCCAAAAGGTTAAGCAGGGAAGCGATAGTATCAAGGGAAGTGGCAGTCTGAGAATTTAAGAATGATTATCCTGGTGGCCAAATGGAGCAAAATTGAAGGGGCAAGGTTGGAGTTAAGAAGTTATTATAAAAATCAAGGTAAATAGGGTGGCAACCCTAAGAATGTTAGCAGGAATAGTAGTAAAGCAAAGTGGGTTGATTCTGGAGACATTTACGAGAGAAGATTATGCTTTAAGATTGTTACTATGTGAGGGAGAGATAATGGTGAAAGATGACCCCCAGTTCTGGCTGATAATTTAGTGAGACAGGAAATGAAGGAAGGGGAGCACATTTTTCAGGGGTTGGATTAAGGATGGAAAAGTTGCTGAGCTGGAGATACCTGTGAGGTGAGCAACAGGGAACCCAAGCAGTTAGTTAGCAATGTAGCTACAATCCCTGTGCTCTTCCAACCACATCCTAAAGCCTACCAAAGCTGCACTGGCAAAATTCTAACTAACAGGAAACAAACATACCTGTATATTATTCAGTACTAAGTACATATGACAGATGTTCTCCGAAGGGAAGGTCCTTGAGATCCAAGAAGAGAGAATGATCTTGAAGAAGGAGACAAAGACTCTCAAACTTGGTTTTTGAAAATCAGAGAGGGGTTGGGAAGGCATACCAGTTTGGGGAAAAGTGGGAGAACAGCTGAAGAGGGAGAACAAGCCTAGCTTTCTTGGGTGGACGGCTCATTTTGAGAAACAGTGAGAGAGAAGATTGGATGAGCCAAGTGAAGACAGGTGAGGGAGGCCTTGGCAACCAAACCGCAAGCTCTGTGTAGTGTCATCTTACCAAAATGGAGCCACCTTCCCCTCAAGAGCTTTTCTTGCTCTCTCTAGGTATGAAAAGAACTATCATTCCACAGTGCTTATTGAATGAATGAATGAATGAATGAATGAATGAATGAATGATCAAATAACTTTCCTGGGATCATCAAATGATTTGCATTTCCTTTTGGTCCATGAGTCAGCATTTTAGTTTGTACTTTTTATTTTAGTGACTTTTTTTCTTTTAATGATGAAGCTACTTTTTAAGAGAAAAAAAGAGATTATTTTACCTTTTTAGTAGCGCATTTATTCTCATCTCAGGAGAGGCACCATAGAAAGAACCCCAGGCCAGAAGTCAGGAAATTTTGGTTCTCAGGTACTAATGAGCTATATGACCTTGATCACTAGACCTCCCCAGGCTCTGGTTTCTTCATTTGTTAAATAAAACACCAGACCAAGCTGTCTTTAAAATCCCCTCCAGCACTATTATTTTATGATTTCCTCTTAGTCTTTATGAGCCATGTTTGATTTATTTTAGTCTCCCTGATATATTCAGTTCCAGTAATGCAAAGACATTGAAAAGAGCTGAATTTTGACTGTTTTCACAATGTCAGAATAACTCGATGATTCTTTCAATCCAAGTGTCCAAATCTTCAGACATTTTCACAGCTGGCTGTTTCATTCATATCCTTAATGAACTGCACTTGGTTAGGAACGAATTCCACTCGATTTTCATATCAGTTCTACTCATCAGATTGGTCCCAGTGAGGGCTCCTCGTTGTTATCTTACTTCATGGTACCTGAAGAGGGCTGTTTAACCAAGGACCTTAGAGTAGAAAGTTCTTCAACTCTCCTATGCTTAGGAATCACCTGTGTGAACATGTGAAAATGCAGATTCCTGGGCCCTGACCTCAGAGTATCTGATTTGAAGATCAGAAGTGATATCTAAGTGTCTACTTTTTTTTAATCCTCACCTGAGGATGTTTATTGATTTTTAGAGAGAAGGAGAGGGAGGGAGAGGGGGAGAGAGAGAGAGAGAAACATCCATCGGTCGCCTGCCTTTCCTGCCCCAACCAGGGATCGAATTTGCAACCTTTTGGTGCACAGGATGACGCTCCAGCCAGCTGAGCCACCCAGCCAGGGCTAAGTCTCTACATTTTTCACAAGCTTAGCTAAGAGTCTGATGGAGGAGTCCATTGGCCATTATATGAGAAATATTACCTTAGAGGGGGAAAAAGGTTTTGTTGCAAAACATGAAGTCAGTGCTCACTGAATTTGTGTTTCAGTTTTAAGCCAGTAACTTAATTGTAGGTATTTGTGTGTGTAATTATTGGGATGATAAGTAGCTACAACTATGATATGGCTGTGAAATCAGCAAATCATTCTAAGGACAGGTTGGGAAAGTGCACAGCTCTGAGTGGCTACCAATATTTTCCCTCGTTTTGGCTTTACTGTGCAGCTCTGCCTGATTCATGTGGTCTGATTCTTATCTGGGATTATCAATCTGCACTGATGCTGATATTCCCTTTGAGAAGAGGTCCATCTCTCTCTGAAGCATCAGTCCTTCTGGTCCAGGCTCCATGCCTCAGACAAGGAGTCCATCAACTTCCAAGCTTGCTCTCTGTTCTGTCCTCTTGACGGTGACTCTGCTGTCACACAAGCACATATAGAAATACAGCCAAGCTGCACATGCAGGGACTCCTCTGAACAACCCCAACGTGACTGTCTTTTGAGAATCCTTGAGAGTTTTTTGTGCAGCTGAGCAGGGAGAGATTTTAATCAAGAATCCTAGTGTTACATGATATGATTCTCTTCGGAGCTGAGGATAGTCTGGAAAACATCTTTGCCTTTTGACTCTTTCAGTTTACAATAAATGGGCTTCTGTTCACAGAAGTTTTATAATTTATAATAAATGTACAAAGAGTGGGTTCTCTTTGATTGAGCACATTTGGAACTAAGTTGACCAGTCTGTCTGATAGACACTTAACTACAGTACAATGTGGAGCCATAAGTCAATGTGTCCTTCCTTGCACTCCCCACCCTACCTAAGATAGCCTAAATCAGTTGGTCCTCATCCTTTATCACACACACTTCTAAAATTCAGATTCCTTGTCTCCACTTTTAGATATTCTGATTTGATGGGTTTGGGCTGGGGCTTAGGAACTGAAAAATTCAACAAGCACAGCAAATGATAGCTATGCTGAGGAACTATATTACCTTTCATTCTAACCCTTCAGGTTCACGTGCTTTTTGGACATGCCAGGCACGTCCATGTCTCGAGGTCTTTACTCAGTTTTCCTCTGCTGGAATGCCCTTTCCATTCTTGTTCAACTAGGCAACTCTCAATTCAGCCTTTGAAGCCACTATAAATGTCATATCTTCTATATCTTTCTCTCAAACTCTCTCTTCTCCACCACAGTTCTTTGCTACCCCATCTGTGCTCCTATTGCATTTTCTAGATAATTTAGTACAATGTTCTACAGACAGTTATTCATATGCCGACCTTTCTAAATGGTAAGCACCTGGAAGGCAGGGGTCCTGCCATCTTTGTTTCCTCGGTGCCCAGCATTGTATCTGACATGTGTTAGTTACTTCAACATTTATTGATTCTAGTAAACAAATACAGACACAGCTACAGGTATAAGATTCACCTGCACAAGCTGGTACACAGGTAATGATTGTTTCCTTCCAAATGTTCTGAAGTACTTGTTAGACTTTTACTGTTCCCCCCACAATATAAAGGCTCAATGGGAGATGAAACCTTAGTCTTGGAGCAGTCAGGGGCCCTACCTTTGTGTAGATCATTTTCTCCACTTTGTTTGCATTCACCAAAATGGGGTTATGCAATCAATATTTTTTCTGTTGTGTGTGTTGCCTTGTGAGGGAGCAGTTGCTTTGGGGGGTGCACAATAAAGAAAACCCTGAGAAGAGGGGAGTTTTAGCGACAGGAGCTGGGAATAGATTTCCTCATCGGAGCAGCTTCTTTTCATCTCCAGTGAGGAGGCCGTTTTCCGCCTTGTCTTTGTCTGTGTTGAGCTTTCTTGAAAGCAGCAGCTCCATGGGAACAGGAATTGCCGTCACACGTCAAGCGTTTAGGCATCTATTAGAGGGAGATGAAAAGAATATTCAATGTGGCAGGGCAGAGGAGAGGCAACGGAGGAGAGTGCAGGGGACAGGATCTGATTGGGGGTGGACATCTTGCTCCGTGGGAGTAATGTGTGGCTGGAGGCGGATGTCGAGGTAGCTATTGTCAGCCCTCCTAAGATTTAATTATCAAAGGACCTGCAGTCTTCCTTTACTGCAATCAGCTGCAAGATCCTAGCGTGAGGAGCACCAAGCAGGGAGCTTTCAGAACCTGAAAGTGATGCAGCACTCGAAAATTTCAGGTTAATTCTGTAGTCTGCTCTCCTCCTATGTGCCCCCAAAGTTCTGAAATTCAGCTTGATTTCAGCGCAGAATCAACATGTTCCTGATCCTCTCCTCCAGGAAATATTTTTAGAAGATGTTTACATCTATTACGTTCCTCTTTACAGCCATGCTGTGAAGGCGACGGGCACTGTAAGAAGTCTGTTCTGTAGATGGAGAATCTAAGGTGCAGTAATTTTCCTGAGGTCCCACAATTAATGATGGCAGAGCTATGGCTGAGTGAAATTCCCCTGTCTTAGCCATGCTGAGGTACTGGCTCGGGTGTGGAGAGGTGGAGGTCTATTATTTTCCCTCCCAGAGAGAAAGCATGAAAGAATAATAAAAGGAAGAAACTAAATATCCAGCGCAATCATTTCAAAGATTGCGGTCTGATCCTCACTGGGCTGTTGATGGCAGATCTGCAAACACTGAAATCAGAAAGGGGGCTTTAATCTGAAGGTAATGGCAACCCCAGCATGGGGAGAATCAATAGATTATTATGTGAGTCACTGAGCTTTGTTATGAGCAGCAGCCTTTCACAGCAAGCTCCTCATTGCCAGGGCGCAGCAAGATAAACATGGCTGCTGCTTCTTCAGATCACAAGAATTAAAGCTATTAGCATGTTGGGCAGAAATTTTTTTTTTAAAGCATTTGTTGATCACTTATCTCCCAGCTCTTGGGTGCAGAGAACAAAGGTAAGCATTCTCTCCTACACCTCTGAGTGTAGACTGTCTGGCACCAGTTAATATTTCCTCAAATCTCTGGTAGGAATTGGTATTAGAATACCAGTTTATGGGCCATTTCAAGGTGAGATGATGGTGGAAGTTTAAAGTCCTGAACCTCCAAGAAAATGGTCTCCCCCCCCCTTTTTTTTATCAGTACACACTTAGAAGAGGCTGAACCACATCAGACCACGTAGTCTCTTTTAGTGGAACTGAATGGGTACGTCAGAGTGCCAGACGAATGATTGTCTATTCAGACTTCAGCAAAGTTCTCAGCACTGTCTTGGGAAGAAAGTCCATGAAAACAACAACAGATATGTAGACAATGTAGTTGAAAGTAACATAGTAACTGATTGGTTTCTAAAAAGACCTACATTAATAACAGTGCTGTTGCCTACTCCTTCCTCCTTTTTAAAAATGACTTTAATCTACGGCATATTTTATATATCACATATTTCACTCACATTAAATGTACAATTCAGTGATTTCTTAGTACATTTCCCAAGCTGGGCAACCACCACCATATATCAATTTTAGAATATTTCTATCACCCCAATAAGATTGCTCATGCCATTTTATTAGTTTATCCCCACACTCATGTCCCACCCCCACCCACCCCAGGCAATCACTAATTTACTTTCTTTATAGATTTGTCTTTTCTGGACATTTCATATAAATAGGATCATACAATATGGGGCCTCTTGTGCCTAGGTGTCTTTCACCTGGCATGATGTTTTTGAAGTTCATCAACGTTTTAGGATATATCCGTAGTCTGGTCCTTTCCGTTGCTCAGTAGTATTCCACTACGTGAATTTACACATTTTGTTCATCCATTCACCAGTTGCTAGATTTTTAGGTTGTTTCCAACTTGGGGCTATTATGTATAATGCTAATAAGAATATTAGTATACAAGTCTTTGTGTGGATATGTGCTTTCATTTCTCTTGGGTATATATCAAGGAGTGTGATTGCTTCTCTTAAGTTATCCTCACCTCCTTTACCATGGAATTCCTTTAACATGGTGACTTAGGTCACCCTACATGCCATCTGATGCCTCCTTTTGAAAGTCAAAATGAAAAAGGAAGGTAGAGCAGGTAGCCAAGAGATATTTGGAGGAAGAATTCTCCAATCTGCTAGAAAAAAAATTTTCCCCAAGAGAAAACATAGATGGAAATGGGTAAAATATTTCATGATGAAGTTGAATAGTGAAAAAGTTCCATTGGATTATGGTAACATTTGTTGTCCCTCATGTCCTCTCATTTGTTTTTCTAGTCCAATATCCACACTGGGACCACTAATTTTCCTTAACACAGGGTTCCCAACATTAAGGCATAAAATGCAAACTCCTTAGCATCCTTTTCAAAGTCCTCATGATGTAATTCCAACACACCACTATCAGTCAAGAAATAGTCAGAAAAACAGAGGGGGTGGTAGTGAGGCAACATAGACATTAGAACACAAATATAGATAGAAGCTGGTGCCATCCCTAGGGCTGGTGGGACACTGGGAACAAGGGTATTACTAGAGTTAAGGGGTACCTGCACAATCGTGTCCCCAGTAGGCCAGCTCTGGAAGGAAGAGGAAAACCTCTGTCTGCCGGAAACATCACCCAACACAGAGAAAGAAGGGTTGAAAATTTCCCATTTCTCCTGTCTTCCAGTCTCCTGCCAGTGCATCCTTTTAGCCAAACCTAGCTGGCAACCAGTGACAAGTACATCTGAAAAACAGAGCAGGAAAGGACAAAGATAAAACAGCAAACAGGTAAAATTCCAGCTCTATCTATCTACTTGCCTTAATTCAGAGTCTTCAGAATATATATACCATGAAACATGCAGCCTCCCAAATAGAGCCAGTACAAATTTATGAAAATTGTCTGTGCCTTGAATAGAATTCTAGTGCTAAAAGGGATGTTATTGACCATCCAGGCCAATGGTTTCTGAAATCCTGTGCTGGCTGCTGAACAGAAATCAAAGCAGTTGTGCTTTTTTTTTCTTTTTTTTTTTTTTTTTTTCTGTATTACATGTTAAAGCTTCCAAGTAAAATTCTCATTGAATAAAGAAGTCTGGCTTTAAAAAGGTAGATGTTCACTGGTGAATCCAGCTCTGCATTTTACAAATGGGGAAAATGAAGCAGAGATTTAGTGACCTTTTCAACCTACCAAGCTTTTTCCCACATCATAGAAATGTTTGTTGGGGACAAAGCCAGGACTCAGGTTGCCAGGGCTCTGTCCACTTACCATCAGCCTCCACACTAAGGCTATGGTTGTCAGCCTCTGATGTGCCTAAGATTCACACAAATAATTATAAATATATCTGTTGATGCCTTCCCTCTCCCACATCAGAATATCCAGGGGCAGAGCCAAGATATATTTTATATTTTTAGAAGTCCTTCAGGCATTTATGTACAACCCCTAGAACAACTGCTCTAGAAAATGGTTCATTAATCACCAAGGCTCCTCAGCCAAGAGCAAATTCAATTATAATCACTCCACCTTACCTTTGTATACAGTTTCCCATTTATTATTTAATGTAATCATAGCAGAACCATAGGCTCTAGATAGAAAAGGAATCTAAAACTTGCTCAAAGTTGCATAGCAGAGGATGAGCCCCAGCATTCGAATACTGGGCTTCTGATGTCCAACCTAGTGATCTTTCTTATTATGCAAGTTGAACTTCTCTACTGCAGTTACGGTGGCATAGCAGTTTAGACGAATTTCTATCAAGGAAATTGTACAATCCCTATTTCCTTAAGTATTAAGAATCTCTACAGATGGCCAAGAGACACATGAGAAAATGCTCAACGTCGCTAATCATCAGAGAGATGCAAATTAAAACCACAGTGAGGTATCACTTCACACCTGTCAGAATGGCTCCATCAGCAAATCAACAAACAACACGTGCTGGCGACGGTGTGGAGAAAGGGGAACCCTAGTACACTGCTGGTGGGAATGCAGACTGGTGCAACCACTATGGAAAACAGTTTGGAGGTTCCTCAAAAAATTAAAAATGGAGCTGCCTTTTGACCCAGTGATTCCACTCCTAGGAATGTATCCTCAGAATCCTAAAACACTAATCAGAAAGAATATATGCACCCCGATGTTCATAGCAGTGCAGTTTACAACAGCTAAGATCTGGAAACAACCCAAGTGCCCATCAGCAGATGAATGGACAAAAAAGCTGTGGGACATTTACACCATGGAATACTATGCAGCTGTAAAGAAGAAGAATCTCGTACCCTTTGGGACAGTATGGATGGACCTAGAGAGTATTATGCTAAGTGAAATAAACCAGGCAGAGTAAGACAAACATCACATGATCTGGCTTATATGTGGAATCTAAAGAACTTAATAAACTGATGAACAGAATAGATTCCAATGACATGGAAGCATGGATCAGACTGATGAATGTCAGAGGGACGGAGGAGGGTGGGTGAGTGGAGGGGGAGAGAGTAACCAAAGAATTTATATGCACATATGCACAACCCAAGGACACGGACAGTGGTGGGGAGAGGGACTGGGGAGGGGGATAGGACAGGGTGGAACAGGTCATTGGGGAGAAAAAGGGACATCTGTAATATTTTAAACAAAAATAAAATTTTAAAAAAAAGAATCTCATAAAAACAGTAACAAAGGAGTATTTCTTCATTTGCATGCATATCTACTATCTACAAGAAAACCACCCACTTCCAAAAATTTTCCCTAATAATTTCAGGAAGTTCTCAGCATTTGCATCTCATGTACTAGGAAGAGTGTTATCCTTTCAGCACATCACACAGCACTCCTTATGCTCTTCCCCTCAAATCCTAGCCACAGCGGACTTTCTTCTGACTTTCTCACTACTCAGATATGTGGGTCCCCTCCCAGTTTGGCATCTCGGTGAAGACTGGAGGGTAAGTCACCCTTCTCTTTGTGCTATGGTGTGAATTTAACCAGCCATCTCAACACTGAAAACCATCCCTCATCCTCTTTGTGTTTGGCCTGTGTATTCTAAAGGTTTTACTACATCCCTCTCTGTTTGCCTTCCCTGCTGGCATCGGTCTATTGATTTCTAACCATGGGTCCTGCTTGTAAATAAAAGCATGATAAGCTTATTCTGGAAAGTTCAGTATTTATCATTAGGCACAGAAGATGGAAGCTCTCCTAGTTCAGTTAAGGATGAATTTACCATAAAATTAAATATACTAGAATTCCCAATTCTCTGAGCATTTTGGTTAATCAAGATATTTTTAAATATACATTACTAGGTAGATACTGGCAGTCATCAATTTTTATTCTAAAACATAAACTAATTAGTTGTGGGTCCCAAACATAGGTGTGCATGAGAATTACCTGGGCATAATTAAAATGCAGATTCTCGGCCTTTCCATCCAGAAGTTCTGGCTCCATAGGTCCTAAGCAGGGCCTAAGAATCAGCTTTCTCTTAATGAGTCAGATGATTCTGATTGGTTTAGAGCAGGGCTATGTCAGAGAAACTCTAGTTTACAAGCTCAGCCCTCTAAATTGGAAATGCCTGGGATGCTTTACTTAAAAGCCTTCACGTAGGTTCCACTCCAGAGCTATTGAGAACCAAAATTTAGAAAGAGAGAACAGGAGTTAGGAGACTGGTAGAGTATCCCTGCAATAGATTTAAAAGATCATCCGGGAGCTCAACCAGGCATGGCTCAGCAGTTGAGCATCGACCTATGATCCAGAGATCGTGGTTCGATTCCCAGTTGGGGCACATGCCTGGGTTGCTCAATCCCCAGTAGGGGGCGTGCAGGAGGCAGCCAATCAATGACTCTGTCATTACTGATGTTTCTATCTCTTTCTCCCTCTCCCTTCCTCTCTCTGAGATCAATAAAGATATATTTTAAAAAAAAAGTCATCCAGGATTAAGACCCACTGTTCTAAGTTTATTTTTCCCTAAAATTAAAAAGCATTATCAACACATAGGAATTGATTTTTTGATTTGGAGATCAGTCTTCCCATAAGTCTGGCAAAAACCGAGTGAAAAATAGGCCTTCATGAAAATGAACGTTTATTTAAGTTATAGAGTACTTCAACAAAATGTAATACCCTGATGCTTTATCATTAAGTGATAACATTGGATGTTTAATAATTTACATAGATTTGCTTTTCTCAGCCTTGTATCAACAGATTATTCTACTAAACTGAAAGGTTCAATTTAGGAGAAATGAATATCATTCCCTTCAGTTCTTTAGTGCCTTAACTGTCATGCCTCTTTCTTATTAGCATCTAGACAGACAGATTAGTTTTACATATTGTTACCTTATTTCCCTACACAGATATCAGAACAACAGTCTTAACAGAAACTAGTATGCTTAAGGAGACAATGGGACAGAATGTTTAAAATCAGAACTTCCCTGGAAAATACAGAACATATGCTTTCCTCTATAAAATCCTGTAATTTTTCTTATCCTCAATTATATCTCTCAGCTGTTCCAAGCTCCCTTCCCTCCGTCCCGCCCCTCCGCATACCAGCTGCTAGGTGTAGCTTAGTTAATTTGAATACAGTGTTGCAGATTGCTCTGCAACTCCCACCCTCCAACTTACAAACATGGTTCCAATACAAATTGCTTTGATGACCAGGCTTTGGAATTACAGAGCCCTTTATAAGTTCTTTTCTATAGTACTTATATACCTGGTGGGATTTAAAGAGTTTTCCTTCCTCCTTTTCTTCCCTTCCATTCATTTATTCGCTTGTTCATTCTACAAACACCCATGCAGGGCCAGCGGCTGGTTTCGGCCCCGAGTGCAGAGACGCACAGAACCCACGGCGTCCCACAGCCTGGAGGAGAAGAGAGTTAAACATGTCAGCCAGCTGTGGTAAGGGCCAAGAATTTCAGGAATGTGAATAAGAAGTTATATGGACTCACTGGAGGAAGGAATGGCCTGCGGAAGGTGGATGAGAAGGGACTGTCCCTCCAAGGAGGTGACAGAATGGAATCTGGACAGTTAAATAGGGGTTGGCCGAGATGGGAGTGCAGAGGGCAGCAGACGCTTCCCCGAGAAACTGAAATTCGTTCAGAACCTCAGAGCGAGGCATGAAAACAACAAGGGGAGCCCTGGAGGACCAGTGCGTCTGTGGGGGCACCGTGCGGAGTGAGAGCCCCTGAAGAGCCTTCCGTAGGAGCGCGGCAGAGGCGTTTCGGAGTCCGCCCCGCCCCGCCCTACCCCAGGAACTGCTTTCACAAATCCCACCAATGAGAGCAGCCCTCTCCTCAGACCGCGCGAACCCGCCTCCTCACCCTGACTGGTGATTGGCTTGGCGGTGGAGGATTGACCAGCAGTGGACCAATCGCAGGACATCCGCTTCCTGCTCAGTGATTGGCCAGGCTCTTGGTGCTCAGAGGAGGCATTCTTTCAGGGTGGTGCTGCCAGGGGGCCGTGCCTTACTTGGTGGAAAGAATCATTTCTGTCTGCAAGAGAATATATAGTTTGGGGCACACACAGAAAAGCAGAAACATGAGCCAAACATGAGATGAAACAAGTAAAAACATGAGGTGAGAGAGAGAATCGTGACACTTTTTTAAAATTTTTATTGATTTTAGAGAGAGAGAGAGGGAGAGAGAGAAGTATTGACTTGTCCCACTTATTCATGCATTCATTGGTTGCTTCTTGTATGTGCCCTGCCTAGGGAGCAAACCTGCAACCTGGCGTATCAGGGCCATGCTCTAACCAATTGAGCTTCCTGGCCAGGGCTTCTGACAGCTTTGAATGTCCTCTTTCTAGACTGGAGGTCTCCAAAGCTTCCTGGTTCCCCCTTCCTAAAACTTGGTTGGCCCTTCAGGGATGTCTTCTATTCAATATAGCAAAGCACAATAAAACAAGGTATGTTTGTATTACTTCCTGTTGGCAGTGCAAGGTATGTCTTTTCCTGTTGGAGTCAGCAGTGTGGGTTGAGTGATGAATGTTTGAGAGTTCTCTCTTCAAGCCTGACTCCACTTTGAATGAGGTTTCTGTTTATTAATTTTCATAGTATAAAGTGAGTTTATCCAGTGCAGAGATAGAAGAATTAGAAACTGTGCTTGTCAAAGAGTACAAATTTCCAGTTATAAGACGGATAAATTCTGAGGATGTAATGTACAGCATGGTGACTATAGTTTCCGATACTGTGTTGTATATTTGAAAATTGCTAAGAGAATGGATGTTAAAAGTTTTCACAACACATACACAAATTGTAACCGTGTGAGGTGATAGATGTGTTAACTAACCTTATTGTGGTAATCACTTCACAATATATACATACATGAAATAATTATGTTGTATACTTTAAATCTAAACCATGCTATATATCAATTATATTTCAATAAAGTAGGAAATTTTTAGTAAAAAAAATACTTTGAGATGGGGAAAAAAAAATGCTTGTTTAAAAAAAGATGTTGACCAATACAGAAATAAATATTTAGCATATATATTAAGATATTAAGTCAAGGACAATGTGCATCCGTTCTCTAGGCCAAAGACTGCTTGAAAAAGTGCCCTGAAACTAAACTTGACTTCTGTTCCATTAGAAATAGGTGGTCTGTCAACATTAGGGATCAGGTTGGAAAGGCCTTTGCAGCAAAGTGCTGAGTTACCCAACTGAGCTGACTGGAGCCTGTTTGTCTCCAGCCATAAGCAGATAACACACCAGAGCACTGGCCTCAGCTTCTGGAGGGCAAACCCCAAAGAGACCACATTCCTGTAATCTAGCCTGAGTGTTCCCACGGCACGGAGGGAAGTGAGACTATCTCTGACTTGCCAAACCCCGTCTGTAAAAGCACACCCCACTGGCAGCGGCCTCTTCTCCCAAGAATTCTGGGAGAAGATCCAGACAGAAGCACTTTATGTGGGGCAGACGAAGCGCCACTTTAGCGTCCTGTTTCCTCTCCTGGCAGGCAGACATTTTTCTTTTTGTCTGTTGCAGAAACTAGAACTGGATCATGTGCTTGGGACACCTAAAAGATGAAAATCAGTGACTTGACGGAAAAACTGCAAAGGTTAGGTAACAGGGGAACAGTGAGAGGAAGGAGGGCAGAGAGGACTTTTATTTTAGATCAGCAATGCAAATCTCATGGGTAGGGCTAATACTTCTGACAAAGGGACTACAGGGGGAGGCTGAGATGGGCCTGGTTTGCTCAAGGAACTTCCACGGGCACAGGAAATCAGGCTTGGGGAACTGTCTGGACTACTTGCCATGCTTACTTTAGGGTGAAAGTCTCCTGTTTTCACGTGAGGAGGAAATGGTTACCTTTTTGGTGGCAAGCAACACTAAAACTGTAATTGAAATGAAAGCTCATTCTTGCTGGTTGGCCATGTGAAAACCCTTTCTCCACAGTCTTGGACTACTTTAGGATCTCTCACAGATGCCCAAATCTGAGATATATATATATATATATATATATATATATATATATATATATATATAATCTTTGTGTGTGTGTGTATCAAAGCTATTTTATTAATATATATATTAACAAAGCTATTTTAAAAAATAAAGTCTTTGTAGTGGGAATAAAGATTTTATTTATTAAAATAGCTTTGTTAATGTTTTTCTAACTACATATGCCCCTGAAGGAAAAAAAAATCCGAGAGATATAGAAACGTACAATGTTCAAAATAAACCACTGTAAATAATTTGGCAAATAATCTTTCCATTCTTCCCTCCTTCCCTCTTTTTCTGTATGCTTTCCTCCCTTAAACATTTATTAAATACTTACTATGTGACAGGCACTGTACTGTCAAGTGTTCAAAAGAGAACAGTCTCATACCTCAAATATAACTGTCCTTTAAGATCTTAGAATTTCATGGTGCTTTGAGGTCTTCACTCCTCTGCATAAACACACATGTACATATATAGGTCATTTTTAAAATATTTAGATCATATATAATTTTACACAAATGAAATTGTTTTGAAGTCAGCTTGTAATCTACTCATTTCTTTATTCAATACTAAGCCATAAACATTCTGTCAATATAGATCACCATGTTAATGGCTCCAAAATGAGATTACTCGATGAATGAACATTTTACCTTTTGGCATAAACTGCCACACTCTTTTCCACAAAGGCTGTACCAGTTAGAGTGGGCAATGCTAGTGCCCCACATCCAGTTTACCAGCCTTTCAACCATATTTATCCTGATTATTTTTACATTCATGTTTTGCTTTTTTTCCCAGTGAGATCAAATTTATTCATCATGTCTTTCATAGTTTCTTTTTATGATATTTAGAAAGGCTATCCCTATCATATAGTTATTTTGAAAGCTATTTTCTTCTAACATTCTTCTGCTTTCTCTTTTTATGTTTAAACCCTTGATCCACCTGGAATTTAATTTAATGTAATGATCTACATAAGGATACAGATTTATTCTTTCCTCAGTATACTTAAGGATTGTTATTTCAAAGAACTGTTTTTATGCACAGGCTGTAAGCTAGCTTCTTTGTGTAATTTTTTACTTCTTTCATAGGAACACTAATGCTAGAAATTCCACAATTAGAGACTTTTTTTCATGCTCCATTAAAATGCTTTAAATTTGAATTTTTTTTTTAAGATTCCACATACAAGTGATGCCATGCAGTATTTGTCTTTCTCTGTCTGGCTTATTTCACTTAGCATAATATACACAAGGGTCCACCCACATTGTCTCAAATGGCAGGATTTTCTTCTTCATATATATATTTACATACCACATCTTTATCCATTTATTCATTGATGGACACTTAGGTCCTTTCCCTATCTTGGCTGTTGTGAATAACGCTACAGTGGACATGGGAGTACAGATCTCTCTTCCATATTCTGTTTTCATTTTCTTTGGATAAATACCCAGAAATGAAATTTCTGGATCATATGGTAGTTCTATTTTTAGTTTTTAAATTTTTTAGGATTTTAGAGTGAGAAGGTTGAAGAATAGCATTTCTGGAGGAAAATAGACACTGAACAGATAATTTGGTATTGCTGGAGTATGGAGCTAGTGAAAAAATGATGAACTATGAGGTAAAATGGGAGGCCGGGAGCCAGATGCTGGTGGATCTTCTATGCTATTTCAAGAGACTTAGACTTTCCCTTAGTGGAGGTGGGAGGCCAGGGGAATGGTAAAGCATGGAAGAAACATGGCAGGTTTGGGGTGGATCATTCTGATGGCTTTGTGAATAATTTATTTGGGGACTGAGAGAAGGCTAAACCAAATAGGAGACCATGGAGGTAGACAAACTGAAATATAACCATGAAGCTCTGAATAAATGTTTTGGCATTAATTGATGGCAGTGACCTGAGGTATTCGAGAACTATCTATGTGGTAAAATTAGCATATGATGGTATAATAAGGAGAGGGACAACGATGATGCTCAGACTTCTACTTTATGTGCGAGTGGATACTGATACTAACTATGAAACAGAGCGACCAGAAATGACTAGGGATTCATTCCCAGGAAAATGCAAATTAAATTCACACACTCCCCAAAATGGCTAACATCAAAAAAATGCCAACAATACCAAGTGTTGGTGAGGAAGGGAAACTGGAACTCTCATATACTGATGATAGTAGTATAAAATGCACAGCCCTTTAGAAAAGTGTCTGGAGATATCCACTACGGTCAAACTTATGTATAACTTTGAACCAGCAATCCCACTTCTGGCTATATACCTAACAGAAATGTGTACACATATTCACTGAAAAAAATGTATAACAATATTATGGCTTCATTATTCATAATGACACCAAATTCCAAATAATGAAACAGTCTACCAATAGTAGAATGAAAAATAAATTGCAGTTTATTAATACAATAGAATAGCACATAATTATGAGAATGATGTATTATCAATAGGACTTTGCAGGCATCAAGGTGAAGCTTGGTCCACCAGTTATTGCTTAACTCTTGGAGGAGTGAAGGAAGCCCTGGACATTGGGAAAAGTAATATTATGCCTTAGAGTGGATATGTCCATTAAATAGCAGTTAATTTAGCTTCCTTAGAAAAGATACTATAAAAAACAAACAAACAAACAAACAAAAAACTACAATGAATCAAATATGAGTGCATAGCACATCCCATTAAGAAGTCATAAGAAATTGTCTTAGCTACCAGAGATATCTGTGTGCCAGGAATGGTGCTAGACACTTTTAGCTAAACTTAAGAAATGAGGAAATTGAGGGTCATAGAGGGTAAGTGAGTTACTCAAGGTCATACCCAAGTCTGTTTGATCTAGTGCCTCTGAAAAGGCTTTGATAAAACTTTAAGGTCTGTGTTATTTGCACACTAAGGAGATATGGTATAGACTAGGTTAACTTATTATGCCAAGTACAATTCTGGTTTAATGTGCCAAGCAAATGGTATAGAAAAATCACCTCCATGGCATAGGCTACATAGATATTCACCAAATCTATTTTTTCTTCCTTCTGGGAATGCAGCTAGACTTCATTTCCCAAGCTCCTTGAAGTGAGATATGGATTTATGACTAAATTCTGGCCAATAGAAGATGGGTGGACATGATTCGTACCATCTCCCAGCCTAGACTGAGAGCAAGGAGAAGAAGTTAGATCTCTCAGTCACTTCTCAGAGGAGAGGCATCCTACTGGTTAGGAATACCCATTTTAGTTTTGACATGACTAGAAGAGTAACTTCTATTTTGGTAAACTGCTGAGATTTGAGAGTTTATCTGTTATGACAGTTAGAATGACCTTAGAAGCCTTTTTTATGTGTCACACTAAGCAGTCCTGTGATGGATATCAACAACCATTAATTAAGGTGGCAGCTGGATTAAGTTGGCAAGAGCTGCCAACATGTTCAAAGACAGAAATCAAATTTACTATAAATTTTTTTATGAAAAAAATACCTTCAAAAATGAAATGGGAATTCAGTAATTATGCAGAATACAATTAAGAGCAAACACATACATACTCAGATATATTATGTAAAACTGACTAAACATTTTATTGCTGTGAAAAGAATCTCATCAAAATGGAACATAAGTTGGATATGAATAAGCAATAATGTTGCTAGTTTAGATGTAATTATTGCTAAGTAGACATACACATAAATAGCTAAGGTACAGTAGGAAGTACCTCACATTGGTACAGGAATGGTACAGGTGGAGTTAGGTAGGGCTTTTTAAATTTAAGAGCTCGCAGCTTTCACCCACATATAAAAATTAGTCATGAATGTCACCAAGAAAACAACCTGAGGCTAGATAGGATAGCATTAGGTTTTTAGTATAACCCATTGTCCTTGATCTTTGATTCCATTGGTTATGGAATTGATTATGGGTAGAGTGACCGTGTGTCCCAGTTTGCCCAAGACTGCCCCAGTTTATGACTTTGCATAAGCTTAACTGCTAACAGGGCCCCTTTTCTTTCTCCGGAGTGCCCCACTTTGAATGATAAATTGCAAGATCACCCTTGCTTTGGGCTAAACTTTAAGTGTTCAGTGCAGACTTCCCTTCCTCTCCAAGACTAATATTTATGTAGAGCCTTTGATATCACTAATATTTCCCTGAAAGTTAAGTTGATGAAGTAGAAAACATTTTCCTTCTCTTTTAACTGTACAGGATAACTGTTTGATTACACTTTTGGATAAGTTTGATGCACTGTCACCCTCCCCACCACCACTTTTATGAGAAAATAGAAGGAAAAGCCTTCTGTTTAAATGTAGATGACATAGTCTATTGTTACAAACTCAGAATGAGTTTAACAAACAGCAGCTTCCACTACTATATTTAATTATTACCAGAATAAAAGGCAACAGAACAATGATTTTAAAATGAAAATCATCATTTTAACTAGATGTCCCAAAATATTTGCCTAGATTATTCTAAATAAATAAATATAGACATTAAGTTATATTGGCAGACATTTTGCAAACTGTATATTAGAGGGCACATCAAGATGTAATTCTGAGTGGTCTCTTATGATGCTTTACTAAGATGATTTGGGGAAGGAGGTCCTAGGGAAAAGTATTACAACTCCTTTGAAATTCCCATGCTAAAGTTATTGTAGCCATTGCTACAGCTCTGATTCTCAATTTGGGCTTCCCATAGTCCAGAAGAAATGAACTAATAGAATAAATATGATGCATCTTTTTGGACATTCAGTTTTACCTTGGTGTTTATAATTTTAAGTTTTTTATGTATGAATAAACATGAATATATTATTAAATGAGATGCAAAACATACATGAATTTTAAAGATAAAGATGAGTTCCTGAAGAATCTCTAATATTTCTGATAGACTGTGGTGTGATTTCCCCATGTCTTCTGAATACTAAAGCGGGAATATTGGAGAAGCACTGTTCTAAGGTAGAGCACTTTGAGGCCTCAATCATCCAATCATGTTTGTCACCGTGGTCCCAAACTCCATGGGCTATAATATAGCATGGGGGTTAAGAGCACAGAGTTTGGTATTGAACAGACCTGGTTATTGTTCTTTCTGTGCCATTTTCTAGTTCTGAAACCTTGCATAAGTGGGAAATAGGGATAATAATTCATAGGAGCATTTTGCCTCCTATGACATAAAGAATGCATGTAAATTACTCAGCACAATACCTGGCACGTAATAAGTACTCCACAATTGTTCATTATTTCTTGAGAGGTCTCAGCACTATTCATTGGAACTCCCTATGATCCCTTAGTGTATGTAATTTTGCTCTAGAAAGTATAAAAGGAGATGTGGAGAAACTGGAAATGATTCTGAAAAAAAAAGCAACAACAAAGTCATTTTTAAAAGCTGGGAAGCTATAATGAAAGATGAAGGGACCTAGGGTGTTTTTAGCTTGAAATAGAGGAAGCTAAAAAGTGATGATAGCATTCTAATATAAGAATTATTATGAGGAACAGGCTGATAGGTTGTTTTCCATTTCTACTAGAGTTAATATACCTAAATTTACAGCAAAATAACTTGATTTGACACAAATAAGAATGTCTTGTCAAGGAGACTGACAATACTAGAACAGCATGCTAGAGAGAGTATGACTACATCAACCTGGGTGCATCTAAAAATATCCTGGCTAATGCAGGTAAAGATCTAGTTGTGGCTGCCCTGGCTGACTTTTAAATCTGAGTCCCAGAGATCAGGTTTCAGTCAGTTCAGAGACTCAGTCTTTGTTCGGGCAGAGGTATATGTCCAGTCTTTTGGAGGCACATTTATAAAAATTAATGTGATGTATAAGGGAAAAATAGTGTTAGATTTATAAAATTGATGATAGTAAGTTAACATTTATTAAGTACTATGTGAGAGAATGTGTTCTAAGTGTGTTATATGTCTTATATTTTGCTGCTCAATTATTAGTTTTTGCATTTAATTACATGAACTATTCCAGGCATAACATGGACCTTTTTTTTTTAATCTAAGGAGGGAATTCATGATGAACAATACCTCACCTAATCAAGTTTTGCCTATAATTCCATGCCCAGCTCAAACTGATCCTTCTCTATGAGAGCTGCCTGACTTTCCTGTCTGACTAGTCATTTCTTTTTCTCTAAACTCACAGCTTTTATCCTCAATACCATGCATATGAGACTTAATCAGATCATTACCTTGAGGTATTTGTGCTTTGTTTTGTTTGGCAATTCAACCCTTGTCCCTTTATTTAACTCTGTAACATTTTCCAAGCCTGATTGTGAAATTTTCAGGGAAACCAGTTGTAGTCACATGTTGGTTTTTTCAGCTGTTCAGTACCCATTTTGCTACTTTGGTGACAGTAGCTTGTTTTTCATTTGAGAAATTATTTCTCTAACATTGTGTGCAGTTTGATGGGACAGTCCATTGGAGCTCCCCACCCTTCCTTTTCCTAAAGGTAGGTGACTCAAGGGCTAGTTGGAATTTCTCTCCCAGGGGTTTGAAACTTGAACAGAGTATCTATCGCACATACGGAAGAAACAGTTGATTTATCCTAGTGGCATTGACATGGGAACGTTGTCTACTTTCGGCTACCTTGGTTCCCTAGATCAACTAGGTCCTGTTCTGATCCAAGCCTGCTATTCTAGCCTTTCTTTGAACTACCTGATAGCCTTACAGTAAGTTAGTCATTCTTTCTGTTGCTGGCAACTACAACATGCTAACTATTACAGGGACCAGTCCTCGACCTCTTTGTATGGCCCAAAACACAGTGCTTGTCACAAAGTAGGTGTTCACGAGGGCTATTTTGAAGAACTTAAATGGAAAAATAACAACAAAGAGAAATAAGATCTATGAAAGCATTTTGCAAATAGGTAGAGGTATAAAATTCCAGTGGCGCCCTTGCCAGTGTTGGAGCATCGTCCAGTACACCAAAAGGTGGTAGGTTCAATTCCCGGTCAGGGCACATACTCAGGTTGTGGGTTCAATCCCTGGTCGGGGTATGTGTGTTAGATAGCTGATCGATGATTCTCTCTCACATTGATGTTTCTCTCTTTCTCCATCTGTTGTGTGTGTGTGTGTTTTAATTCCAGTAGAGAGCCCCAGAAATGCTGCATTAGTGATAAAATTATTAAATAGTGAATTTACATCATGCCAACATCCACCCTGCCTACTTTTGCATTGTTTTTTAAGGTGCTTGAGAGAGACAAGTGGCATACTGCAAATTCCCACTAAGATTCCCCCAACATCTTAGTGGCTGTGCATTCTTGTTTCTAGAACTCCCACCACTTTCTGGCCAAGAAGGCTCTCCTTTAAGTAATGCTAAAGAAGTTAATCTGAGGCAGGATGAATGATACTCACTGATCACACCAGGAATTCATTCTATTTTTACATTTTCAAAGGATTTAGTAGAGTCATGCAAATGTGTACTACCCACAGCTGGGAAGAAATGAGGACAGAGCTCAGAGAAGTCAGACAGGGGTCAAGCATGGCACCAAAATAGAAAGTGATACCTACTGCAGTTGTAACTGCTTCACACAATACAGGGAGTTGAATCAGATGACCTCAAAGCCACCTCCAATTTGTCACTTTTTGTTTCTACTTCTTTCAGTTGTTCATAGGTATAGCTCTCAGAATCAGTTGTACTCAGAGGCACTGTAAGTGTAGAAAGGGTGTCGAAAATACTGCTTCAACAGTTTGCTTTAAAAAAACAAACAAACCTCAATTAGTCTACAAATGGAATTTTTAAATTCAGTAAACATTTGTTAATGGCCTAGAAGGAATGGCAAGCAGAGATGCAAAGAAAAACAGTTACAGCTGCTGCCTCTCCGTGGCTTATAACTTACTGAAAAAGGTGCTGTGCCACTTTGTGCTGCGCCAAGAGCACTCTCTGTAAACAGTAGTCTTCACAAACTGAAGTGAAGATCAGTGACAAAGAACTCTTCTTGCCTTCAAGGAGTTTTTAATTTTTCAATCATTTACTGATTGATTCAACATCCTTCACTGACGAATCTCCACATGCCAGACTTTGGGCTAGGTGACATGGACACCACCATGAGAAAGATTGGCACGTTCTCTCCTTGAAGGAGAGTCAAGGAGCTCAAAGGAGAGCCAGGGATAACTATGTTTCCTGCCTAGTTTTATTGTGCCAGTTATTAATCTTCTCCAACCCTTTTTCTCCTGCAGTCATAGTGCGATTTTGAAAAAATTAAGTCTGATCATGTCACATTTACCCCGCTTCACACTCTACAGTGGTTTCCTTCAGTATATAGTTCAATCCCCTTAATGCAAACGAGGTCCTGCATCACCTGACTGTTGGCCACTTTCATTTGAAGGATCTTTAAATGGAAGATGGTAGCCCCTTATAACCTAAGTCAGCCTGGACAGATTGCAGTTGACATAATAAGGAGGCTGAAGTGCTATCTCCAAGCTTATACAAATACTCCTTAAGTACTCGTGACCATCTCTACCCCCCACATCCAGGGGAGATGTGATGAAGATCCAGAATGGAAGCCCAGTGAAAAGTAGATCAAAGGCAGTGCAGAAATCTAGGGCAAATGAGTCACATTTTATTGCTCCAAGGCAAGAACACTGGCCTCAGTGAAATAGATATGAGAATGAATGAAGACTTAAGAAATGAGAAAATATGATATCTTGAAAGGATAATTGTAGCAAGGATTTTTATCACATTGCTAGACCTTTGAAGCACTCTCCAGACAGTTACTTGAGATGCTCTTAGGTTCTCGTGGGCTGCCATTGAAGATCATAGACAGAATTTGACTCTTTGTCTGAGAGATGTTCTAAACCATAGATGTACTTCAAAGGGTCCATGACTTCTGCTGCCATCTGCACATTATCAAATTCCCAAAGGGACTTAAAATTCAATAAAAGTTAAGAACCATAAACAAACCAAAGCTATGGATACAATCGCAATACTGAATTACAGTTCTCTTTGTTATTAAGAAAGGCAGACCAGTTTCACAGGTTAGTTATAAGGCAAGTAGTCAGTGAAATGCAAGCTTACTTAAGAATGGAAAAAATTCGAGTGTCTAAACCTCAGTTTCCTTAGCTATAATTGAGAATATTAACAATTATTTCAAGGGTATATTGTAAGGATGAAATGAAACAATGTATGTAAAGTACTTGGCACAGTGCCTGAAATGTGATAGGCACTCAGATTGTTGTTAATGCTGTTGTTATTTCTCTCATTCTCACATAGTGTTACTGCCCACAGTACTGAGAATTTTCACATTCAGGTCTTCCTGTGTACTTATTTCTATGCTCCTCTTGTCCCTCATGAAGAACACTATGCTAGATCCTTTAACCCAATGTAAAAAGTATAGGACATTCAAGCTTGAAAGAACTTGGGGGAAACTCCTTAAATTAAGGAAGAGTATGCTAATACTTAAAGACTTATGCAAGGTCACATGGCTAATTAGTGGCAAAACTGGGCCTTGACCCCAAGTCCCCTAGTCCAGTGGCTTCAAGGCTGCATTATTATTATTTTTTTAAATATATCTTTATTGATTTCAGAGAGAGGAAAGGAGAGGGAGAGAGAGAGCTAGAAACATCAATGATGAGAGAGTCATTGATCGGCTGCAGCCCGCAACTCGGGCATGTGCCCTGACCGGGAATCGAACCCTGATCGCCTGGATCCTAGGTCGACGCTTAACCACTGAGCCACGCCGGGCTGGGCAAGGCTGCATTATTATTAAATAAAATTGGGAGGGGCACCCCAAATCAATACAGTAATTTATATTTACTGAGCATCAACCTAAATGGACCTAGAGCTGTGCTAAAAACATTGGAAGACACATTCTTTTTAATTAAATAATTATAATTTATAACACAGGTGAATCAAATTGCTCCTCTCATTGCAGATGTCATTCCTCATTAATTTTACATTAATTTTGAAAACTTCCATGTTTATGTTTCTAACTTCAACTGTGAGAATAAGGAATGGAATTGTAATGCTTTCTTTTTAAAAAATATATCTTTATTGATTTCAGAGAGAGGAAGGGAGAGGGAGAGAGAGAGATAGAAACATCAATGATGAGAGAGTCATCGATCGGCTGCCTCCTGTATACCCTCTACTGAGGATTGAGCCCGAAACCCAGGCATGAGCCCTGACCAGGAATTGGACCCTGATCCCCTGGATCATAGGTTGATGCTCAACCACTGGGCCACACCGGCCAGGCAAGGAATGCAATTGTATATATGAATTCTTGCTAAGCAGTTTATGGCTTATTATTGCTCTGTAGAAAACTCCATTATAGGGTCAGGGACATATTCACACATCATCCAATGAGATCTCCCAATAATCCTATTTTATAGATGAAATAAAAAAGCATGGAGACATGAAGTAACTTGCCCAAGTCCCTCTCAGATGCAAAAATCTATGTTTCTGCCACATAACTACTTTGAACTTCTTAACTTCAGTATTAATCCCTAGAAGCAAAATTAATAAAAAAAGGACAGTACACAAGTATGATGCATATAAATTGCTTAATTAGTAGGAATTTATTCCACACACATTTATTAGGTGCTGATTATTTCCTAGGCTATGTCACAAGAGGGTAAAATTAGCATCATGGCAGCAACCACAAATGGCATTTTGTTCCCTCTGCCTATACCTGCACCGAGGTAACTCAGTCACTGGGTCTTGCCTGTGTTTGTGAGCTAGTCCTCCCAGCCACCAAAGGCCCTCAGCTGTTTCTTCTTTAGCTGTTTCATCTTCTGAGTAATCAAGTTTGCTGCTCAGGCCATTGTGTCCTTGCCCTAAAATTTTAGGTTCTAGGAGTTATCTCAAGAAGGAAAAATTTAGTTCATTCTGATTTGTGGTATTATGCCAGTTACCAAGCCATGTGGGCTTGTGCTCTGAATGCCCTATGTGATATAAATGAAGGTAATTTCTCTTTTCACCTTAGTTCCAGTATGAGACCCATCGTCTGGACCACAGGACATTTGAGTGGCAGATGTATTCAGCATTTCCCTTTTATTGAGCCTGGCCTGTGGCCTCCAGTCCCTCAAAGCTTGAAGAACTCTTGCTCAGGAGCCTCCTATGCCTTCATGCAAGTAGACAGCAATGGATCTGCCCCAGAGATCCCAATCTAAAGCATAGAGAGTGCACAGGTTCTTAAACTGTTCATCTGTCCCACTCTCCTACGTGATGTGAAGGTGCTGTGGTGGCAAAAGAGAGCATGACCCATTCCCACTAGCAAGAAGTCCACTGTTTTTACCTCCTGAACCAGGCTCCAGATCTCTTTTGGTTTTATCCACACATTAAGCTCTCCCTCTACCTCCATGTATGAAGGAGTGGCTGAGAAGTCACTCTGTCTCCCCCAAAATACCATTTTTGAATGAATATTAATTAGCCTTTGCTATATGTCAGATACTGTGATGCATTATATATACATATCATTTAAAAACCAAAACAACATAATTGTGTAGTTATGAAAATGGAGGCTCAGAAAAATTAAATAGTGTCTCTCCAGTCACCCAGGAGTCAGGTAATCAAGCTGAGAAGATACAAATCTGACCACAAGACCCCTTTCCTGACTAATAAGCTACATTGCTTTCCATTAGCTGCCTCAGTTTAATACTAATTTCTCAAATGCAAAATAGATAAAAGGACAACATAAGTAAGAGGAATACAAATGCATAATTAGCACGAGTAAAGTGTGCATTATCATTTTTATGTCAAGCTTATTCCTGTGACTGTTTCATTATAAGAGCATTTTAGTTGACAAAAATTCAAAGATGCACATTTGCTAGTTGAAGCAAGAAAATGTCAATATTCCCACTTTATTTATTAATTTAGATATGGCTCAGGCAAGTACAGCTGGTACTGCTATTCTTAGAGCTGAAAGGAATGAGGGGGGGAAATATTTCTGTTAATAGATAGACTCAGTCAGATTCAGGAGATGATTTCACTACTCCTAATCTCCAGTCATCTCCTATCCCCCTCTGCTCCTAACACTGCAAACTATGCCATCAAGATGAATGTGAGAATGGAATTAATCAAAATGAGACGAGGGACCAGCAGTCTATCACAGGTGGCAGTTTGATTAATGAAAGCCAGAAAGCAGCTAGTACAATTTGGGAAATCAGTGAGACACAGGCAAAGGCAAAAACAACCAGAAAGCTCTAGCTCTCCCTAGAAAATAATAAAAAATCCTTTGTATTTGTTTAGATCCTTTGACCTAAGAATATCAAGGCATTTCACAAGCAACTTATTCTTGTTTGTGTTAAAGAGAAATCAACACAGACATTGATGCAACTTTTCCTGTGGGCTAACAGAAGAAATAGGAACAGGGAAGAGAGAAATGGAATCAGGGCTCTCACAATTTTCCTTATCATTGATGCCTCCATGAAAGGGCAACCAGATTTTCGTGCAGTCATTTTGATTAATCTTGTAGTAGATGTCTTTGAGGGTATCTGCCCAGTTCATAGTGGTCCTTCTCTGAGACCTGCTCCCTTTGTTCACAGAAGTGAATTGTGACTACCATGTTAGTTCTGTGTGTCTTTCCCATCCCCACCATGGCTATGGTTGATGGGGTCGTGGATGGGCGCCTGATCCAACTGAGGCCAATCAGATCTCTTTCTAGTGACTTGAGATTGAGATTCAGAGAACTACTCAATATGTAAGTCAGGCATTGTGAGGTGTGCAAGAGCAAAAAGATAGTCTGCAGAGAGCTGAACAGGTGTCTTTCTTGGTTCCTGACAGCTATCCAGTTGCTGATTCCAACCCCCTGTGAGGCTCAGCCACACAGTCTGCCTTTAGAATGAGTGAAACACTCCTGAATCCTACTATTAAATTCTCCTCTTCCACTTAGATTAGCTCAAGTGGGTTTCTGCTAATTGCAACTAAAAGTATTATAAGTACTTCATCGATGAGTTCGTTAGGTCCACATTCTCCTCAAAATGTTTGCCTTGCAATCTCTTTTAGCTCTTCTACACCTCCATCTATTTCTCAACATCCATCAATTGTGCCTCTTTTTCTGCCTGTCCCTTAGGTATAGGTATTCCCTAATGTTCTGTGCTTAACTCATCTCTCTGCTTCTCTGACCCTTTTAGAAAATCTCACCTCCTCCTGGTTTCCATTAATACCTACAACCACTTGAATCTCAAATCTATATCTCTAGCCCGTACCTCTTGACTGGTATTGGCAAGCCCTTTTGGGTAGTCTTACAGGCTCCTTAAATTCAAAAAAATTTTTGAAATCATTCATTGTCCTCTTCATCTCAAAAAATCTATTTCTCCCATTTTTATTAGAAAATAGCATTATTCTATTACCAGCCAACCAAGCTAGATGCCGCAGAGTTATTTTTAAATGGTTCCTCTCTCACCCCCAGTCTTCCTAATCTCTCAATTAGATAAATTGCTACAGTTCCCTAAGAATGTCTCTTCCCACAATCTCATATAACCACTTCCATCCATTGTCAATCCATCCTCTGTGCTCTGACACAGTGTAGAGCACTTTTACTTCTATTCCATTAATCTGTATGTCTATCTTTATACCAGTACAATACTGGCACTCATTATTGTAAGTTCTGATATTGGAACATGTGGGAATCTTTTTTTGGAACATGTGGGAATCTTTTTTTAAAATGTAAATTCCTGGGCCCCACCTCCAAAGATTCTGATTCAATCAGAATGGTGTAGACCATGAGTCTGATTCTTTACAAGTTCCCTAAAAGCGATTATTGCAGGGTTACAGGGATGTCGTAGAGTAATGGTTAAGAATGTGAGTTTTGGGGCCTGACTGTTTGGGATGGAATTCTGGCTCTGCCCTTACTTGCTAGGTGACACTAGAAAGGATATTTGCTTCTCTTTCTGTAAAATAGGGGTGATAAAAATAGTACCTTTAGATTCATTAATTCATGTAGAACAGAAGAGTGCCTGGGACTCCATAAATATCAAGTAATTGTTTGTACTAATAGTTGTTCAGAGGAGCAGATGATGGGAACATGCAGAAAGAGAAAAGAAAATATGTGCCAATTTGATGACATCAAAAAATTTTCAGCAACTTGGCAAAATCAAAATAGACTTCGAGAATAACAGAAAAAAAAACAAGTGCTTACTGAGTAACTGATCTTTATTTTGTGGTATAATATATATAGTCTAAAAGTTGCCATTTTAACCATTTTTAAGCGTATAATTCAGTGGCATGAATTACATTCACAATGTTGTGCAACCATCACTTCTGTGGATTTCCAACACTTTTTCATCACCCCAAAGAGAAACTGTGTAGCAATGACTACCTCCCCTTCCTCTAGACCCCCTACCCCCTGGTAACCTCTAATCTACTTTCTGCCTCTACGAATTTGACTATTCTAGATATTTCGTATGAGTGGAACCGTGGAATATTTGTCCTTTCATGTCTGGCTTATTTCACGTAGAATAATGTTTGTAAGTCTCATCAATATTGTAGCATATATTAGAACTTCATTCCTTTTTATGGCTAAATAATATTTTATTGTATGTATAGGCCACATTTTATTTATCCCTTCATTTCTTGATGGACACTTGGGTTGCTTCTACCTTTTGGCTACTGTGAATAATGCTGCTGTGAACACTGGCATGCAAGTTATCAGTATGAATCCCTGTTTTCAGTTCTTTTGGGTATATATCTAGATGTAAAATTTAAGTAACTGATCTTTCAATAGAAGTAAAATGCTGCTTTGTAGTAAAGGAAGCCCTCTGCTGTTCCTCTCACACCCTGTCCTTATGACGTGAGGCTAATCTTGTCAGTCTTCCCTTGACCTGCGTGTCTGTAGCTCATTGTAACTGTTGTCTGGACCATAGAGATGTGAGTGCCTCTGGTGGAGGGCAGGCTGGGAAAAGGGGTTTTCAGACTATTTCTAGATGACAAAAGTCAGTGACAAGGCTTGAGGGAACTAGAAAGTCTGCCCTTTAACCTGTCTTTGCCTCTTTTTCTCTGATACCTCCTGCTTTTGACAGGATGTTCTGCTCAGCCCAAGAGATTACAAGGTTATGTAAGATCTCATAAAGAGGTGGAGAGGGACTGCATAACTGCACACGTTTCTTGACCCTGCCAGCTGCTAAGGCTATCATTACAGGCAGCAGGAGCCTCTAAGGGAAAAGTAAAGGGGAGGTTGGAGTGGAGTTGGGGGGGCAAGGTAGCTATAGTTGCTAAGGATGTTCACAAGTAGGGAGGAAATTCCTGACACAGCTGTCCCTCCTACCCACCTCACTACTAGAAGTGCACTTCAGGAATTGTCCCAATTCCACTGGTTTTATCCTGATTCCAAACTGGCACTGCATCCCTTAGTGCTGCTTTGATCTCCCCGACTCTTCACTACCTTACCCCTTAATTCGGTAAAGATGAATGCAAATTGTAGTGGTGCTATTTATTGTATTCTGGTAGAGAGAGATCTAAGCAATATGCATGAGAAATATACATTCTGTTAGGTTCTATAAAAAGGCACAATATGGTTGTTAATACTTGGAAATATTTTATGATATATTTTTGGTATAATTAAATATATTAACATAATAGAATTAGGCAAAAATAAGCTCATCAGTAAGAAGAATGTCTCCCCAACCTATACGGGGTACACAGGCTTATTAGAGGTGAAGGAATGATATCAAGGACTTGGAGAGTTGTGGTAGGTTTGGAGGGAGTTTGGGTCCCATTACTGAGAGTTGATGGGCTGTGAATAAAAGAGGATGCCCTGAGTGACACACTGAGACATTCTGGGCATCATGCCTGCCTGTTGCTTCTCTATCAGCTTGAGGTACAGCCTAAGTCTAGTAATATTGTAATTGCCTGTTCTATTTGCCACCATCGCGGGATGGCAGAAATCCTGAAATGAAGATGGGGATCTGACTCTCCTATTGGCATTTGGCAGATGGCTTGGATTGCTGGCTTTCTTGGTAGCTCACTTACTTGAATGCATGTCCTGCTCTTCGCTTGTATCAGAGAGTCTAGCCCAGTTCGAAATGGTAGGTAGACAGAGACAAAGAAGAAAAATACAAACTGAGCAAATAAAAATTTTTAAATGTCTTAAGAAATTATGATTTTATAGAGTACAGAACCTTATTGCCAAGATTATTAAATATTGCCCAAGACATTTGGCTAACATACATTAAAAGGCGTCTCTTCATGTCCTCAGCCCTATATTGCTGGAACATTAACTAGACCAGCAAATCTACTTTTTAGAAGTGATGCAGGGTTTCCAAAGATTCTCAGTCCCTTCCTCCACTTCTCCCAACCTGAACTCCACATTATCTTAACAGCTACCCTATCCTTGTTCTGTCTCCCTGCTTCCTGATCACCCAAGGGGAGAGGGGCGTCCCTGCCTAGCCACAACGCTTGTTTTAGGCTTCAAGGAACTAAATATGAAGCACATTGACACTGCATTTGTCCCTCTGACTCTGAGTAACTGAATGGTTTATTCTCACTCATAACATTTTTATTAAATTATCTTCATGTGCTTCTCTGAGGCATTTTATCTGACCTGATTTTCAGACTCCATTTGCCTTTCAGAGATGCAGCATAGTAAAATAGAAAGAACTAGGGTCTAGACTCAGGCAATTCTGGTTCCAAATCCAAGATTTACTCCTCATTAGCTATCTTGATCTCCCTGGGCCTCTGTTTCCTTACATGCAAAATGAGATAATAATAGTTCATAAGATTTTTGTAGCACTAAATGGGATAATGAATATAAAGCACATAAAAGGGCTCAGTATTAGATTCCCTATCTCCTTCTTTCTCGCCCAGGGAAAGCTCAGTTTCCTCATGCAGCATCGTAGATAAAGGTCCATGTCATCTCCTATAGTGAGGATCATCTTACATCTCCCAGAGGCCTTCTCACATCCACACTGCTTTTCTTATGTCAAAAGTTATATTCTTATCGGAACACCATTGAAATTTGTTTTCTTGAGGCATATTTAATGACATAAGGAAATGAACAGAATGTACTAGTAAAAAAAGGAGATGAGAATAGATGGTATGAGTACAATTTTCAGAAAATAGTATGTCTATACATTTATGTATATGATACTTTTGGCAAAATAATTTTCCTTCCTTCACCTGGATTTTATGTGGTAGCTGTTCAGCAAGATAGCAGCTCTTTTTTTTTTTTTTTTTTTTGGCTAAATTTTGGTATTTGTAAGCTGAGAAGAGAAGCAGAACTGCCTACATGGGGGAAATATATCCAGTGGGAGAGAGGATTTGCCTAGGAGCTAAATAGAGAACAGAAATTTTTAAAGCAAAAGCTGTGTGCTCTCTGAGGCAGCCTGTACCTCATCCTCTTATCTGCTTGAAATTATCAGTAAAATGGCAATTGCTCATTGTGTATTGATTGCTACAAGATGAGTGAGGGGAAAGACACAGGCTACAGACAGGCTCCAACTATGTAAAGAGGACAATTCGTCACACACACACACACACACACACACACACACACTCTCTCATGTACACGTGAGCTTTGAAAAAAGATTAGGAAAATACAAAATGCCTCCTGGACTTAGGTTATTTCACAAGCAGAAATAATGGACCTATTGTGAAGCCCAAGAAAAACCAAAGCTGTTTAGAGTCAAGTTTCTAATCCCTCCACTTCCCAAGTACTTTGTGCTCATGGTGCCTCCTCAATAGAAAAGTGTTGTCGAATTTTGAGTTTATACTTTTTCAGCACCCAATCTTTCTGATCATATAACATACTACACTAAGAGGAGGTCACTTTTCAGAGAGACTCACCCAAGGCCACACATAACTAGTGGCAGAATGAGCCTGGAAACCTTGACTCCCTGTTACCTCTAGGCCTCTCTTTTTTCCCTTGTTGCTTTTGGTATGACTGAGTATTCAGGGGGAAAAAGTGTGTGTGTAAATGTGCATGTGTGTATACATGTGTGTGTAGAGAGAGGAAAAAAGAGCGAGAGAAATTATATACACATACACACACACATATATGCGTGCATATTTTTTTCTGGATAATGTAACAGTCTATACATCCGTGTGGCAGAAGTATCTCTAAACATCTGAACCTCTGTCAGGCTTTCCCCATGATGAAGTTGGGACTTAGGAAGCCAATCAGGAAGACAGGATCAAGAAGTAATTCTTAAGACTTAACCTTTCAAATAAAGGCCTCAGACATCTTCAGGGCCCAAGGCCCAGAAAGAGTGAATTTCCTCCTCAGGGATTGCCCAGCATTTAGTCTCTGCTTGGTTTGGTCCCTCTATCAGGCACAGCCCCTGGTGGAATCTCAGGCAGACATTCAACTTCTTTTTCAGCCATGGACCCAGGCCCCCTCTATGGGTAGGCCTAGCCAGTCCCTTACAATGGAATTCCCCTGTCGAAAGGGAGACTGGGTTGGAGAGGGTCAATTGCTTAGTCCAGACATTTTCACTCCTAAACCAACAGCTAAATCCAGTGCTCATCTCTCCTCTCCTTGCTTCACCTGCCCCAAATCTCACCTGGGTTTACATTGTGATCATCAGCACAGGACAAACCTCCAACAGAAGGGTAGGGCCCTAGAAGGAAAACTAGTAAGGGTAACGTAGCTGCCCTCTAAAAATAGGTACAATCCTATATTAATAATTAACGATCAGCAAAGGACAGATACAGATTTAACACTGAAAGGTCCTTAATTAAGGATCATCTAGATCAGGATTTTCAAAATTGCCTTGTAATGCTCAGGGCCTCCTTGGATGCTTGCTAAGGATCTGTGAGTTGTTTTGCAAAAAGACTTAGGCTTTGGGAACTTTTGTGAAATTATAAATATTTAATAAGTTATATATTTGTGCAAGGGCGCTCATTCTGTTTGTAGCCGCCTCCTCCTCAGTTCCCAAATTACACTCTCACTTTCCCTTCAGGGTAGGACACATTTGCAGTGTTGAGCTGTATGGCACATTGGAAGGAACGTAGGCCTGGAGCCAAACAAACCAGGCTCCATTCTCAAGGGAACCACTCTGCTGTTAGTTCTGGGCCTCAGTTTCCTTATCTGTAAAATGGTGTGTGTGCTGGTGGAGGGTATGCTGAGGATTAAGGCAAATTATTGTTTGGGAGAGTGCCTGCCTTATGGTCAGAAATGTCTGCTGTATTACTATTGGCCCAAGTGTCTGAGCCAGACCACTTTACATTGCCACCCGGAGGTGGGAAATTAATGCCTCATTTGACTTGCCTCAGAAAAAGAGTGACATGAAAAGGAAGGAAAAATGATATTGTAACATCCACCCCTAATGTTATTTTTAGTACTTCATTAACATTGTTATAATTACTTATGGAGTCTCCCAATCGTATTTGCAGATTTTTTTTTTAATTCATGGATCAAGGATTCAAGCTGGTATAATTCTTGCTTCATTATAATTTGCCATATGTGGGCATGTTCCCTATATTTAGCCTGTGGATATAAATACGTTGCCAAAGTACCAGGATTTGTGAAAATTTGAATCTTGTCAAAACTGTTTGGTTTGCAGAGGAAATGACAGGCCTAGAAAAGATAAGATATTTGCCAAAATAGATCACAGGCCAGAATTTGAATTTTTTCATTCCTTAATAACTAGTTCGTGGGAAACTTACATAAGACTCAAAGAGCCTCAATTTTAGTAAGATACCCAAGGAGCATACTTATTGTGCCGTGAGTTTGAAACAGAAGCAAACTTGGGAAATGAAGCTGTCCGTCACCCCACCAATGGCATTAGCCAAGTCCCACATTTTCCTTCAAAGAAAGGGAGAAAAAATAGCTTTAAGAGCTAGAATCCAGTGTTCCTTTCTGAAATCCAGGCCAGGTTTTTCTTTTGAAATCCTGTATTTAAAAAAAAAGAAAGAAAGAAAAAGGAAAATGGGGGAGGGGAAAGTCCTTTATTGTTATCTGGCTGATTTTCTCACAGTCTTTTCCTAAGAATATCCCTTGGTTAGTCACTCTGGATGGCACTGCATTTATTTTCTCGGGTGGTAAAAGGATAGGAAGATCCTACATATTTTTAAATAGCTACTTGGTTGAAAATCTAGCCTCCCCTTTAAAAACGCTTATTTTTATTATGATGATAGAGAGTTTTAAAGTTTATTCTTTTATTATTGTTGGTGGGGGTTGTTTGCTTGCTTGCAAGAAATGAGCCTTATTTCCTAGAGAATCATCTTGATAAGGTGACTGTAGAAATGTTTCAGGAATCCAAAGGAGGCTTATGAAGGATGCAATCTAAAAATAGCTCCATGCACACTAGAAGATTGATTAACACCACAGACCTTTACACACACACACACACACACACACACACACACACACAGTATTGCTAAGCCAGCAATTTACTTCCATCAATAAACATGCCTGGGATGACTTGCCTGATGCCTGCTCCCACCACCTTCCATCAAGTTCCTCTTGCTTGTCTTAGCAGGGCCTCCAGATGCCCAACTGCAACTCAGTTTCCTTCAGGTTGACCCTGTGCTGGTCACAGCTCTCCAGGTGACACAGAATCATGCTGTGCTTCCTGCTCACCCATTTCTAAACATGGTCTACAATTTAGTTGCTTGCTTTCTGCCTTGTTTTTTCCTAGCTTGTGACACTATGCCAGAACTCGGGCCCCTATTTCGGTCCCCTGTGCTACAGCCTTTATGCTTATAATCTATATAGTGTAGCAATTTTCCAAAATAGAATCAGAGCCCTTAATAAAAGAGATCCTAGACAGCTGTCTCTGCTCTCACCATGTAAGGACACCAGAGGAAGTTGGCAGACTGAAACCTAGAAGAGGCCCCTCACCAGAATTGGACTATGCTTGCACCCTGATCTTTGACTTCAACCTCCAAAACAGTGAGAAATTAATTTCTGTTGTTTATAAAACACCCAATCTATTGCACATTGTAATAGCAGTCCAAACTGACTAAAGACATTTGATGAATAGATACAGCTTAGTGTCCATGAGGATTCAAAGGTCTTTAGAAATAACCTTCCAACCACCTCCCTAAGGGTCTGCATCTCACAGATTAACAGCTTCTGCTTTAGCTTTCCCAAATGTATATGGCATAGCATTTGATTGAAAGTTGAAAGGTACAAAAGAATTCCTAATATTTTCATGACCATTGGCATTTCACAGTGGGGTAAAATTCAAGACCATGAATGCTAAGATCCATCTCGGCCACTTATTAATTATATAAACATGGGCAAGAAACTACTCCTTTTAAAATCTCAGTTCTTTTCATCTATTAAATTGTAATGATGATTTACCTTATAGAGTTTTTATGAGGATCAAATGAAATGTGGGAAAATCTTGAAAACTCTAGTTGTTGTTCTTTTATTGCTATGCATTAACAAATATAAATATTTGAAGTTATATATCTTATTGAAATATTCCATACATGGTTCTTTTATCTGGCAAGGCACATGCTGACTTATGGGGGTAGTGACCCTTTGCACAGTACAACAGGTTCCTTCTGTATAGGGAAGGTTAATGGAATTTAATCCCAATTTTAAAAATCTCAGCTTGGTCACATTAGGCTTTCAGAATCTCAGGCAGATAATCTTAGGACTGGATTATAATCTTAGAACTGGACTCTATATCCCATGGAGATAAATCTGAATGTTACAAATTAGGAGGGGAAAAAAGACCAAACCTAGTAGATGATTTACCCAAGTCCACACAAACCAGCCCAGTAGGGTGAGGACTCAGATTCTCTTCTCCTGACTTCAGGGCTGTTTACTGCTACTTATTAAAAAATAAACTATTTGAGAGGATATGTTTTACTAAAACTCTTTTTTTGCTATATCACCAAACACACAAAAACTAAACCTTCTCAGGACCATCCTCGATATGTGGAAAATAATCAGCTTAAGAAAATATAATGTGTATAAAATTGCCTTTCTGACAGTTTCCACTTGTACTGGTAGTTCTGCCTAAGGAGTATTTTAATTGCCCTAGAGACTAAAGCATTATTTCTCCCTGCATCTCTATAATTCACTTGCAGGAGAGAGTTTGTCCAGCATAGGTTAAGCAGCTAACAACCTTAATAGGGCATCGCAACTTCATAAGCTCTGCCATCACCATTCTCCAGCTGTGAGTGAGCCTTTTAGAATCACAGCTGTGTTCCACCTCTGATGTCCAAAGGTTTAGCAACCATCTAACACGCCATGGAGTCCATAGGGAAAATATTAAACTGAATGATTTCAGAGTAACCAGAGCTGAAAAGCAGTTGAAGCAACATGCCCAGTTAAGTCCTAACACACACATTTAGTTGTACCCTAGGGAGCAAGAAATTTGGCTTTTTTCTGGCTTCAATTCCACAGAGGTAGAAATGAGAGGGGGCAGGAACAGAAGCCAGCTTTATATTTCCAGTATTTGATTCATTTCTGGACCCAAGGCTTGATGAGCAGGCAGCAGAGTTGGTAATTAAACTGAGATAGAAATGAACAGTGCTGCCAAGTTGGCCCCATTGTTGTTTGATACTCGATGGTACTCGTCACAAAACCACTGGAAAGTTCTGAGAGCTCTTAGATGAAGCAAATATACTTTACATTAACCCCAGGAAGCCAAAAAATATTGCCAATAACTTGGAAGAGATTATTTTGAGCAAACTCTACTACTAGAAGTAAAACCAATAGCTACAGTCCCAGTATCACTCAGTCATTCTATTTGGAACCGCATAAGATGGTTAATAATAAAACGTACCAGACCCATCTATACAGTATATTTTTACCCATGCCCTCAAAATGGCTGTAAATTGCATCTATTTAAGCCTACAAATTACAAAATTGATTAAATTCTGACTCACATACCCTATAAGCAAATTCTAACTAATAAAAATAGCCTCCATTTGTTGAGCAACTAATTGTCGGACAATTAAAAATGTATTATGTGTAGCTCATTATTCACAAGAACTTTGCAAGTTTGGTATTATCAATAGCATAAAGCTAAGGAAACTGAGCTTGGGGGAGGCTAAGTTAAATTACACCCAATTACTAAGTTAGCAAGTGGTGAAGTCAAGGATAAAACCCATGTGGCTGATCCCAAACCCTACCTTCTTTTAACCACATGCAATAGCATTTGGGTATATTGTTCTAGACCAGTCACTCATCTTTAAAGGCCACCTCAAGTCTCACTATTTCCATGAAGCCTTCTTTGAGCGTTTGCTGCTACTTTCTAGAGAGACCATGTGCCTCAGAGTCAGAGAGACCTGCTTTGAGTACCCTAACTCTGTCACTTATTGACCACTTGGCCTTGGATGATTCATTTAATCTCTCTAAACCTCACTTTCCTTATTGTAAAATGGAGATACACAAATGTTTATCAAGTGCTCCCTATGTCCCAAGTAAAATACTAAGGACAGGAGATTCAATGGTGAAAAAACAAAGACACAGTTTCTACCCTTAAAAAGTTTATAATTCAGTGGGGAAACCAGATATCAAACACAGTAACAATTGAAGCAGTAAATTCTGTCATTATATATGTTAGGCACTCTGTAGCATGAGGGTATGTAGGGTAAAAGTAAAAAGACACTACAATCAAATGTACAAAAAATAAAAATTAAGACTTGAATTTTTTCAGGAGTAGTATAGAAAGCTTCATGGAGGGAAAACAACAACATTTCAACTTTATAAAGATTATAAAGACTTTAATCTCAGACATTTTTTACTCCTATGCAAAGATCATTAAAGAACAATTATCTTATCTGGTTATATTAAGCAGCACAAGGAGACAGAAAAATCAAAGATAAGCCATATCCAATTAAGCTAAGGAAGCCTGTTCAATTTTTATCAATGGGTTGCATAAAACATTGCTGTTCCCCTTTTTTCCTTAAATACAATACCCCTTTCTTGCTTTTTTCCCTAGGATGTTGGAATGATGTATGATAAAGATTTCTCAAATACTGGTAAGACTGAAGTAATTTCCTACATAATATACCACAAACAGATTTAGAAATGTCAGTTTTAGATAGTATGATGCATATTCAAATTTTCCATGCAATGGTTTAGATAGGAGCATGACTAAGTTGAAGGGCCGGTGAGCTAAAATACTTCCTGTATGTTTCATAAACTGAAATACTAATAAAGAAAATCAAAATGAGAGCAACTTAGGGATTCTCATGTCTCCTTATTACAGGCTTATTTCTGTGGGTCCAATTTCAGACAAAGAAAAGAGTTAACAATGGGAAAGAACACAGCAAGGGAAACAAGAATGACAAAAGAAACAAAAAATGGAATGGATGCAAAACCAAAGGCTCATCAAAATACTCTATCTCCATAAAACAACACTTATTATAATCTTCCCTCTTAGAGAATCCCCAGCTGAGCTACTAAGCTGCTCTATCAAAAATTGGCAATGTGTGGGTACTGCAGTGCATCACTCACTGTTTATCGCCAGTTGGAAAGAAATCTTTAGTTTGCATTTTAAAACATTCTAGTTTGAGGTGACTTTTCCATCTTGGCTGAGAGTCAAGTTCCCCAGGAGAGCTTCAAGGTCTCTCTTTCTCCCCACCTTTTTTTCTTTTCCTTTTGGACCTTCTCAGTGTGGCTGAGAAAGTCTTGTCCCTAGAAGTCAGCTGGAGTGCTAAAGGAAAAAGTCCTCCTCCGTCACACTGAGAGGGTCCATGATGGACTGAGGCTCTGGCAGTCTGACATGGCAGAATAAGGTTTTTTTTAAGCTTGGAATATCGAAAGAAACAATGCAAAGCCGGTGGGAAAACTCCATCTGAGGATGAAGGACAACTCTGTATTAATCAGGTTTCTGTATAGTGCCAGTGACAATACCCTAACTCAAACATGTAAGCAACAAAGGTAACTTGATTGGCTCACATAACCCAAAGCTCAAAATCAGGAATACTTGGGTCAGATGTTCAAATTATGTGTTTTGGACTCTTTTTCTTTTTGCTGGCCAGCTTCTCCTGTATTGTTTTATGCTTAGGCGGGCTCTCCCCAGAGATGGCAAAGATGACCACAGCAGCACCAAACTGACATCTAACCAGCTTCAAAACCTCATGCAGAGGAGTTCGCCTCCTTCGCAATAATTTTTGCAGCAGTTTTGAGACCAGGTCTAGGTTATATGTTCAGTGATGGGTATGGATGATTCTTTAAAGGAAAACTGAGATTCTATTACCAGAAGCAGGAGAGATGAAATTGAGGCAGGTAGAAAAAACAACAAAACAAGTTAACTATTATGCCCTTTGGATGATCCTTTTGATCAACTAAAAGCAGAAATGTTATACCCCGATGGCCCTTAATTCTTCCCTTTGCACATTGACTCATAATCAATGATTTTTCCTCAGGAGAATGTCAAAGACATTATGATACACTAGGGCACCTAAGTGCTATGCCGTTTTGAAGCTTAGACAGAACACCGATACAAATGACAAGCTCTTCCTGTGAGTGCTGACGCGTGTCCTTTCACACCCCTGCTAAATCAAGCAGCAGGCTGCCGCAGCCCCAAGGTAAAGAAAGGAAGCCTCAGCCAGTTTCCTGACAGGAATTGATAGCTTTGGGTAAGGGGCTCCTGCTTTTTTTTTTCTTGTGGAAATGCCTTCATAATTCTGACCTCTTTCATGTTCCTTCCCAATTTGCTATTTGGAAACCATCATTATTTAGATTAGTAATTCCCAACTGTTTTAGAAATGAGAACTCCTTTCTAACATGAGAGTCTATAAATGTCTCATGAGAGTAGTCAGATTGCTTACCTATATTAATATGTTGACTAAGAAAAAAATACTACTAAACAAATTTAGTAAAATTAATTTTATTAATTACAACAGCACCTATTTACATATGAAAAATTAATAGTACATGGATATATATAAGATGTATTATGTATTCAGTCTACATAGAGATGTGTAGATTTCTTGTAATAATTCCATAAAGCCTTTCTGTAATAGGTTCAAGAAGTTTGGGACAGATGACTTAAAATACTTCTTTTTGTAGCTCCAGTGTTTGTTCTAATTTGAAAGACCCAGGTTTCCAAATGTAAGATTAGAGTCCTATATACAGCCTCCCCTATCCCTCTGTTTTTCCATTTCTTTTGAATAACTAGCTCAAACTTGAATTACAATAGAAAGGGAATGAACCAGCTGCTCAGGGAGTTGACACAAGACTCACTACAAAGATGGTGAGTTAACACAGATTCCAGACACTGAGAATGAAAGGGACTGACTCAAGACCTCCACTCCAGGTTGAACGAAGGCATCTGTCCAAAGAGGAAAGGGGGGAAGTATTGATTTAAGACCTATCTTCCAAAGAATAATGATGAATCTCATCAGAGGCATAACATTTCATTTTCAATCAGGATACAAAGCTAGAAAAGAAACATTTATACCAAAAGGGAAATTTGTTTAAAAAGTTGAAATTTAATGTGAGATCATTTTTAAGAGTGCATATTCGATAGTGGAGCTGACAGTTTCATTTGGAGTTCATTACCTGCGCTCTGTGTACCACTCATCACTGTCAAGCTCTGATGAGTTCCTAATCTCCCTCCTAAATCCTTCCTCCAGCCTCACAGATGAGGCACAATGGAGATGAGTGAACTATTCAGAGGGAACAGACTCAAGATTATAACCCCTGGCCTCCTGATCTTTTAGGAGGAAAACAGTAAATAGTTTTTTAAAAATTAGCAAAAATTTAAATTTTGAATTGCTTCCCCAAATCACAAGCATTCATAGTTGGGAAGTTTTAGTACTAATTTGTAGACAAGTATTCAGTGTTTGGTAACCAGTATGTTAATGCAGATCTGGGTCCAAACTGGTACATTCAGCTGAAAAACTGTGTAAAAAGGGAAAAAAATTTGAAGGGTGGAATTAAATTGTATTTCTTATATGAAAACTAGTGCCCTTTTGTTTAAATGATTGCTTTATTCTCTGTAAAACCTCAGCCACTGAGGGATACTAATACCTAAAGTTGCAATGGTTAAGAACAGGGTGCTTTGGAAGGAGACTGAAGCCCAGAACTCCTAGCTCTGCTGTTAACCATCAGTGTAACCTTGGGCAATTCGCTCAATCTCTCTAAAGTAGTTTCCTTATTTGTCAGTGCTATTACAAATTTGAAAGATAGTATTAGAGTTATGATGACACAATATAAAAACACTTAGCAAAATGAGTGCAACATATTAGCTACTAATAAATGTTGGCTCTTATTGTAGATTATGATAGGGACAAGATATCTTAACTATAATCTTAACAATAATTGGAGACTTCTGCTCCCACCTCGTCTAATAAGAGAACTTTGCCTTCATCTACTCAGATTCTTCCCTTCCCTTTGCCTTACGCTCTAAGAGAATTTTGCCAAACTGGTTTCTAACCTTTTTATAAGAATAAGCAGAAACAGATTAACCAAAACCAAAGACAAGAAAACAACAACAACAGAAAAACAACAACAACACAGAAGCTGAGTAGACCGGCAAAATGAAGAGCTAAAGGATTGGGGTAAGGGGTAAAAGCCCTCAGGTTACATGAGGAAACTATTTTGGAGGGTGTCTGTGGAGCAGATTTGGAGTCTGAAAAACTGAGAAGGAAGTAATAGGAGCTTTTAAAGGTGCTTTACCATGGATTATAAATCGAATCTATTTTCAGGATCTTTACAAAATGAAAGAACAATTAGTTTTCAGTTATTGCTTTGGTTTTCAATGGAGCATCATGTGGAGACTGGACCGTGTGGGCCTCAGTTTGTGCTTGGTTACTGCAACCACATTTTATGAATTATTGAGTGCCCCGCCTCTAGCAGTGCTGTCACAAATTTGCCATGAAATGACTCCTCCTCCTCCTGGCTTCTCTATCTATTGGGCGAACTACTTTCACCACCAAGCTCTTGTCCACCAGCAACTCCCCATAAAATAGCTTTGGCCTCATCACAGGAACATACAATAGTCAATAGTGCAGTTGCAGACAACAGTCTTTATTGCCACTACCCCAGATCCCAGACCTTAGCCAGGTTGGAGAAAGTGACTGAAGAAGGCAGAATACTACAGCTGTTCCTCAGACATCATGTTCCTTTCATGACAGTGAAGTGCTTAAGCCACCACTGGCACCATAGTGCTGGGTTAACTTCCACAAGGTACAGTCAAGATTTCTCCTTGGAAACACACATAAGAAATCTTCTTTATGGATCTGTTCCCTGTCAGTACAGTGTTGCTCAGGACTGTCAGAGAGTTTTGAGTACTACTGAACACCTTAAAGTCATGAAGTGACTGATAGAATGTAGGAGGGTTACAGGGAGAAGAGATCCCTTTCATATATTTCAAATACACAACTGAGCAATCAACACAATTCATATGTTCCAAACACATACGTTGTTCCTGCTCTAAGTCATCCTTCAAATAGCAGACTCAAAACTGGTGGTATCAGCATCTTAGTCACTTTTGTATAATCAGTTAACCTCATTACATTTGGATATTCAAACAGTTTCCACCAATAGACAATTTTAACATCACCAACACAATTTGTTGTCAATTACCAGCCTCACTAATGGCCTCCTGAAACTAATGCTTAAGGAAGTATTGGAAAGTTTCCTGTGTTGTCTCGGGGCTGTATATATTTTCTATACAGCATCAAAATGACTTGATGTCATTACATATTACAATTTGGGGACTTTATCTTCCCATATAAAATGTGCAAGTCAAACAACCCAACCACCCTATTCAACACAGGGAACTTCAAGTACCCGTCTATTTTCCAAACAAAGAAGAAGATCTATTCAGGCTCCTAACACCAAGGACTTTGTTGTGTTTGTTGTTAATAAGTCCGTGAATAATCATAAAACACTTCTTGGCAATAACTAAATCAAGACAACCAGTGATGGCCAGCCTAAGCCAGCTATAAATTTTATGGCCATATTTTAATGAGGCAAAGAAAGGGAACTTATCAGCATTTTTTTTTTTTTTTTTTTTTTTGCAGGGTGAAATGAAAGAAAGCAGGAGAGAGACAGAGAAAGGAATCTAGGGCACTCAGTATTTAGGAGAGGCAGAGGGAAAAGAATTAGTAAAAGAAGAAGAGAAAATAAAAACCAAACAAGAGCCAAAGAGCTAGAGGACATAGAGCTTTTAGCTTAAGGGCAGAAAGTTTGAGTCTGTCCTTGAGGTAAGCCTGAAGAAAGGTTTCTGTGCCCGTTGACCTTGGCCAACATAAAGAAGGACCACAGCTTTGGCATTTGGGGTGAAATATAGGGGAGGAGGTGAGAGAGAGGTGAGAAATATCTTGGGTGGGAACAGCAGACAGCAGAAGAAAGACCATGGCCAAAGGATTATAACCAGAGCCAAGTCATGGTTAGTATGACACATGGCTCTTTGATCAGTCCTGACCACTATGGGACCTTCTCTGGAAATCCCTCTGGTAAATGAAGTCCTTTGCCAACTTGATGGAGAAAGTAAGCATTTTCGCTAAGGACCATGAAAATGTATTCCGATTCAATAAGAACGCAGACAAGCCAAAGTAGAATCTAGGCTCACTGTTCCAAATTAAATTAGACATTTCATTAATCCTGGTTTAGAGATCCTTGGCCAAATATAAGAATGGTGATTTTTGAAGGAAAAGAAGTGGGGAGGGGACAAATACCCTGAGAACCTGGCCTTCATTTGCAGGCAAAGCCAGATGAATGAGGGCCTTGACAAAGGAAAAATGCAGATAACAGGGCTAAGGTGCTTCTTTGGTGAGTTAACAAGTACTGTGGACCCTCGAACAACATGGATTTGAACCTTACGGTTCCACTTATATGCAATGCAATTTTTTTTCAATAAATGCTATAACTGTATTTTCTTTTTATTATGATTTCCTTAATAACATTTTCTTTTCTCTAGCTTTCTTTATTGTAAGAATACAGTATATAACATATACACAAAATATGTGTTGACTGTTTACATTATCAGTAAGACTTTCGGTTAACAGTAGGCTATTAAGTTTTGGGGTGAGTCAAAAGTTATACAGATTTCTACTGTGCAGGGAGTTTACTCTCTTAACCTCCACATTGTTCAAGGGTCAGCTGTCATTCTTAAAGCAAGAATTGGTGTAATGCAGAAAGCAGCCACCCTCTACACAGCAAGAACTCTGCCTGGCATCAAGCGTAATTTAGTCAGCTTGATCTTTAATGTCAAACTGAGCTCTGTTCCTCATGACTTCCCCGCTAGCTTTTCCGTGTTTTCTCACAGTTGTTTCTCATCTCTGGCTTTTGAATCTTGCCTTGTAACTTTCATTGTCTTTTTAAATAGAAGGTCACAGAAACCTTGTCTTTTCTAAAAGAAACTTTTTTTTTTTAAATTCACAAACCTCTCTCTGTTACCTAAAGGGCCCTTTTTAAAATTTCCATAAGCCATTGAGAAAAACTTAGAAAATCTTAAGGAAGCCCAGAGTTCCATTTTCTTTTTTAATTAATTATCCATAAAATAATGGAGACTGATTTCCTACAGAAGCAAGGATTCCAATAATATATAATTACAGTGTCTTGGGTAAGTCAAAAAAAGAGAAGTGTGTTCACAATAATGATGAAGTTAGTTAAGGAAGGGGTAATGCACATACTAAGCTATCATTTTCTAGAGCTCTGAAGGAAAAAGAAGAGTTCAGAGTTGCAGAAAAGTTGTTAATGTCGTAAGTTAGACAAAACTTAGGAGAATTAAAAGATTAAAATTCTTGTTATTTAGCACCTGAGAATTTTCTACTTACAAAAGAAAAGAGAAAAAGAAAAGAAAAAAGAAGAAAGTGAAAACAAGAAAAGAAAGAACTGAAAAAGAACAGACAATTTAAGTAATTTATTGTAATGAATAGCAATCCACTTCAACAAAGAACATATCATAAAGATATAATTGGACACAGCCAATACTTGATGTAAGAATTGTAATTTCAGAGTGTACTTGCTTGAATCCAAATCCCCATGTTTAAATATATCCTATGAACAATTATGAATTATTGCCTCTGAGTCAGACACCACCCCACCATATTGTTTCTGGTTTAGATTTTTTTATCAGTTTGACAAAAAACCAAGAATCACTAGAGCAGGAACTAGAGGGCTTCGGTTCTTGCCCTACATATATATTTTTTAATATATATTGATTTCAGAGAGAGGAGAGGAGAAGGAGAGAGAGATACAAACATCAGTGATGAGAGAGTCATTGATCAGCTGCCTCCTGCTCGCCCCCAACTGGGGATCGAGCCCGCAACCCGGGCCTGTGCCCTGACCTGGAATCAAACCCCGATCGCCTGGATCCTAGGTCGACACTCAACTGCTGAGCCACGCCCGGCCGGGCTCTTGCCCTACATCTTGAACTAGCTGTAAACAAATATATGGACATACATTTTTAAAATAGAAGTTAACTAGATGGACTTCTGAAGGGGCATCCTTAAGACCAATTGCTTAACTCCAGGCCAGCCTGAGGGTATATAACCTATACAGTCTCAGAAGGACCCCACACTTAGAAGGGCCCTGAACTTGCTTTAATGTTCTGCTATCATCTTGAAATTCTTAATTTTTTTAACAAGAGACTCCACATTTTCATTTTGCCCAGGGTCCTTCAAATTATGTGTTCAATTCTGCCTTAACACTACCCAGCCTCTCTTTCCTTATTAGGATCAGAAAATGTCCAGCATCATTTCAGCTCCAGGGCGCAATGACACACAAACTTTGGGATTGTGTGGCATTTAGGGAGCACAGTGCCACAATGGCTCTGAGATTTTCCTGGGATTCCATTCCCAGAATGTACTCATCCTCTAAACTCACCCCTATTCCCAGATAATAGAAACTGCAGGATTTAACAGATTGAGCGATTATCTGCCCCTTCTTTCTCCCTTCAAAGACAGACCTCCCATCCCAGCACCACCAAACAGTTAATTATTGCCACAAGGATGCCACAAACAAACCACACCGAAACTGAGAAGCTCAAAACAATATCCATTATTATTGCTCACAGGTCCACAGTTGGCTGGTTGCTTCTGCTGATCTCGGTCAGGCTTGGCTGTGTGTTTCTCTGATTGGAGAGGGTTGAGGAGAGGCAAAGAATTGGAGCCACTTTTGCAGTAAATCTGTCACACTTACATGAATCAGAGGTTCTGCTTGCTGGAAATAATCCACCCAACAACGTATCATTGTGTGACCCTCAGCAAATCACACGGAGTCCATTGCCTCATCTGTATAAATGAGAACATCCAGTGAGGTTACCTTTAAAGCCCTTCTGTTCTAACATCCTCATAGTGTATGAACCTGTCTGTTCCCACTTCAACCATGGTTCCCAACCATCTTCCTCCTCTGGACCAGATACTTATCTCTACATTTAATCACAGATGGATCAAAGTGATTGATTTAACCTACTTCAATTGAATTAGCCTACTTTGTCAGGCCCCAAAAAGATAACTCCAAAAGCAAGAGTTCAGAATTCTCAGGGGAAGTTTAAGTTCTCAGCCATGCCAGCAGTCCATTTGCTATGTTGGAAAGGGCAAAAAAATGGTGAAACCTCCAGGTCCAACAGCTATGGCTCTGTGGCTCTTTTGCCTCTCCAGAGCAGACTCCTTTCTCATTCAGATGTTCTCTGAGTTCCCCTCCTTCTCACCAGACTGCATCAAGCACTCAGTGGCCCAGCCAAACTGAACGGGCAGGGCTCACTGCAGGCCTTTGAGCCGGGGCAGCAGTCCCTTAAATAAATGAGAGGGACAGTGTGTTCTTGCCGGAGCCTGCAAGCTCCTGTCAGCTTTATGCTTGCTGATTTGCATGCATTTTAAAAGACATAATCATAAAATTTTACTCCAGAATTAACTCTGGCCAGTCAGATCTTTGCCCAGGCTGGAACCTTATATTTTATCAAAGTGACTAGACAATAGTTTACTTTTTTTTTCCTTGTTGGGATGCACCTTCACTCTTCATAACTCACAATACAGCTCTTTCCTTTCGGTAAGTCCTGGGATAGGACTCTATATGGACCCAGATCTGGTTTTATTTTTCTAATAAAATCATTCAAGCACAGGACATTCCTACAAAGGTCTGCACTCCTGATGTACAGGGAGCCAAAGGCACGGCAGAGATGGATGTGTGGGCTGCAAGAGGCTTGCCAGGCACACTCAGTGGCTGCTTTTTCGGCCGGTTCAGGGAATGGGAGCCAAATTTGTTTTTTCTCATTGTGTTTTAAACTACAGACTGCTCCTTATGCTGCCAGATATGCTTTTTGTTTGTGCATTCATTTGTGTTTCACTGTCTCCAAAATAAATCTGCCTCTTCAAATCAGGAAATCTAAGAAGAAGAAGAAAAAAAGCAGGTATGATGATAGAGGACCAGTTAGTTTCTTTCATGGGATAACATGCTCATTTCCTCCTCAGTGGTTTTTGTCATTTTGCTGAATGTGTCCGTGTTGGCATTAAGTTGGAGCAACACAGTGGGTTCTGTGGTCAGCCCTCAGCGGCTTTTGAAGGTCACTGATGTTTGGTGATTGGTCACCCTGCATACCTTTCAGCCAATGCGATGCTCTTTCTGAGGTTTAGTGGATTTTCTCCAGGAATTAAACAAGAAAACAGAAGCTCCTGGATAAGGATGGGGGGGAGCAGTTTGGCTTAGCCTCACATTTACAAAAGTTCTCATTTTTTCACTTTTTGCTATAAATTAGGTTATATATACAATCGCAGAGATATAAAATTGAAATCATGCACTAAGTTTATGTCCCATTCTGCTTCTAATGTACTTTAATGTTTATAAACTGTAATTATTTCTAAAATAGCATATGCTTGCAACATACATGCTATAGTAAATATTTTAATTTATTCAAGGGGAATATTTAAAATGTAATGAAAACTCTGTCACCTTTATTTTGACATGTTGATTTTTTAAATAAACCAGGAGACTCAATTATTAGAAGTTGCTGGAGCTTTTTGTAACCTCTGAGAGGCCCCCATTTTGGACAAGTCAGTTTTGTTTCTTTTGCATTACTAACCATTTCTAAAGAAAATCAGTAGAGCAACATATTTGGGGTGGGGGTGCAGGGTAGGCACCAAAGTAAAATATAATCCTGGGGAGACATTGGTCATCTATGAGTGAAAGGACAAGGCTGAGGACATACCATCTGAGTATGGGAGCTTCTGAGCTGCCTCTGGATTCCCTTCCACAGCTCCCCTTAGCTTTCAGGATATTGCGTTCAGTGTCTTGACTTGACACAAGATCCTCCACAACCTGGCCCTTGACCACAGTCTAGCTCTTTCTCTCTCCACTTTCCCACCCCAGAGCCTTTGCTTTGACCTATCAAAAGATTTAAAACAATCTTAACAACACTGTTGAACACCTCCAGGCCTTCACACATGCTGTTCCTCCTGCCTGAACTGCCCCATCCCCTCATTCCCCATAATGACTTCTTTATCACAGAAACTCTTACCCATCCTTCATAAATCAGCCCTCATTCTATACCACTGGACTCAAAAAGAACCCTGATAATATTTCTACCAATTACAAGTCTTCTTGAGGGAAAGGCTATATTTTAATGTCATTGTTTTATCCCTGGTTTATAGCACAATGTATGGTGGGAGACAGATTCAATAATGAACAAATGCAGGAATAAACAAACCAGAAGCCTGTTAGAAAAGCAGAGTCTTGGGCCCCACCCCATATTTACTGAATCAGAATCTGTATTCTAAGGAGATCCCCAGGGGGTTGAATTACACATTAAAGTTTAGGAAAACTGACTTATCCATCTTATCTTGATCTCTCACATCTGTAAACATCTGAAGCACTGGTTGTTCTAGGTTATGTGTTTGGTAATTATTAATTTACCTGCCCTGCACTGTGCTTAACTGGTACATGTAAGTGTGTGATTGTGCATGTACATGTTTGTGTTTGCTCACACACTTCCATTCTTGCCTCTTTACCCAGGAGATCATAGAAGGACTCTTCTGACACCCAATACTAGGCTATGTGCATAGTAGGTGCTAGGTACAAATTTATATGAAAAGCCAAGGGCCACTGGGAAAAAGGGTTTTATAAAACTCTATCATGCATGTCTCTACAACAGAACAGCCAATGTTAAACTAAATTTGAGGCTATTGGGAAGGAAAGTAAGATGAATTACCTTGCCTAAGCCTCAAGTGAAAAATGAATTCTTAGTAAACACTACTGATAGCTCTCACCAGCCTGGTCCCCAACTTCTACCACATTCCTTAGCTACATCTAGCAGTCCAGATGGATCAGATTTCCTGATTTACAACTAAATTTAACTTCTCTTAATCTTGTCACACCTAGAGATTTAATACTTTTGGTTACTGCTCAACAACTCATATTCTTCCTTGGGACACTCAGGAAATGTTTCTCTGCCTCATTTCATCCCACATTCCCTGAATTGTTCATACTTGGCAATTTAATGGTTTCAAGTGCTAATGCTGGATTGCCAGTGGAAGAAAATCAGGAAGACTATATGGTTTTGTCCTGCTGGAAACTTACCTGTATACTTTGCCTGCATTAAAGGAAGCTTTTAATTTTGACCATTAATTTATTGAACAATCAGTCACACCATCTAAAATTCTCACTTTGTCACATTCCTGCAGCTAGAACTCTAGAGTGGCAGCCTGTGACAGCACCCTTCCAAAGCTCCATGAGGGTAACATAAACATGTCCAATCTGGGAAACGGCCTGGTGGCCAAGCTCATTGAGTGAGGTTGTCTGTTCTGGGCACCAGACACGCATTGCTGAAGATGACAAAGTGAGAAGTTGCTGTGGCCCAGGGTGCAGGTTTGCACATCTTTGATTTTGGCACAGTGTGATTGTCTTACTGTGCCTTATACAGTCTTTGCAAAATTCTATTTAAATGAATTCTTTATTAGATATTCAGAGAAAGGAAAAAATTTCCATTTTTGTATTAGAAAGTAGACCAGGGCCCAAAGAGACCAGTTAGTAAATGCTAAGAAGAGCAGCAGACATCCCCCAGAGCCTGCTCTCTCCAGAGCCCTGTGTCATCCGTGGGTACATCATGCAGTGATGGGCTCATGCTGGGCAGCCAGTATCCCCATTATCCAGCCTCTGGGAACACAAAGCATTATTTCTTCCTGTATTTCTCATCATCAAAGATAATGGACTCACTTCTCTTAGATCCTGCAGTATTGTTTGATCTTGGTAAGAGCAAGAGCTTCCTATCATATAGTTCTGAAGGTTTGAAGGGATGCTGAAGTGGGCAGACCTGGTTTAAACCCAGCTCTGTAACCAGTATCTCAGTGACCTTGACTAAGTTGCATAATGTTTGTGTGCATAGGTTTGTTAAATGAGATAAATTGAATAAAGTACATTATATCCTGAATTGCTTAATAAATGTTAGTGGTTGATATTTTTGTCTTCCTTTTTGCACTTGTAATAATATAGCCTGAACTAAAACTTAGGTCTTCAGATATTTTCTGAGAATGGCCCTCTATTGTGTCATGCTAGGAGACTGCAAATTATAGTCCATGTACCAAATCCCACCCATCACATGTTTTATAAACCTAATTTTATTGGAACGCATGCATGCTCACTTGTTTATGTATGTAATCTATGGTTACTTTTGTGCCACAGTGGCAGAATTGAGCAGCTGTGTGACAGAGATCATATGTCCTGCAAAACCTTAAATATTTACTATCTGTTCCTTCACAGAAAGTTCCTACACCTAAAGGATAAAGGATGTTCTGTAGTAAGATCAACATAGCAGCAGAAGTAAATTCTAGAGACTGAGATTTGACATTATGAGTACTTAGAAGTTGCCTAGACTTAGGAGTGAAAAGATAAGGGTTCGAGTTCACCTCCCTCCTTCCTAGCTGGATAGCTTTGGGCAGTCATTGCCACCTGAGCTTAAAAGTCTTTCTCTGTAAAATGGAAATATTGAGAATATCCACCTTGCATATTGATACCGAGAATTAAATTAAACAATTTACATTCAAGTCCTGTATCAATATTCAAGTCCTATAAGATTCATTCATTCATTCGTGTGACAGACACCAGACCAGATACAGAGGATTCAGAATAAAAAAAAAAAAAACAGTCTCTGGCCTTATAGAATTTATCTTCTCGCTGGGAACACAGGGTGCTTGAATTTGAAACTAGGTGTGTTTCTTAATCAGTCTCTTTATAGCCACTTTTTAAGATGCCCAGTTTTAATTGTGAAAGCAAACACTATGGGAAAATTCCTATACTTTATAATTCTGCTTTTAGTTCAGCCCGGTCAGAGATATTAAGTTGTACATCTTTCAGCACTTAGTTGGTTATTTGCTTTTATTCAAACAATGGATTAGCTGAGTCATTCAAAAGAAACACATTCACAGAGTTAGACAAGCTGTCTGGTAAATGTGACACATGCAGAGATGCCCACAGGATGATTTAAGCCTCTGTGCATTTATAAAACAAAGTCCAACCAAACAAAATGCTGCTCTGTAAGAACTCTCAGACCATATACAAATACACATCAGTCTGGCACAGACTCATAAAGCCCAACCAAGGAAAGCAAATAAATGCCATCAGATACATTTCTGTTATTTTTATTTTTTGTGTTTTGTGGGTTTTTTCCATTTAGATAGTATTATTTCCTGGAAAATTACAAAGAATAAGCAGGCAAAAATAAATTTGATTTAAAATGTTCACCTCTAAATGTTTACCTAAGTTTCAGGTAAATGACAAAGAACTGCTTATTTGTTCTAATTCTAGGTCAATGTCCTATGATGCTTTTATATGTCAATTTATCTAGAGTAAATCTACGTTAAGAACACATTACTCATCACTAATTTTATTAATAAGTTTCCTCTCCTTGAGTTTTCACTGCACTGTGGAAACATTAATAATGTGTTAAAGATTTATAATCTAATATGAGGTACACAACTACCAATTTCCCTATTAAAAGGGTAGTATCACTCTCTTTAAAAAAAAAGGTCTCAGATGCTGGTCATCACGACAGGCGTGTCCCCCAAGCCAGTCATCTGACTATGATTTTCACGCCCCGTGCACAAAAGGGGCATTGAGTATGAAAGCAGTAAATGAAAACTAGAGGCTGTTGTCAAATTGTCAGCCATTGTGCTCATATTAATAACCGCTGCAGCTGTCTGAGGCTCAAATTAGCATCTTTGAAGCAAGTTAAACACTTCCAGCACTATTTAGAGCCATTTCAAAGAGAACAACAAAAGTTTATGTTGAAATTTTTTGCTAGATGGTCTTTAAAATGAAAATCTCTTCAGAAACCTAACCTACCCTTCCCCCCCCCCTTTTTTTTAGATATCAGTATGGGATTACCTGATAAGTCCACATTTCCAATTAACTAAATATTCCAAAAGCTGTGTTCATAGGCACATTAATTTATACCCACGTATTCATATGGACTCATGTAAATTGTTGCGATTTAAAGATAGAAGAGAATTTTCCGTGGGTCAGGTACACTTCTCACTTATCAGTTACTTCAAATGGAGCAGGATCTTCCTGGTTGCTCGTCATGGCATTTTAAGAGAATAACCACTTCCAGCAAAGCTAACAACTCAGGTCGGAGCCGACGAGTGTATCTCTGAATCTCCTGGGTGAGGAAGAGGCCCAGCATCCCTCCGAAGGAACTGTTCCAAATGCACATTCACTGCAGGAAAAAAAATGAGTCCATCTTGGGATCTGAAAAACCTGTGCGCTGACGCAGATGAGCTGGCACTGAGTAAGTCATCCACCGTGTCAGCTGCCCAGAGGGCCTGACAGCGCTGACTTCAAGCTACACTGCTTAGATTCTTCTGATGCACTCTTGGGACTTTTCTAGAGGAAACTTGCTGTGCTAAGCTCCTGAAATAAGGTTCCTAAATTGAACCCAAAACCTGGGAACAAATGAATTTTCTTACCAAATAAGGAGTGACTGAACATTTTATTCAAATGACAAGTCTATTCACCCTCTGACCCTTTCAATCTAGCTCTTTAAAGTCCTAAGTAATGAAGTAGTAATGAAATCCTATCCCATTATTCCCTTTGGATTTTACAGTATTGAGAATCACCAGATCTACTCCTGGGAATTAGAACAAGTGAGTTACATATTTACAGGGGTCGGCAGAAGGAGGTTTACAGTTGTGAGTATACGAAACAGAGTTAATAAAGCTATTGCAATAATCATAACCTTCATATCTTTTCCCATATGAACAACGTAAACCTACTTTTGCCTGCCCCATATCAAAGCATCTTGGAGAGTGTAAAGTAATGATCTATTAAGTAGATAAACATTTATTAACTCTGCTATATTCCAGGTATAGCTTAACATCTCACCCTTAGAACAATGCTCTGAGGTAAATATTACTCTGCTTTCACAGATGAAGTAAATGGGCCTCAACAAAGTTATGTAACTTGACTCAATTATAACAGCCGTGATATGAAAAGCTGAGATTTAAATTTGGGACTTTTCAGTTCAAGCCTAGGTCCACCTGCTCCTATGTCAGTTCTAAATCTACACTAATATATTAAAGAATACTAAGACCTAAATGCCTTATGTAAAGTTAGCAGGTAGCTTGAAGGCTACTCAAGGGCCCCTACCTTCTTGAGTGAGAGAAGCTTCTGTTCATTTCCTTGAGGCCTGGAGGGGTGGTGTTCACAGGGAGCTGGTCAGTGGAACAGGTGAGAGGCAGTGCTGCTCCTGCATGACACTTCCTGGGATTTCCTACCAGAGGAGCCAGAACAGCAATGAAGAAGATGGCAATGACAACTAGCTTGGAAGGCTACCATGTGGGCTGCAGAGATCATTAGTAGCTACACATTGCTTAATTGGGGAGCCCTGACTTTCTGCAGGAAGTGCAGGCTATGAGAATCTTACAGAGTCCTAGTGGAAGAATTTTGAGTGGAACCTTTTCTTGGGACCCCTTAAATCTCAATATGTAATAAACTCCCCATTCTTAACAAGTAATGCCAACATGGTTACAACCTAAAACTTTTGAGTATATTTATCCCATTCAAGTCAAGGCATAACTGAGGGTACTTAGTTACATATATTTTCTTGCTCCCAGACAGTTCAATAACTTTCCTTCTTACTTCCCGACAGATGATGATAGTTTAGACTCGTATGCACAGCCCTAAGGCCATAGAGGAATATGAGCCCTGTAATCGTGTCTAGTAGCATGAATCGATCGCAGAAGCCAGCTTACACTAAGCTCTCTATTTGCATCAGCACAGGTGCCCCAACCCACATAACAGCCCCGTAACTTCTCAACAGTTGTCACAGACTGTTACTGGGAGGAGGAAAATTGTCAGGGAAATGGCTCCTTTTCTCCATAACTCTGGTTCCACAGCCAGAGTCAGAATCTATTTGGATTGGCTTTACTCCCCAGCCACCCAGTGGGTTGTTTTTTATGTTCTCCATCTCGAGGGATCTTCCTTTACAACATTTATAAATGAGAAGGGGGAAAAAGATAACTCTGGATCATGCACCTGTAGGTTGAAACTGGAAAGTGGTGAAATAACCATTCAGAAACAGAATAATTTTACATATTGTATAGAATTGATGTATTTGGACTGAAAACAGCAAAGGAACCGGAGTCCTCAATCCTCTTTCACCTCTCCCTGACCCTGTAGCATCTCCCTTAAATATAGGAACAAAATCTACCATGTGCACATGAGGATTCCCATGAAGAAGAACTAGTTTAGTAAAACTCCATGATGCTGCAGGCGCCACCTTGGAGCGCTGTCGGAGGGAAGGAGACTTGCCCAGGTCCAGCCACGTGCAGGTGGTACTGAGAGTTCTCCTCGGTGGGACTATCAGCCTCAATTCGATTTAGAGCCTTCAGCTTCCTCAGCCCTCTCATTTTTATATGTTACTCTCAACCTCACTTTTTTCTTGTCTCTACTTCTCTCCTTTATATATTATCTCTATGATCCTAATCCTAGATCCTAGCAACCTGATCCTAAAGGCTCTCTTCATTGACAACTTGGAATTACAGTTGTCCACTTAAAATATATCATGCCTACAACTCCCAGTGGAAATAAAAGCTCACTGAGTAAGAACTCAGTCTATTCCTAATCAATGGCCAAATAGCAAAGATGTTTCCTTGTTTTGAGTATTTACATAGACATAAAAGCAGTTGGGTTGGAACTGGATTTGGGGAGTTTTCTTACGACAATAGAAGAAAAAAAAAGATCACAATGTTCCCAAGGAATCCCCAGTGGCCACCTACCCTGTCTCTCCAGAATTCTGTGCTTTCTCACGGACATTCATTCAGAGACTGGGGACAGAACAAACTGATGGCTACGTGAAGCCAAATAACTATCCCAATGCATGGGTAGGAAAAGGAGCTCTAAAATGAGCTGTCTTCATGTGTACTTTGATTGGTACTCTTTTTTTCTCTACAAACTGGTCATTTGCTTCCAGGGAATCTGTTTTGTCAGTGTAATGTAATGCCTACCAGTCTGGTGACAGAGAAAGTGATGAGCTGTCACCATCCCTTGCTCCTTAGCTATAGTTTTACCAAATGGAAGTACAACTCTGGAAAGAATATTCTAGGTCTGTAAGTGAAGAGGTGGAAAAAAATGGATCTCAAATATGTGGCCACTGCCGGTATCATGGGTAAAATAGGTTTAATCAAAATGAAGGCAACTTTGCACAAGGTGTCTGCATAGACACCTTGTGTTCCCCAAAAGATATGTTGGAGTATCAAACCCTAGTACCTGTGAATGTGACTTTAGCTGGAAAGAGGGCCTTTGCCGATGTAATCAAGATGAAGTCATACTAGATTAAAATGGGCCCTAAATCCAATGACTGATGTCATCAATGAGCTTCATTCTGAGTGCCCAACTCAGCTAGGTTTGCCATTAAAAAGTGGATGCAATTTGGTTTTTGCAAAATCGAAGCAGCCTACACAAGTTCCTTTGCTTAGTCCAAGTCTCCTTGATGATGGAACCCTTTGTTCTATCACCTTTCACCAGTCAGCGAATTATCCCGTCTGCTCCCTCATTAATTGTAATTTAAATGGATCTCCCAATAGATCAGAACCTTCACACTTAAACTTCGCATAAAAATCAATTTGCAAGACTATAAACTTCTGAAGATTTTTTGGTCCTGTGCTCAAAGATTCTGGAGTGAGTTCTGGAGCAAAGAATTTGACATTTCCCTTTCAGTTCCTCTCTCTTTTTCTTTTACATTTCTCAGATTTTTCTTTTCAATGATTCCTTCTCTTTTTCTGCTTGCCTCTCTTTCTCTCCATCTTAAGCCTGATGAGAAACCCGAATGAGTTTGTCATGGGGTGCTCCTAGTGCCGACAATAGACAGATATTAGGGGGTAAGGAATCTACCAAGGCTGAGAAGCTCTCTGCAGGGCTCCCAGAACTTTACCCCTGGCCCTCCTCCACCTGTGTCAGCACCCCAATGCATCTTAGGTTACAAGGAAGGCAAGCATTGTGCTTTCAGCAAGCCACGGTCCCCAGACCTAACTTCTTGGGTCCTGGTCCTGGCATTTTGCTGTGCCATAATTGAAGACGTCTCTCTTGTTCTGTGTCTGTGTTGTAGATTATACAATCTCTTGTACAACTGGACTTAAGAATTTTCCATTTATGTCTCCTTAGGGTTTTTCCAGGAATATTCCTGACTATGACACACAACTATCTTTTTCAGCTTTTACTTTGTGCTTTCAGGGACGTACATTGAAGGGCAGCCACGGTCTACTCACTCTGCCTGTCTGAAATTTAATGAGTTATCCTTCTAATGAATTATTCTTTGTTATAATGAATTTAACTGGAGAGAGAAGTCACCACTCATAGCCTCTCTCATTTTCCTGACAATTTTTTGAGACTTTGCCAAAAAGAAAAGGGACTTTGTTGCTGTGCAGTGGTCAAAACAGAGCTAATATTTAAAAATCAGTTATTCATCTGATAGGGTCAGTCTGGCAGAGGACTGCACTATCCTGCTGGAATAGCAGATAGGCTTTATCACGAGTGCCAACACTAGCAGGTTATGAATATCCACCCAAACTCCATGTTGAGGAGTCTGAGGACCCATCTGGGTAGAGAGGGCAGATGGCTGCACTTCATAATGGCCCCATGGGCATGAGAAGAAGAAATGGCAGAATTGATGCCGCATGTCTGTTTTTCTGCCCTCAGCTTTGGGATCCCATCATGGGAAAGCAAGGAATTGACCTGCTGCCACTACTGACCCAGTGATTTTTTTTCCTAGTTCTTTCTGTTGCCATGAGTCTGACTATGTCTTAAATTGGATTTCAGTTCCACTTGTTCTTTCAGTGTCTGACTAGAAATATGGGCCATCCCTTTGGGGAACTCATCTCAGTGGGCACACTTCAGTCAGGTCAACAATTATCAATTGTTCTTATACCATGCAGGACACTCTGTGCTGGGGGCATAGGAAAACCAGTAGCATTTATTGAACACCTCCCTCATGCTAGGAGCACTGTGTTGGGCACTCCATGAGCTTTATCATTTCATCCTTGAAAAAACTCCACAAAGCAGGTATCCTTCTTTCCATTTTACAGATGAAGGAACTGAAATTATTGAAATCAAATATGTTGTTCTTGAACCTGAAGAACTCTTTTTACTACAGTATAATGTGCCACCCTGAAGGAACCTCTGAGTGTGCTGTACCCACTCATCCACTGCAAACTGGAAGGAGCTCATTGATTGTTGGGTCATCTGACATGCAAATCTCCCTCCTGCTAATAACAGAGCAATCCCACAAGCCTGAAACTATGCAGATCTTCCAGTTAGGAGTCTTAGTAATCTTTCTTTGTCTTCACATAGAACAGAGACTGTCAATCCAGAACAAACCTTGGGAACCCAGATCTTCACAAGATTACCCAATGATCTAAATTTATACTGCAGGAGCTGCTGACTGTCATTTTATTTATAGCACTCTGGATCTCATTCTCCTTAGTTCCATTACTCCCAATTAAGCTTATGTGTGCTCACAAAGCATCACTGCATGATTTAATGACAGAGTATTTTGAATTAATTACATGCCAACATTTTATAACGTATTCTAGGTGCCTCACTAACATCAGAGCTGCTTTTTATAGATGCACAAATGAGGGTGGCTATGTTATTGAAGTTCCATTTCTGAGAATCATCCCCGACTTAAGGTAAAATGTACATGTTTCCATATGTATGTTTTTAGAATTCCATGATTTAATGTGGACCTACGTACTCTCAGTAAATATTTAAGTGAAAAGAGAAGCCTGTACATCTCTACCTCAGTAAAGCTGAGTAGTCTGAATAAGTTAGAGCATATTCAGACATTTATTAATCACATTTCCCATGCTGGTTATTGGTGACAGACGAGGTTAAAGGTAGATGATCATTCCACAATGGCCACAGCTGCATTGAGACAGGGAGGTAATTAAGGCTCCCCAAAAACAGAGGGATTTCTATTTTAGCTGGAGTTAATATGTGATGAATCAAGTGAGAAAAATGCTCAGCTCTCTCTGAGGCAAATGAGGTTACCATGACCTCTTCCAAGGTGCTAAGTGTTTCCTGAAAGTATAATTTTATTATATTTTATTCCCAGAGTGCTTTTCTCTCATAAGACTATGAAGGCAGTCTTCTGTGCTCTCCCCTCCTGCCCCATTTCTGGGGTCTAATCCTAATCCTATATCTCAGATATCCATTGCTTTTATACTCCCCACCTCCACTCCCCAAACTACCTGCCTCCAACCTCCAGCCTCCCCACCCTCTACCTGCAGTTTCCTATCCTCTACTATACATTCCCCCAGCCTCCCCCAGCCTCCCCTCCTATCTCCACTCCCTAAGCCCCCCAACTTTTACCACCCAGCCTCCCTACCCTCCACTCCCTACCCTCCACTCCCTCCATCCTCCCCACCTTCTATCACCCCCACTTCCCACCCTCTACCACCCATAGATTCCCCAGCCTCCATCACTTCCAGCCTCCCAATCTTCCTATTCTCAAGCTCCCCCCAGGCTTCCCACCCTCCACTCCCTATATATAGCCTCCCCACCCTTCACCAGCTAGCCTTCCCACCTCCCTTCCTAGAACTACTGCACGAGGCTTGACCTTTAAGCATCCTAATGCCACCGTCAAAACTTACCTCCCTATATCTGATTCTGTCCAAGTTCTCCTTTCTAATAGAAAATCTGATCAACAAGGTAGTACTAGGTATAGATGGCTATGCTAGGTCAATGTTTTACATTTCAACAAATAATTTTAAATAAAAAATACACACTGATTGCATGAAATACAATACTTGTTCTAGAGGTAAGCAAAGATGAATGAGGAGTCGTCTTGTCCTTATTTTTTCTAGTCAAAATGACATCATGCAATGAAGTCATCCACTTAATCTTAACTTCAAATGAATTTGACTCATCAAAATTAAATCTACCTTGAAAGGACAGTGGTCAACTATCCAATGAGGTATTTGAAAGAGTATGCTGCCAATTCTAAAAATAAATTCCAAAAGACAGAGCTGCTTTAATTGAAAGAACATAGACTTTGGCACATCTGGACAGATGAGGGCTCACATCTAAGCTTGCCAGATGGCTAATATTAGGAAACTCAGCAAATATTTCCAAGTCCCAGATGCCCCAGATGCATAAAGGGGATAAAATCGCCTACCTTATAGATTAAACAGATAGGATTAAATGGCAGGTAGAATATTTTCAGTAAAGGAGGCATCTTAAATAAGTGGAAAGTTTCCCGAGAGTCAATCTTTTATTTCACAGTTATTTCCTTGAATGTTCATTTATACAATATAAAAGTGATATTCTTTATAGTTATGCCTCCTACAGGTGACCAAAGACCGACAGGCTGGCTATCTGCCACTTAACGGCACATTTAAAAAGTCATTAACTCATCTGAAAACTCCCCACAGAGCAGAACAGTGGTCTTCTGTGGAATTTTTCAAGTCCACCACTATCAGATATTGGGACTGGAAGGTAGCAATAGAATATCATCTTGTAGCAATAGAATGCCTGCATTTTAGCTCTGCCCTGGGTGGCTTGAGAAATGGGCAGTCCTGGGCTTTTAAGTAAAAACCATACTCTTTTTAAAGATGGCTCAAGGCCAGGTTACTGTAATCTATGCCTGTGCTGAGTGAAGACTTGAGCTTGCCCTTTTGGATACATTTCCAATGACCATCTGAGAGCTAATGTCTTCTAAAGACTGTATGTGTGTGTTGTGGGAAGGAGAGGAGAGGGATGCTTTTCCAAGGCACGGTCCTGCTGTGTCACGGTACTGGTTGGAGTTTACTTGCAATCTGTGAAATCTGCTGGAATTCCATTTTACCCCCTTGTTATTTGGGCTCAAGTTGCTGAAAATTCTTAAAGCTCAGTTTCCACATTGGGAGAGGAATAATCTCATCATAAGCTGTTCTGAAAATGACAGAGTGATTAGGGGATTAGAAGACAAAATGAACCTGTTTAAAGCAGGGAATGCAGTCCCTGGCACATAATAAGAATTAGACAAATTCTGGTTTCCTTCTTTCATCTAGGCCTAATCTCAGATTCAAGAGTGATCTTACCTTTAGCTAAGTAAATTTCCATCTATTGATATACTTTTACAGGTAACAGGAACTTCCCAGAAAAACAGACAGTCCAACAAATCATGATCGATTTGTCTATTCCTTCCAACATAGCCTCATCTGACTCACTTATTTCATGTAAAGCTCTGTGCATATGTCCCTCCTCAAGGAGATCTTCCCTGACCCTCCAATCTAAAATAGCACCCTCCATATCACTCTTTACCCCCTCCTCTGCTCATTTTTCTTCATAGTACTTATCAGTACATGAAATTAAATTATACATGGTTTTGTTTCTTTCCTGCCTCCCCCTCTAATATGTAGGCTCAGTAATGGAAGAGAATTTGTCCATCTTGTTCATTGCTGTTCTCCCAGCCCAGCATTTAGGACAGTGTTTGGACACATTTGACAGGTGCTTAATAAGTATTTGTGGAATAAATGAATAAAGGATGTCTTAAATTCCACAACCAGTCTTAATTTCCTTCCCTTAAAGCTTCCATTATATAGATAATATAATGTAATCTTCTGAACATCCTCTGTGAGGTAGGAGCAATTATGATCCCCTAATATAGGTGAGAAAATGAAAGTTTAGAGATTAAGTAACTTGCCCCAACACAGAAGTGCAGATGGGATTCATTCTAGGTTATTGGACTATAGAATGCTCTGCATCTCTAATTCTTTTCCACCTCCTGCTTCTACATTTAAATTCTACTGTATTTTGAGCTGCCTATTTCATGTCAAAATGCAAATACTTCTAGGGATGGGTAACATTAAGCTGTTGTTAGTCACTTACCCTCTTTGGTGCATGTCAGCTAGAAAATCAGGTTGGGGGAAAGGAGATACAGTCTAAGGGTCTGAAGACCTGAGATGGGAAATCTCAGAAACCAGGATAGTTGTGTATAAGACTAATAATCTACTACAGAACTCTGTCAATGTTTACTCCACCTTGTAAACATTCTACATCCAGAGCTCTTTAACACTGAGATGTTTCCCTATGCAATTTAGCATTTCCAAAACACAGGTCTGGGGACTGGTGGTTTGACAATGCTTTCCTCAGTGTAAGAGAAGTCAATCAGACACAAGATGAGAAATTGAGAAATTGCCCGAGGTTTTTTAGTTTAGTGTGTGTGTTTTTCTCCAGTGTCATTTCTTTCTGCATTAGTGAGAACCCAGGAAGAGGTGCTGGCTGGTTGGATGTGATTATCACCTGTGCAGTCACGAGCACTCAGTAGTTCTCCATAGGACAGGCCACAACCAGCATGTCGCTGTTATCACAGCAGATAGGACACAGATGTTTACCAAAAGGAAAGAACAAAAATAACAAGGTAGGTAGTGAGGAAGACTGCTTCCATGTTGTAATTTGAGAGGTACCACAGGCTACCTGTTTCAAAATATGTCTTAAATCTTGGTCTGAGATTTCCCCATTAGTGTCATTTCACTTCCAAGAAGGTATTGTCTCCAGAAGTCTACCTTTCTTGAGAAGGCAGGAAGGGCACATTAAGCTTGGATTAGCTAGCTGTTGCCATAGCAACTGGAGGCAAGGCCCTAGGGGGGAATGAAATATTGGGCAGGTAAGTTTTGATGAGGAGGAAAAGGGACAGAGTAAGAGGCTAGATGAGGTGGCACCATAATTGGTAGCCCTGGGCAGCCACGGGGCAGTCAGCTATAAAACAAAAAAGTTACTACTCATTTAGTCAGGCACAATCTGAAATTTCTCCATCACAAAGTTAGCCATTGCTCACCTTAAAATGGTTAGTTCTCAAACTCCTTAATAATGCATGGTTATTTAAAATTCTTAGCCCTCCTCACCCTCCAGTCCAAGACAGATACAATTTAATTTTTCCAAGCAACGACAACAACAAAAATTAGAACCTACCTTGTGTATGGAATGCAAAGACAATTGGCCAGACACCAGCATATTTCTTATTATCTTTCCAGTTATTCATCTGGGACAATAGATTGTAGCAAGGACTAGATTGCAATTCATTTAAAAAAAAAAAAAAGTGAATTTTACAAAAAGTCAAACCTTCAATTGAAGGTTTCCAATGCAAAAACAAATCTTATAAACATATCTCAGAGCAGGGAAGATTTTTAAAGGTCTTTCAGTTCTACCCCCTTCTCTTACAATGGAGAGTGCTGAGTGCCAGAGAGGTTAATTATGTCCTCTAACCACCTAATGACTCTGTCATTTCTAATTATTGCTAGGAAAAAAAACAGGAATTCCCAGTGCCCTCCATTTGTGAGCACTGAAAAATCAGTTTGCATGTCAGCAGGAAATGCCAGCATCAAGGCCAAGGATGTTTAATTTGTTTATAAGGATAATAAGAGCTGACATGTATTGAGTACTTAAACGTGCCAGGCATGGGGCTAAATGCTTTACAACCTGTATCTCGCTTAACTTCCAAATAGTCCTGTAAGGTTTGTTTATCCCATTTTACAGATGAGAACATCAGAGTTGAGAGAAAGCTAGGTAACTTATTTATAGTCAAACAACCAGTAAGGGACAGACTCAAGGTCTGACTCAAGTCATCACTCCTTACCTTGATATTAAATAGTATCTCCTGGCTATTTGCATGTCTCACTTTCCTGTGAGAAAACCAGAGATCAATAATCAACTGTATTCTTGAGCCCAGTGTCTCCCTCTGACAGTTAAAGCCATCCCCAAGGAAAGTCATCCAACTATAGCCAACTAACCATATTCCCCAAGTATCTACTTTTAAAAAATAACTTTTTTCTGATAATAAATGTAAAGCATATTCAATATGCAACATTTAAAAACACAGTCAAAGATAAAGGAGAAAATTAAAATCTCCTGTAATTATACCAAGGATCACATGCAAAACTACCTACAGCAGACCTTTAAAAGAAGTCTGAGTCATTGGACATTTATTTTAGCCATTTAATTGAAAATTTGTGGTTGCTTGCTTTTGGGAAGATTGGGTCTGTTTCATTTTCAGAAGATGAACCTAAGAACAAAGGTCTGTTCTCTCTGGTATAAGGTCTGTAGGCATTTTGGTAACTAAGGCAAGCCGTTGGAAGAGCATTTCAATGCCGATTGAATCATACATTTGGTCGATTCCATAGGACCTAACGGATCTAGAAAAAAAATAGTGCTGAGTTGTCTTCCCTTCTGCTTTCAGTTGAAAGCTCCTTGGCAGAGGTGTCTAAAGCAAAGATCTTTACAGTGATACGACTACACACATGTCAGTGGTGGTGGTGCTCCTACAGAAGGAAAAACATCCCAAAGCACAGATGAAAAATAGGAAGTGCACATATTTTCGTAACCATTCCTCACCCAAGACAGCATCACTAATCAGTCAAGCACTGGTCCTCCACAGCGCCTTGACCTGGCCTTAAAACCCTTCCCAGCAGAGCGCTGCAGCCAGCCACGGCCGCTCCCTAGAGGGCAAACAAACGGAGCCCCGTCGGAGGTTCCTGCATTAGAGTCACCCTCCTGTTTCCAGGCATTAAGGAAAACTCCTCCTACTTCGATCCAGCCATAAAACATTCTGATGCCTAGAACACCACTTTGAGTTCAATTTCGGGAGCTGGCAAAATCCTGAGATAGACTGATTCAAAATCCTGAGAGATGACTCCATCTCCCTATTTTCTGTGGAGACCTTGGGGGGGGGGGCTCTTACCTTACTGTCTCCAGCTCTTCCTCTGGGGATACTGGATAATGGGGCTCCCCCTCCCGTTTCCCTTTGTGATACTTAATGTGTTTTGAATTCCTGCATTAAATGAGCACCCTTGCCCCCAATTTCTGCTTTTTTCCCGTAATTATGTGGTTCTCGTCCTCTTTCCTCAAACCAGAATCCTGCTGGGCCCCCAAGAGCACCCTCCCCAGGGGGTGCTTGGCGGTATTGTCAAACTCTGCAAAGGCAAGGAGAGGGAAGGAACGCAAGCTCATCCATCCCTGTCTCTTTTTTCACCTCGTGGTTTCCACTCACAATAAGCAGCCTTAGAGGTCATCAAACACCCCCGCGTGCTTTGACAGCTATTCATCCGTTAAAGCCTCTGATTGCCGGGCGTAATTGCGGGCTGTACTCCTACTCCATGAGCAGGGCTCCTCAGTTGCTCCCAGGCACTGGCTTGCTTTCACCCCGTGCGTGGCTTGCTAGGAAAGAGAAAAACCCAGCTCATTCAAACAGCTCAGTGGCAGGTGAGCCAGCCCCCTGAGCACATGAAAGGGGGGAGGGGCAGCGTGTGCAACTGTGGGCTTGCTTTTTATTAAGAGAAAATGATTTGTGCAGATGGCTTCCCAAAATTTTAGCTAGAATCCCAGGAAGAGGTTTTGCTCTGGACCAAGGCCATCTGGAGCCTGCAAAATCCTGGGAGAGCCCGAATCAAAAGAGCAGATCTCTGCAGTCTCTCGATTTTATTTCAGCGCCTTTCTCAGCCCCAGTCAGTAATCCAGCTGCACGCTCTGCAGCGCAGCACATTCACCCAAGCTTTGGGCCTCAGTCGCTGCCTGCCGAGGGGGCTTCGCAGGGGGATGCGAGCCGGCTGGTGAGCCTTCCTCGCAGGGTTCCCGCCCGGGACGCCCACCCGAGAGCCCGCCCTGCCGCAGCCAGAGCCGCAGCCGGCGAGTCCCGCCGCGGTGCCCTGGGGCGCGCGGGCCTCCGCGCCCCCGCTCAGAGCAGGACCGCGCACCCCACATCCCGGAAAGGGGAGGGGCCGAGGCTGGGAAAGCCGCCAGCAGCACCCCACCCCACCCCCGAGCCCCGGCGTGCGGGGCGGTGAGCCTCAGCCCGGGAGCCAGCGGGGGTGCGGGGGGCGCGCCGAGGGGACGCGCGGAGCGGGCTGGGGCAGGGCGGCCGGTGACTCAGCAGGTCTCCGGCCGAGCGCTCGGGCGCGGGGAGCGCACCGCCCGGCCCGGCCCGGTCGTCACTCCGCGCTCGCTTCCGACCTCATGGTTCGCCTTTAGAAAAACACGGGTGCTGGATCTTTATTTTTTTAATGATCATTTTCATTTTGAGAATTTTTTTTTAAATAGAAAAGCCCAAAAGAACATAATTATCTACATACCTGCCAGCCAAGAGAGACCATTGTTAACACTAGAATGTTCGTTTCAAGGCCTGTTTTTAAAATGTAAGTGAAGTACAGCACTAAGAGAGGGACGCCTTCCCATAGCACTTCCTTCTAATTCTCGTGCAGACTTTTCCCTACACGTAAACAATATAATATTGAGGGTGCATATTATAACTTGTATCTTTCTGCACTTCCATTCTGCAATTTGCCCCCCCCCCCCCCCCCGCTGTGTTTTGTTCTGTATACAGGTCTAGTTCAATCGTTTTAACAACTGTATGGCATTGGGTGGGGCGATTTCTAAGCCTCCACCTGGTCTTAACACCAAGTCAGTGGTTCTCAGGCTGCACATTAGAATGGCCTGGGCCACCTTACAAACGCAGGTGCCCAGGCCTATACTCACAGATTCTGCTTTCACTGGCCCAGAGTTGGGCCTGGACATTTGCCTTTTGATTCTGTGATTCCAGGAAGGAGAATTGTGGATCTTGCTATGTCTCTCCTCTAGATTAGGAGCAATTTTACATCTTCCAACAGAATTATACCAACCAAAATGAATTTGCTAGGGACACTCCCTGTAACCTGCTGAGAGCTGTGTGGGAGGGATGGCAAGTCTCTCTCCCTTTGCCTTACTGCTGACACAGTGGTGTTTATGGGCCCTAGCAACCAGCACGTCCTCACCTTTGTTCCTTAACAGAAATGGAGATGTTGCTCTTGAGAGGAGTATCAGGGAGATGACCTTATCAGGAAAGCAGGGGAAATCTCAGAGAGTAGAATTTGAAAGGAATCTGAATTACTTTCTCTTTTCATCATTCTGCAGCTTAACAGGGGAGAAACTACTTCCAGGTAATCCTGCAGAAAATCTATCAGACAGCGAACCTTTCCCCTTCTCCAATAGTTATTTTTGCAAAGTACAGCCTTCTCACACAAAGGCATTTATTTAACTGCCACTTGTTGCTTTGCTAGAGACAGGAATCGTGGAAACCTGAACTATGCCCTCTAAGGGTCACCCTTTGGGACAGAGCTCAGGCACCAAGGTGACCTTGTTGGTATTTTATAACCTTGTCCTTTGTCTAAGTCACAGAGGAAATTATCTGGAAAGAACACTGCAGTAAGGTGTAGTTTAACTTTCTGTTCTTCTCTAATACATTCAACAAATATTTACTGAGTGCTTATTAGGTGCCAGCCACTTGCTAGGTCATGGGGATCCCATCAGCCCAACAATCACAGACTTTCCTCTCCAGTATGGGATAAAGGCCAATGAACAGACAACTAAACAATACATATACAAGATGCTACAGCAGAGAAAGCACAGAATGCTCTGGAAAAGCAGAAGAGGCTAGAGAGAGATAAAGCAACTTAGTTTTGGGGTCTCCAGCATACTTCCTAGAACAGCGGCTCCCAAACATGAGTGTGCACAGGATCACCTGGAGGGCTTGTTAAAGCACAGCTGACTCCCTCCGAGGTTCTGACTGAATAGATGTAGGTGAAGCCTGATCATTGGCATTTTCAACATTTTTTCCAGGTGATACTGATAGTCTGGGGGCCACACTTTGAGAACCACTGTCCCAGAGGAATTGAAGTCTTCAGTACTCTAAGTATGGGCTGCAGACCAGCAGGATCACAACATGGGCCTCGCCTGGGAGCCTGTTAGCAATGTGGAGTCCTGAGCTTCACCTCAGATCCACTGAGTCAGGGTGATGCCTATGTACATTAAAGTTTGAGAAACGCCTCTTTAAACCACTGGTTCTCCCATGTGGTTGCAAAATTGGAATCATCTTGACAATTAAAAAAATAATAATAATGCCTAGCTTCCACCCTCAGAAATTCTGATTTTATCGGATAGGATCTGAAAAGCTCTCCCAGGTAATTCTAATATTAAGCAAATTTTGAGAATCATCTGCCTAAGCAAAATGCAGCCTGAGTAGGAGTTAGTCTCACAAAGAACGGCAGGAAGAGCATTATGGAAAACAGTGTGCAAAGGCTCAGTGGTAGAGAGAGCAAAGCGGGTTCAGGAAATGAAAAGAGTTTCGTTAACTCAGAGTATAGTGTCCGAGAGAAAGGAGAAGTGATGAGCTAGAGGCTAGAGGGTTACAGAGGCCAGCAGTGGAAAACTGCAGAACCTAATGTCCTTGTTTTTTCCTTGAGGGTTGGACCTACTGAGTTTGCATTTTAAAAAATGATCAGTTTGTGTGCCCTTCAGAAATAAGCTTGGGAGTGTGGCAACAATGTGCCTAGTGTTAAATCTGGGAGTTCTTTTACTGTAAATAAGCACGTTATTGCTCTTACTGAAAATTATTTCTTTCAGGAAACACTGCTTTTTAAACTAAAGATGGGGGGAGGGGAGGATGGGTGCAGGGACCAATAAAAACAATCCTGAAGGATAGCAGAATATGTCACCCCCAAAATATGCCACTTTGGCATGAGGATTACTTTGAGTTGAAAGCAATTGAGATTAATCAGATACAAGAAAAGCTCTCTGCCCTCTCCCTAGTTACCTAAAAATAGGACATAAATTAGTAATAGTGTCCCCACTCCTGTCTCCACCAAGCAGGACATAAGTAAATTACCTGAGACGACTCTAGACTCTTATCAGCCCAGAGGCAGCACCAGAGGAATCCACTAAAATATCCCTTATTCATCAATAGTTTCTCTTTATATTTGCCTTCCCATGATTTGTTGCCCCTTAGAAACTCAGAGTCTTTCCCCCTTCTTTTGTTTCTTAAAATGTTAACCCTTTATTAAGATGCTGTGTAACCCTCATTTTAACCACCCCCTTGAGTTACCTCTGCGTACTCCGTGTGTCTGCACAATGCACATGTTAATAAACGTGTTTGTTTTTCTCTTGTTAATCTCTTTCGTCAGTCTAATAATAACATGCAGGGCCCCAGCCAGAAAAGCTAAAATGGGTAGAAGATTTCTTTTTTCCTCCCCCTCCCCTACAGTACCAGCCAATCTCTAAGACTTCATTTTGGCACTTGGGTTTCCATCGTTTGGTTCAACAAATATTTACTGAGCACTGGGTACCATGCCCAGTGCTGGTGCCGGAGGAGCAGAATCCTGATCCCTTTGCAAATCGTTGCAAGGTGGAGAATTCAGACAAGTGAGTGATTTCTTCCAAAAAGGATTTGTTTGCGTCTGGTTGAGGATTCGACAGTGCCTTTAATAGGAGGATTCTGTGCCATCCAACTCCACTTAAGCCCTCAGCTAAACCATCAAATGGCCCCATTCAGGATGCAGCTGCAGGATTCCTGAGGTCATGCCAGTGGGCGCTGGGAATGCAAACGAGGGCTCAATGTTGGCTTCTGACACCCTGTGAGCTTTGAGAAAGAACAAGGAGGCATTTGTTAGGGGATGGCCCACAAAGACACCACAGGAGAGGGGACTGAATGCCCCCATGGGATTCCAGGCCAAATGCAAAAAAATTGGGGTAGTCTCTGCCACCACAGCTTGTGTGACCTCACTTGCTCACTGCCTATGGACACAGCTGATGGTCCAGTGACAGAAGCAGAGTCCCAAACAGAGTTGAGGCGGCAGTGGAGTTGGTACCCTATAACCCATAATGTACGTACTGTTAGGCCGAGCCAGGTTAAGGTAACAAAGGCTTTGCAAAGCAAGGAGAAGATAAAGGCATCTTTTGCTGGGTCCTTGGACCATTCATCCCCAGATGTACCCAAGAGGGAGACAGCGAAGAAAGAGCACAGGTGGAGGGGTAGAATTCCCTTACAAAAAGTATTAACTGCTTTCTAGATAATTCTTTGAGGAAGTCAGTTCTCCCAGTAACTCATGCATTGTTATTTGCACCTGCAGTTAGATTCTGCTCCCGTTGCCAGTGATGCTGCTTATATTGCTCAGGCATCACTTCATCAACTCCCCTCATACTCTGGAGATTAGCACTTTTACATATTACAGGGTGACTTAGACCCCGTGTATAGAGCAGGATTACTCAGCCTCAGCACCACTGACAGTTTGGGCCACATAATGCTCTGCTGGGTGGCTGTCCTGTGCATCATAGTACGTTTAGTGCATCCTTGGCCTCTACCCACTAGATGCTAATAACACCCCTAGTAGTGCTGCTGAAAGTATCTCCAGGCATTGGCACATGTCCCCTGGGGACAGAATTGCCCTCAGTTGAAAACCACTGATATAAAGGAAAGGTGGAAGAAGGTATTGATACAAAATCTTTAAAGAAAACAGAAAAAGGATTGATAGTCTTTATCGCTTAGAATTAGCAGTTTCCATACAGGAAAGAAGCCTCAAATGACCATAGGCTTGGGTAGGATTTTAACCTTCAACATAAAATAAAAAACCTATGTAATAGTAAAAGAGTAAGCCATGTTTATAGTCAATCAATGCAGTCATTAATCCAACTGTCTACTAAATTGCATTCAGAAGGCATCTCTCTGCTTTGACTACGTGCTTAGTGTTGTTGAAGGTGCTCAGGCAGCCCACACACCATTAGAATGATGTGATTAAACAGAAATGCCCCAGGCTACTGCTTCTGGGAGAGAGCTAATGGTGTTGCACCGGAGGTATCAAGAAGCAGAATACAGAGGTTAGCTTCAGCTAGACTGAGATGGAAATGACTTCCCATGTCCAAAAGGTTCAAATACTTCTTTCATTTTAATAGTGCACCAAAGAATGGCTGACCCATGGAGAAAACATGCCTGCCAAAGTGAACTCAGGTATGAGAGCTCAGGAGATGAGAGACCTATGGCAATAAGCAGCCATCTTCATTAAGAAGTGGAGGAAACAGGCTGTGTACCATGAAAGAGCAGAAAATGAAATCTTTACAGAAGAAAAATAGGAGAAAAGTCTCACTAGAATGTAAACTCTATAAGGGCAGGCATTTTTTTTCTTTTTTGATCACATTTTTATCTAGGCCTATATCCCCAGTGCCTAGAACAATGCTTGGAGCTGGTAGGTGCTCAATAAATATTTGTTTCAATGAATTTTTCAATTATTAATAAGGGACCTGACACAAGAAACATGAGCCTCAGTGCTGTATAGACTATGGGATCCACAGAGAGATGTAAACTGTACTAGTCTTAAGATAATTCCCTCAAAATGCTCAGACCAGTGTGGATATTCCAAAGGACTCAGGAGATACCTTGAAGGGGCTCCAAATGACCAAATTTAAATGAATGGAGAAAAATGATGATTTGGGATTATAATACACTGAATAAAAATTAATCCATAAGTCCACACTCATAATTTAATGATGGTGATACTCAAGAGGGTAAAAAGAGACGACGGTATGAGGGTTGGCACGGTTCGAAGAAAGCTTCTTTTCTTTCTAGGAGAATGCCAGGTAACTAATGTAAAAGGAATGACTGAATTAGAAAAATCTGCACTTTCAAACATCAGTATAATCATTGATTCAGACACAGATCAGAAATGTTTCTAAAACCACTGGGTGATAAGTTGTTGGGAATTGGCATATTCAGACTGTCTTAAACATCACCCCATCGATTTTTTATTTGCTACAAAGGAGAAAGGTAACTTTACAATGGAGAGATCAGGTGGATTCTAATCTAACCAAATAATAAAACTTAGCATCACCAACAATGAAATTTGATGCTTGTAGTCAGTCAGTGGGAAATATATACTGTTACTATATGTTATCTAATAAATTCCTCGAAAACTTGATGGCTTGAAACAACAGTAACTTTATTATTTCTCATATTTCTGTAAGGAATACAGGAAGGTTTTGGCTAGGAAATTCTAGTTTGGGGTCTCTCATGTAGTTGCAATAAGATGTCAGCTGGAAATATAGTGATCGGAAGGCTTAGGGATGGATTATCTACTTCCAAAATGCTACATGGATGGCCAGTTGATGTTGAAAAGTTGGCTCTTCTCCACCTGGTCCCCTGCACAGGGCTGTCTGAATGTCCTATGGCATCACAGCTGGCTTCCTCTAGAGTTGGGGAATCAAAAGTTCAAGGTAGAAGCCACAATGCCTTTATAACCTAGGTTTGGAAATCACACAACACATCCACAATATTCTGTTGGTTACACAGACCAGACCTGATTCAATGTGGGTGGCACGGCCACCAGGAGGTGAGGATCATTAGGGGCTATTAGAGAGTGGCTTTCACAATTATTCATCCTGTGTTTTTACAATAAAGGTTTAAACTCAACCTAATCATGAGGAAATAATCAACAAATCCGAAATGTGGAACAAGACAATTATCTCAAGCTTTAAAAAAAAAAGTCAAAGAAGACTTTTTTATGCTTTTATTGTTTTCAGAGAGAGAGAGGGAAAGAGATAGAAACATTGATGAGAGAGAAACTCTGACTGGCTGCCTCCTGAATGCCCCCTATGGGAGATCGAGCCCACAACAGTGCAATATGCCCTGACCAGGAATCCAACCGGTGACCTCCTGGTGCATGGGACAACACTCAGCCAACTGAGCCACACCAACTGGGCATAAAAGATATTTTTTAAAAGTGGGATTGTAATATGCAATCCTTTACTTGATCCTGGAATGAAAAAAAAAGCTATAAAGGGCTTTTTGGGGGGACAATTGCGATTATCTGAATATAGACTATGTATTAGGCAATATTATTGTATCAATATGTCACAAAACTTTGTACAAAAATGTTCATAATAAACAAAAATTCAAAACAGCCCAGATGGTATGGATAACAAACTGCTATATTTAGATGATATTATACTAATCAACAATAAAAAGAACAAACTTAAAACACCCCTAAAACAGGGGTGACTATTTCAGAAATATTATGAGAGAGAAAAAGCTAAACTAAAATATGCATATTGTATGACTCCATTTATATGAAGCTCTAGGAGAGAAAAATGAATCTCTGATGACAGAGATCAGATCAGTGGTTCCTTCCGGGAGCAAAGAAGATTGGGAAGGAGCCTGAGGGAATCGTCTGGCATGATGGAAATTCCCTTTATCTTGGTAGGAGCATGTCCTGGTAGGGGCATGGGTTATATGCATTTGTCAAAACCAACTGAACTGTATGCTTATAATCTGAGTATTTCTCTCTATGCTTATCATCTGAGTTTTTCTCTCTATGTAAACCATATCCCCATAAAAATTTATTTAAAAATTATATCAGTGTTAAATTCTGTGGATATAATAATAATATCGTGATTAGAAGAAATACCCTAAAATATTTGTGAGTGAAGGATCATGATGTTTGCAACCTATTTTCAATGGTTCTGGGAGAATAAATGAAACACAGAGAAATCAAGCAAATGCAGCAGAGTTTAACAATTGCCAATTGTACTTTTTATAAATGTTTATGTAGGCCTGAAATTTTTCAAAATAAAAGGTTGGGGTAAAAATAAATCACGATAATAATAAAAAACGGTTCCCTAAGCCATCATTTCCTCAGAAGAGGAATGAAAACAGAACCTGACTACCACTGCACATTCTTTCTAGTTTGTTGTAATTAGAAATATCCATTCCCTCTATAAAATTTTTATTATAGAATGTTCTATTTATCCTCTTGAGGGGGAAAAAAAAAGTAAAAATTATGGTCTCAAAAGAGCTCTGGTTAAAGTTAGAAGAAGATATAGGATGCGTTCAGCAACTTTCTGGGCTATACCTGAACTTCACCAGGTTCCCTCTAACATTTACTGGACATACAGAATGCTTCCAGTTACCTAAATTTTTAATATTTTTCAACTCCTTTTATCTAAATGCCTATTTCCCAAGACTTCTGCACAGACTGAGTTGGCAGTTGAGATGATCTACCAAATGCTCATGTGCTGTAATTTGCATTCCAAAATTATCACGCATAACCTTGGTCTGGAAGGACACAAACATGACTAATTGATGGAGACCTTGCCATAAATGTCACAGGTGAGAAAGGGCAGGTGCCTGGCTTGTGCTCGGATGGCACCCCATGGGGAGCAAAGGCAGAGCAGCTTTAATTCACTATGTATATTATACCATATGTCACGATGTCAGAGGGGTGAGAAAACAGAGATGTGAACTTATAGGGTAAATGTGTGAAAAGAAAACGATATGCCAGGTTCAAGAGAGGATATGCCAGGTTCAAGAGGGATTTACTACAAAGATTTATTTCAGAGGAAATTCGTTCAGAAAATGCAGGGACCAAATTTTGTTACTCTTGGCTCAAAAGCAGTGAGAAAAACATCTTTCTATTGCCGAGTGCACGTAGCAACTAAAAAAGTGGGCATACCAGAAGAAGTATTCCGTCAAGGAAATAGCAAGATAGTCAAGGAGGCCACACAGGAAAGCTTTGAGGAACCGGACAAACATCTTCTAGAAAAATACCATCAGCATGACTGACATGGTTGCCTGATAATGAAAAAAAGCCTTGATTCTTCCCTGAACTACCTCTGCTTCTGGGTTAGCAGCCCCAGTGGGAAGAGGTTATCTCTCCGATGTATTAAAGACCATGTAAAATTGTGTATCTCCGTGAAGATAGAGATGCTCTTATAAAACCCAGAGGCACAGCTGGTTCTGTGGGTAGGCTGAGCAGGAAGTCACCAGGCCATGGGTCTTAAGAAAACTTGGGGGTTCTCCACGCCTGGCTTCAGATTCCTACCACGGTGTCGCTCATTGGGGCCACATTGAATTTACATTGAATTTACGAAGTGTTTACGTTCATCAAGCTCTTTCACATACCTCCCCACATTTGGACCTCACCACTCTATAAACCATGGACAGTGGCTATTCTAATCTGTGTCTTATAGATGGGGACATTGACGCTCGAAGACACTGAGTCTTGCCCAAGGTCATATAGCTAAGACTCAAGTTCCATCTGCCCATTCTTCTTTCCACTGTGCTCCTGAACAGATGAGCAGAGAGCAGAGCGTGGCGGCTGGGCAGGAAGATGGCTCTAGGAGTGTTTTCAGACCCCTTCAGCATGCTGACGCGGATAGGGCTAACAAATTAGATGGCTACAGACTTGTTGGGCAAGAGACATCTGGCCTTGAAGGACAAAATTAAAAAGATGTTTCATTTGGAAGCAACTATTTGTTTTGGCCAGAAGAAGGGATCAGGCATGGATGAAGAATTCCAATGGGTACATGGGGTCCAGGATTGTATATGGGTGTGTGGGTGTGTGGGTGTGTGGGTGTGTGAAACAGATGGACAAAGAGAGCAGATCCTTGACCATAGACTGTCTTACAGACAGGACCATGTCCAACAGGTCACACCAAAGGCTGTGTCCATTACATCATCTAGGCAAGGGTAATCTGAGGGTAGCATTTTACTGTTTCTTTTCAGGAGAATTGCTTTCCTGAAAGTATTCATTTCAGCAAGCTAAGGGGTTTCTAGGCTGGCAACTAAACTGTTGTTTCTTTCTCTACCTTGCTTCTCCAGCTTGCTTTACTATGCAGGATAGAGGAAATTGGACCTCACTGGTAATTAGGAGAAGTGGGTTCAAGCCACAGCCCTAGCAGGTCTGTGGACCCTCTGGATTTAGCTCAATTACCCCGAAACTAAGGGAAACTTCTTAAAATAAGTCTCTCCTAGCTCTAACATCCTGTGAGCCTTAGTGGAAGAAGACATAGAAAATGGATATCTTGGTCCCTCCTGTACCTGACCTTTCAAAGTCATCTGGTCAATACATGTGCCCCATTTTATCCAGCTAGGGGCGCCTGGACATATGCAGAGAAAATCCCACTGTTTTGATTATCACAGTTCTGTTAAGAAAGTGTTTGATCTTCATTTCTATTCTTTAAGAAGCTTCCAAGCTCTACTTCTTTCCCTGCCCCTCAGCAGTCCAGCGACAATAACTGCTACAAAGTTCATTATTCTTCAGATGGTCAGTGAAGTCCTTTAGGCTACCTTCTGAAATCTTACCCTGGACCTCGTGAGGACTGTGACCTGTCATCGATGACATGGGATATGTCAGAGATTATTTGTTACTGCTACTACTTTGTGTATTGGTTTGCTGACAGCTCACTGTTTATATAAATTAGAGTGGATACAATTGTATTTTTTGAGTGGAGAAGAAAGAGAGTGGAGTTTAATGAAGGCACTGAGAATTGTACTTAACTTTGGGTAGCCCACAGTTGTGTGTAATATACAAGAAGGTCTTCTCTCATGTCTCCTCCAGTGGAAAGCAGTCTCTTAACTGATGGTACCACTATGATTGTCTCCAAAGGTGGGGACTTCAGGCCAGCAAGAGAAAAGAGTGCTGTGGGGAGGAAAGGGCATTTTGACTCACCAATGGGTGGGGCTGACCCTAAGTACTCTGGTTCTAAGAAAATGGGTTCTGTTTCAAACAATGTAGCCAAGCTATGGGCAGGTCCTTATTTTATCGTTTCTAATATAGTTTGCTGCCTAGCACGGGTGGCATGGCTGAGTTGATAAAATAAGTAGCCTCGTGAATATTATGTGCGAGTATATACGAAACTATAATAACATGATTATATCTTGGCCATAAATATTTATTAATACTAATAAGACTGTCTAAGACCCTGGGATCATATACCTAAATAGTTCCTCATTATATTTGTAATAACCCTACCGTTAGACCTATGGTTAGATCAAGCAAGGAGATGGGTGAAAATATTCTGCCAAACTGCAGCCAGGCCCTGGAAATAAGTAGTTCTTGATTTATTTTTTGCTGGGGGTCTAAGAATGTCACTCTAAGTGAAATGAAAAATCTCCAGTATCCCCAAAGCACGTCTGCTTTCTCACATACAGAACTGCATTGTGTTCATGTGGTTAGCTCCACATAAAGGCAGTGAGAAAAAGAGTCATTGACTTTGGATTTTGCATGCTTTAAAGTAAATGTCTAGGCACACAATAGTCACTATGCTGGGCATTTAAAACAGAACTGTGCAGCGTATGGACTATTCATTTGGATTCAAAAATGTAATTTTGCCTACCTTCAACTTCATGGGTCCTCCAGGATTCACAGCAGATCACAAACCTAACTTTGCTTTTCAAATTAGCTGATGACCTCTCTTTAGCCTATAATTCTTTAAAATCCAATATCTGCCTTGGTGTTTTATGGCCAGAAAATCCATAATGACATGTCATTTGCTCCCTCTGCTGTGTTAGAAACACTCCAGAGGCTAATTCACAGTGTCATTTGCTGAGCGGCCATGTTATTGAAGAGCTGAGATTTTCAGAGAAAAACAATTGTTTAATTGATACAGAGTCAGGATGAGCGAGGGGCTGGTAGGGAAATGAGGGGTAGCACAGGCCTCTTCAGCCACGCTCTGTGGTTGTGTGGTGTTGCAAATTCCTGCAGTGAAAATGGCGATTTCAGCCTCTGGCCCATACGTGGCTACGATTTGTGTTAAAGAGAGTAAAGCCCATGGTACATGGACCTGAGAGAGCGTCACTCTGGCAGGCTCCTCAGTGCTGTATTGGGTGCAACTAGCCAGCAAGGGATAGGTTAACCCTAGGAGTGCAATGAGTATTCTTTTGATTTAAACTGACCCAAGCCAGTTTTGATTCTCAGGTCTCCATGACCCTCTCCTCCACTTCTCAGTCAACTGAGCCTGTTCTTTTTTTACTATTGGACCAGGCTTGCTGCCCACCAAGATGCCAGCTCACTAGTCTGAAAAAATTGCCCTTGCCAATGGAGTCACGAAGAAATTAAGAATTTTGTGAAAACAGTTTTCTCCCTTCCATGGCCTAGAAGGCCCCATGAGGTCTAGTCCCCTCCTCACGTCATCCCACTGTCTGCCTGGCTCTGTGATGCGGTCATTCTGGCTTCTTTGGCTCCTGGAATGCTCCTCACCCGCTCTTGACTATGAATCTTTGCACATGCTGTTCTTCTGCCTGGGACCACTTCTTTCCCCGATGAATTTCCTGATCATTAAACCGAACTTCACTCATTCTCAAATATTCAGTATTTCACCAAAGAAGTTATTCTTGGCACCCCTCCCCCCCCCAGCATGTTACATGGTCTACTGTGCCCTTCTCTGTAGCCTCTTCCCTCAATGACCATGACTCCTTTGATCGCACATCTGTCCCTCAGGAGGGTGAGCTCCCTGAATACTGGGATTGTATCTTTTTTATCTCTGTATCCTTATTACTTAGTCCAGGATCTGGAACACGGTGGACTTGACAAATAGTTGCTGAATCAATTAATAAATGAGAGTGAGAGAAAAAATGCATGGTTTGTTCCAGTGGATATGTTGCCTTTCAAAGTGTCATTTGAAAGGACGGCAGTTATGCAAGTGTGGAGACCCCATCAGGTTTAACGGAAACGGAAAATCTTTGCATAGGGGTCCATGAACCTCTCTGCTGGTCAATGAGCATTCTTTCCAAGGGTCATTATTCTGAACCTCCCTTGATAAGCTTCACCGCCATGGACGACCAGTGTCACACCGTGGTATCAATTCCCGGTTACAATGCACGTCTGCCATCTGCTGGTGATGTGGGGTAGTACTGGGAAACCTGTGGTGAGACGTAGCATCTTCTCCAGAATCTTCGGGATTTGAAAGCTAGGAGGGCCTTAGATCCCAACACACCAAACCATTTCGTTTTCTGAAAGGGGAAGCCATTGTCCATGGAGAGTATATGACCCCCGGGGCATGCATCTAGTTGGTGGAAGGGCTGGAACCGACCATCACCAAGGCTTCCTGACAAAAGCAGGCTCTGTTTTGTTCTTATTTTTTTAATTGTAATTCTAGATGCTAATAGAAGTACATCTGGTCAGCAATGCTGACTTTTTCCAAAATGAAACTGAACAGTTGAGACTTGTTCTAGTTTACATGCCATTGATCTTTTACCCTTTGTATAAAGCTCCTTACGTTCCAGAAAGCACAGGATCTAATTTTCTGTTTTCTGTCCAAGTATTTCCTGGATCTGAAGACAGCTTACAGGGTCATGTGGGAAAGACTAGATTTACAAAACTTGGAATTTCACACCAAAAAGTTAGGCAAAGATGTGGTGCAGGATATGTATTGCATGCCATTGGATTGTGTGCATCAGCAAGGCTCGCAGGGATTATAAACACACCAGAAGTTTGTGTTCCGAAAAGCTGTGATCTTCAGTGGAAAAGCTGACAAATCATAATTGAAAAAGCTAGGAGCCGCCATCCTAATCAGAATAAACAGAAGTGACATAAAACCTTCCAGAAAGGCCCGCTCTGTGAACCTGGCGGAATTGGCTACAGAAGCACTGTATTTTCCAATATATGCATAGTTTTATTTTTTAGCTGCCCCATGAGACCAGATTTAACCAGAGTCATCTTTTTATTGAAGTGTGGTTTGCATGAAAACATGCCTGTTAACATTCCTGGGATCAATGCAAAGTTAAAACAAACCAAACATCACAGTACCTGCCAGGAGGACTTTTGTCTTTTCCTAATGATTCTCAGAACCCAGCACTTCAGGGACTGGGCTGCTGAAATGAAGGAAAGATGTGGCTGGCTGAATTTCTCACTGGGTACTTTGGAAAAATTTCCCTGGAACTTTTTGGCTCTCAACGTACCTTTTAAAATCTTCTATACTCATTAATGAACAGGTTCAGGCTGGTCATTTTGTTTCATAAGCTGGAAAAGTAGCACCTTTACTTCATACCCCTGGGACAACCTGATAAGGAAAATAATACAGGGTCTTCAATAGGTTAAAAATCAATTGAGATACAATTTTTGTCCCTTCAGGGTTGGGACAAAAAAATTATATTCCCCTTGGGAAAATAAAAAAAAGAAAATGCTAAGGGAAATGTCATGTCAGTATTCACTCAATTAATCCTTTCTCATGGTAAGCTCACCTCTGGTCTCAACCACTAGTGTGGGTAGTGATGGTCGCCATCCCCCCCTTCCCCAATGTGATCTGGAATGTGCTTAGTTTGAACCTGAATCTCCATGCACCCTTTACATCTTAACACAGCGCCCATGGCTGAGGGCAATGGCACTGGCCTGATTGCAGAACTACAGAGCCCTGCATGGAATTATGCTCCTCAGAGGAGGAAAGAATGAGAATACTTGTCCAAAAATTCAGTGGGGGGTTATATGAAGACCAAGAGGCCCAAATGAGTGCCCAAGGCCAGGTAAAGGGCCCTGTGATTTCGTTATTACCAACACCACCATTTCCCTCTTAGGAATGAACTTAGAGTTACTGGGCTCTAAATTATGCTCCCATGTCCCAGATAGCCTAGAGACAATGCTCAATGCAAGTGACAGCTCTCCCCTTGCAAGGCCTCTGAGGGACTTACCAGCACTCAGCCCTCTCCACCACCCTTTCAGGTAGCCAGAGCCAGGTAGCCAGAGCCTCTTTCCCCCTCATTAGTCCCCCCATAATTCCACACCTGCCAACATAACTCCTTTGATCTCCACCTAGTTCTACTTTTAGCTACATTAACTCCAAATTCATTTTCAGCTCGTCCCTGACTCACCCTGTGATTTCAGTCATCAATCAAGATCAAACAATCCAAAATAGTCTTGCAGACTTGCCTTGAGATACCAGGCTCAAAAAAAAATTATTTTTTCCCCCCACTGGCTTTAATCCCCCCCTTCTTGGCCCTGCAAGGAGGGTTTATGGTAATGGGATTTTCACGCTACACATTTGAGAATTTCCATATTTACCAAAAAGTTTAGCCTGACTTAATTTAGGTTTACCTTAAATGATTTCAAATTCATGTCTTGAGTTCATTCATAAAGGCAATCTGATACAGTTGTTTTCAAAACAAAAATAGTGTTTAAAAGTGTGGGCTTTGGCTATAGACTGCCTGGGTTCAAGTTTTCCACCTCTGAGCTGGGAGGCCTGTAAGTAACTTAACCTTTCCAAAACCAACCCTTTTCACTTATAAAGGCAGATAATAATAGTACTTGCCTATCAGACTCTTAGGATTAAATGAGATAATGCACAAAATGCACTTAGCATGGTATCTTGTGCATTGTAAATTATATTTGTAAATATATATAACATCATCATTTTATACAGCAGTCATTTCAACATACACTATCTCATTTCATCTTAATAACCAGAGAATGTAGGTATTTTGTCCAGATTTTGTAGAATGCTGGCTCTCTCCTGAAGATAGAACTTTCTACACAGCTTTCTCAAGGAGAATTTGCTGAACCACATACCCCAGAGTCTGGGGCAGAAGCAGTGCCCTGCTTGATCCACACTGCTATTTCCACAAGACTGTTGCTGCCTCTTCCTGTAAAAACTCCTGCTCCATCAAGACTCATGCTTTTGGGTCTACCATCCTCTCCTCTTTGTCACTATTATCTACCAAACCCAGATTATAATGTCAACATCCTGGGAGACTTCAAAATTTATATTAACACCCAACATCCTGGTTGCTGGGTTGTTCATCTCCACTCACCATCTCCTCCACTCCCAACTTTGGTTGTGTGTTTTCATTGCCACTCTCTGGACCTTGTCATCACTAAGAACAGTTCTTCGACCTTCAAAATCAAGAACTCAAGACACCTCACAACTCTTCTTCCTCTAGGTTGCCTCACTCATTATTTCTGTTAACCAGCTGCTGGCATTCATTTGACCACCCTCACAACTTCTCACTTGTCAGTGTCCTCCTTCCTTCACTGCCTTTCCTATCCTGCTTGTGACCTTCAACACTGTTACTTTGACTACTCTCCTCAAGTTCCTCAAGTCCCTTGTCCCATTGTCCTTTCATCACACCAAATTGACCTTACTCAAGTGAATCTAGCTATTGACCAAGGTTGTTGAGCATCACTGCAGAAAAAGCAACAAGGCAGGGTGTTGCCATTATGTGTTCATGGTCACCGTCCTCAGTAAGACATGAAACTCTGCCAAGCAATCCTCCTGAGTTTTATCAGTTCTCTATCCTGTTCTCCACAGTGAGGATTCCACAGTTTCCCCACTCTTCTCAGGCCTCCAACATCCTCACATCCCTCAGTACTCAAAGCAGGTGGCATCAACTCCCGCTTCACAGAGTTGATCGAGGCCCCTTGGAGGGGACATCCTTTGACTTTCCACCACCACATTTGCAGCCGTTCTTCCACCTTGCCTCCTGCCACTATAGAATAGAGGCCCTTCCTTCCAACTCAGGTTTATCCCTCCACCAGTCCCCTGACTGCTTTATCAGGGAGGGACCTTGCATTTTAAATTATCCTCTCTCTCTTCTATCTTAAATCTTTTGCTCCATACTGGCTCTTTCCCATCAGCTTTTAAGTACACTCAAGACTTTTTCATCTCTTAAACCTGGAAACAAGACTGAAATGCATATCTGCTCTTCTCCATTTCACAGATGAGACAATGGAAGCTCATGGAGATTACAGAGACAGGGATTGAATAACCCTGGACATTAGAGCCATGCACGGTGCCTTTCATTGTGATGCCGTGGTAAGTTCTATAGCAGCTGGTTCTGCCTACATATTAAGCTGTGGGCTGTGCAGATCTCTGTTGTAGGTATCTTTACAAGAGGAATGGGTTGATTTCTGCTGATGAATGCTCCAACATTATGGCCTCCCCCAAGGCCGCATATGATAAAGGGAAATAGTTGGATAGACCTAATCTGAACTATGGTTGTTCCATCGGTAGAGTGTAACTGATAATAGATCTTCTTCCCACATCCTTCCCCTCCTACTCCCTGTCTCCATTTCTCATCGGCACTGTAATAGAGATGGCATATCTCTTCCCCGTGGAAGGTTTTCGATTGCTACATAAACGCTCGATATAGCTATCTTTTTTGGGAAGCTAACTCCCTGCCTGTGCTGACAGAAGCCTATGATGTGGATAGAGCTGAGTACATTTTATTTAGAAGGAAAAAAATAGAGCAAAGAGGAGGAAAATTAGGTAAGCATCTGGAGGAAGACCCAAGTAAAAAATATGACCAAGCAATTAAATCAACATCCACCACTGCGGCTATTTGTGTCTGTCTTTTGTTCGTCTTAGACCCAGGAGGAAACAAGGAGGCATGGAGGGTGTGGGATATTATTAAAGGAAAGAGAGCTAGAAATAGAGAGAAGGGGGGGGGGAGTGAGTCTTCCAAGAAAGGTACAAAGGACAAGATTAAAAAAGAAAGATGAGCCAACAAAGCTAATCTCTCCTTGTCAAAAAAACAGATGACATGGGGCATTAAAAGAAGCTGCGCGTCAGTGTTCAGTCCTTGAATGTTACTTTTCCAGTAAAGATAGTAAAGCCTCTAAAATATAGAATTAATGGTTGGGGGGAGGGGGACTAAGAGACTAAAATACAGCAGGATAATTGGAACGCCTGAGATAAAATTAAATCTGGAACTAAAGTGATATAAAGTCTAAAGCTTTAAGGTGCAGACAGCAGCGGTACTGGGGACAAATCCTGGATTTTCAGCTCGCTGGCTGTGCGATGTTGGTCAAGTCACACTTACCTACCCGAGTATGTTTCCCAGTTCATAAAATGATGGGGCTTGACTAGGTCAGCTGTTCTCAAACTGTGGGTGATGTTCCATTAAGAATCACGCATTTTAATGAGAAATGTCACTGAGGAAGTTAGAGCATGGGAACAGTATGAAAAGAAAAGAAAAGAAAAGAAAAGAAAAGAAAAGAAAAGAAAAGAAAAGAAAAGAAAAGAAAAGAAAAGAAAAGAAAAGAAAAGAAAAGAAAAGAAAAGAAAAGAAAAGAAAAGAAAAGAAAAGAAAAGAAAAAAAGAAAAGAAAAGAAAAGAAAAGAAAAATGCTGCCCGGCAGGGCGTGGCTCAGCGGTTGAGCGTCGACCGAGGATCCAGGCGATCGGGGTTTGATTCCCGGTCAGGGCACAGGCCCGGGTTGCGGGCTTGATCAATGACTCTCTCATCATTGATGTTTCTGTCTCTCTCTCCCTCTCCTTTCCTCTCTCTGAAATCAATAAAGATATATTTTTTAAAAAAAAATTAAAGAAGAAAAGAAAGAAAAGAAAAGAAATGCTTGAGAAATAGTGGACTTTCTCAAAGATTTCTTCTTTAAGATATATAATGAGATAATTTAAAGAATGGGTTTTGGACCAGTTTCATCTTTATGAATTTATATAATTAGTTCAGTGGAAGGGAATATATGTAGAATCTGTCGTATTTCTTTCATGTGCACTTAACTGAAAATCGAATGTAAAGGGAAGGATAACAATAGCTGGCAGAAACAAAAGCTTGGTAGAATCTGCAGGAAGTCAAAGTCCCTTTTATCTTGGTGTGTGTCTTCAGATAAACAGTGAAGAGGAGATGAATAGTTTTTTAACTACTGTTGTACCGGGGTTAGGTTGCCTGGCTTCAGGGGCACCATTGACAGTATTGAATTGCAGTCAGTCCTCAGTCACTTTGTCAATGAACCACAGACATCAGAGACCAGCTCCAGCCCCCAAATAGCAGAGCACTGGCAAGGGAGTCAAGCCAAACTAGAAAATAGAAGTAAGAAGGAATGAGCAGAGCACACATGGCTTTCCACCCATGATGTGGTCCTTGCCTACCTCACCAGAGACATCGTGCGTGTGGCAGTCAGAATAATGACCACCCCCCAACACCTAACGGTGCCCATGCCCTCGTCCCTAGAACCTGTGAATATGTTATCTTGCATGGCAAAAGGGATTTTGCAGATGTGATTTCAGACGTTGAAATAAGGATATTACCCTTATTTATCCAGGTAGGCCCATTCTAATAACATGAATCATTAAAAGTGGGGAACCTCTTCTAGCTTAGGTCAGAGAAATAGATGTGCAAAAAATCAGGGTCTCAAGATACTACGTTGCTGGCTTTGAAGGTCTAAGAAGGAGGCCACGAGCCAAGGAATGTAGGCGGCCTGAAGAAGCTGGACAACACAAGGCAACAGATTCTCCCCGAGAGCCTCCGGAGAGGAAGGCAGCCCAGCCACACCTTGATTTCAGGCCACAGACACCCCTGCCAGGTTTCTAATCCTCAGAACTGTAAGATAATACCTTTGAATTATTTTAAGGCACTGAATCTGTGAGGCTCTGTTATGGTAGGAGTAGAAAACTAATGTGCTGTCCTATGCACAACCGTTTAGGACTGCTAGGTTTCCTGCTTCTGGGTTTGACCCATGTTGCTTCCTTTATCCAGGGTGCCTTTCTCAACCCCTTCTTTTCACTTCTGCAGCCTACTCTCCTATTAAGACTAGCTCAAGCATCATCTTTCATGATATCCTCAAACCAGATGGAATAACAGACGTTAAATACTACCAATTTACTAGCAGTGCTACATTCTATTAGTTAAGGGGGGGCAGGGGGAGTATTTTGTTTTATTTTACATTTCAAAACAGTTGCCCAGTACAGCTGTATTTGGCTTTGAACGTCATTAAGAAGACAAGATAGCGCCACCCTCATGCTTGGAAGCACCTGAACATTCACAGAAAGAGCACATTCTTAAAGGCAAATATTTTTTCTAGAGTTTATATTTTAAGTCCAACGATGAAAAAAAAAATGAACTGAGACATTTTTGTTTCCAGAGATATTTGTTCACTTTCTCACAAGTATGAGAGCTACCAGTGCTCTTCTTTTCAGCTGAGACTTTCTTCTCCACTCAGTACGTCCCGTGCTCCCAGGGGTGCTGACACACTCACCAGAGCATTTGATTTACACACGCCCTAGGATTTTATGATCACCTTGACTCTTGGAATAACTAACTTAATCTTGCACTTGGGTCAGTTCTCCTGTCTTCTACCTAATCTCAAGACATTTTTCGTAATGGAAACAGATTTCTTGGCTGCACACCCACCAACCACACTGGGCATCTGTCTGCAAAATCTTCTCCTTCATATTTGTCAGTCAGCTTTTGACTTGATGAGGCTTGGTCGTGCCTCATGAATGGGAAGGTAAAGCCAAACCTCTTTTTAACATAGGCTGTAGGTACAGCATCAAAAATCATTTAAGAAACTAGAAGAAAGAGAAGGAGCAGTATGGCTACCAATAAGACAGTTCAGGAAAAAGGAACTACTGCCTCTCTGGCTAAGGCCCCAAAAGGTAACATTAAAACAAGGAGACAGAGAGAGAAAAATGGAAGAGAGAAAATAATTTGGCTAAATGTTTACATGGATCTTTATCTGCCATTAACACATTTTATTGCATTTTCTTTGTAACAACCGTTTTCTGTTAGGCACTTGTCTAATATGTGATGTATCAGGAAAGATCTTCAATTTCAAACCCCCAATAAATACAGCAGTGGGGGGAGGAGGCAAAGAGGGCTAATTCAATCCCCTTTTCCCAGAATTCCCTTGTATCCCATGAGATTTAATGGATGTTCCAAAATAAGGGGTTCCAGGATCAGAAATAATTTAAGAAAAAACTAAAAAACTGGGTTAATCAAAGAAAAATGAAGCTGGTTTCTTGGCTGCAAGACTTATCTGGAACTTTACTATTCCAATAACATTCTATGACTCAAACAGAAAAGTTTATGTTGCAAACTCACTTAGCCAGAAACTGTTTTGTTAAAGGAACATCTATTAACCTCTTTGATGTTCAATGTGGAAAACACTGCCCTAAATATTCCCATAAAGCATATCATACTGAGATATAGTAAGCTCTCACTCACCATTTGACCAGTGAGTGAAAATACAAAATTTCTAAAATGACCAATCCAAATCTTTTACCACAGTGTTTCTTTATCAGAAAATGTAAGTTGGTTCCATGAACCTATTTTTTTCCTCAAGTCAACAAAATTTACTCAGGTCAACAAAATGTTTGCAGGCAGTTAAACAGGCGACTTTGGTTCCAGAGCTTAGTGCCAACTAGTCAAAAAGAAGCCAAGCATTTCCTAATGTCAGTTACACACAATAGTCTTGACATTTCAGTTGGCTTACTGAACTCATCTTTGGGAGGAAGAAAAAATGATGTCAAACAGAAAGCATTTGAGGAGATACTAGCAAGAACCCAGCAGCATCCCACTAAAACGTCTTAATATGTGGCAAGCGAAATGTCATCCAAAATAACCCCAGACAAAAACACAACAAAAGTCTGGCCGAAGCCAGTTAATTAAGGGAAAAATTGCAGAGAGCATTCAAGGTCTTTGGCCCTACTTCTACCCTCACTTCTGAGACTTTCAAACTATTTGTTTGAAACTCACCCTTTTGAATGGCTGTCAAACATATCCCAATTTTCTGAACACAAGAGATTCTTCAGTGCTTTGTCAAACTCAGTCAAATAACAAAGTTGATTAAGCAGCAAGCTTGATGATTTCCTTTAACATTGCATCAAACTACACTGATTGGTGGCTTTGATTTTCTATCAATATAGCCTAAGGGACACGAATAGCCGGTATTTCCGCCATCGTGTTCTAACTTTGTGTGTGCTGTTTTATCCTGGGTGGTCGTGATGAAAAATATCACCCATTTGAGGCCTTTCCTGACTCCAGAAGGCTTTATTGTTTCCCTTTGTGATTTTGTCCCACATGATTGGACTCTTGTATCAACAATATAATAGCTTAATTATATGCTACCTTCGTTTGTCCTCTAATGGTTATTGGTCTGGTTTCCCCAGCAGAACTGATTGTCTCGATAGGACTTGAGGATAAAGTACAAACCCTCTGCTCCAATTTGGGGACCTTGATGTTGTCATCCCAGTGATCTATCCAATAACAGGTCAATTTCAGCCCAATCCTGGCAGATTGTGACCTAGTTCTCAGGAAACTGGGCGTGAAAAGATCAAGAGTCAGTAGGAAGAAAAAAACTGGAAGCCAGGTTGAAGGAACTGCAAGATAATAGGAGTGAGGATAGCTGGGACTCTGCATCAATACCAGAGTGCAGTAGTCGTCACGGGGTAGCAGGATCACACATCTGGGACAGAGGCAATTACCAGCTGTCTCTCTTCTCTCTACTTCTGAGAGTCCCTCCACCCTCATTCCACACTTTTCTCTTTATTGCTCCCTACCCCCTGCCTCCAGCCAAGATTATTTAAATGCTGTTTTGCTTCACCTCAAACTGGCATAAAGAAAACAACAATGAACTCAACTACAGCAATGTAGAAGAGTCCAGGTGACGGAAATAAGACGGGTGGTTCACTGATCACCCTTCCTTACTACTCCCTGCTCATGGCACTATGTCTGATACATTAAGCTGCTCGCCCTGACCTCAGCACACCGTGATCACTCAAGATAAGCCTTTTGATCTTATTTTCTCTTCCTTGGAATGCAGCTCTTCTCCCTTGTCTCTGTCTGGCAGGTTCTGCTACCTAACATTAGAAACCTAACTCAGTTGTACCTCCTCTGCAAAGCTGTCCAGATGCCTCCAAAACAAATCAGTTGCATGCAGCCAAGACGCTATTCCTATGCCTCTGCAGCGGTGCTCTCTGCCTTCTATTGTAATTATTTGGTTGCAGGTCTGTTACCCAAGTAGACTTTTGAGAGTATGGACCTTGTCTTATGCTTCATCGTGTTTTTAGCATTTAACAGAGTACTGGGCATTAGTAGAAGTGTTTGGGTAACAACAGTGCTAATTTTCTTCATTGTTTGGTAGAATTTGCCTGTGAAACCATCTGGCTCTGGAATTTTCTTTTTTAGTTACAAGAAGGTCCAGATTTTTCACTTTTTTTATAAAGAAATTTGCACATTTTATATCTATTATGAAATTTATCAACACAAAGTTGCCATAATACTCTTTTATTATTTTTGAATGTCTGTAGGACCTGTATTAAGTCTCCCTTTTTGTTTCTGATATTGATAATTTGTGTTGTCTCTTGATCAGTCTTGCTAGGGCTTATCAATTTCATTAATATTTCAAAGGACCAGTTTTTTACTTCATTGATTTTTTCTATTGTGTTTTCGGTTATTATTTCATTTGATTTCTAGTCTTTCTCTTCTTATTGACACCTTTTCACTTCCTTTAAGTTTTGTTTGCTCTTCTGTTTCTTCCTGAGATGTTTGCTTTGATGATTGATATCCAAAATGTCTTTTCTAAGACAGACATTTAAGGCTGCACATTTTTTTGCTTTGACTACATCCTTATGTCTTGATATGCCATATTTTTAGTTATTCAGTTAAATATATTTTCTAACAAATTATAATTTCTTCTTTGACCCACAGGTATTTAGAAATGTATTAATTAATTAATTTCCTAAATTTGGATGAGGACTTTTTCTGGTTTTGATTTCAAGCTTAATTCCACTTCTGTCAGAGTACATCGTATTAAATTTTGTTCTTTTGAAAATTAAGACTTTCTTTATAGCTGAACATATGTCTATTTCAGCAAATAGCTCATGTGGGCTTGAAAAGAATGCTTTTTTTTTTTTGTAGTTTGTGGTCTACTGTTCTGTATAGGCCAGTTAGTTCAAGTTTGTTAATATGTTATTCAGATTGTACTCTGGTTTTAATTGTTTGTTTGTGTCTTTTTCTTGTCGGCCTGTTCTTTTTATTACTGAGACTATTGAGTTAAAATATTCAACTATAATTTTGGAATTCTCAATTTCTTTTATTTGTTGATTCTTGCTTTCTACAATGTGTGCCTATCTTCTTATCATACAATACCTCTTAGTAATGTTATTGCCTTATGTTTAATTTGTCTTATAATGGAAACATTATATAAGCTTTTTTTTGGTTAGTGATGCATGATATACTTATTTTATACTTTACTCTGTGTTTTATATATAACATTTGCACCTCGCAAGAAGTATATAGTTGGATTTTGTTTTTCTGTATACACTCTTGCAATCTTTGTCATTTAATCAGTGTTTTTAGCTCATTTACATTTACTATAATTACTGCTACATTTGAGTTTAAACCTACTATCTGATTATTTATATTTATTGAATCTATTTTTGTTACTGTTATCCTTTCTTATCTTCTTTTGAGTCAGTCAAATATCTTTAAAACTATCTTTCTATTTTCTCCCTTAGCGGTGATTTTAGTGATTATCTTAGACATTTCAAGATGCTATTTTAATTTATGAGCCTTCCTAACATTAGTTCTTTCACTGCTTCCCAGACAATGCAATCTACAGCACTTCAACTCTCTTTATCATCCTTTGTATCCTTCTATACTGTTGTTCTCATGTATTGTAACTCTCTGTATATTTTAAACCACAAAATATTTTGTCATTATTTTTCTTAATCATCAATATTTGTTTAGATTTCCCCATTATTTTCCCACCTACAGTGATCTTCATTTCTTTCCTGCATTATTTTGTTTTTCATGAGATCATATATTTCTTTTTCTGAATAAAGTTTTCTTTTTAGTAGTTCTTTTAGTACAGGTCTCTTGGAGACAAATTCTCATGTTTTATTTGCCTAATCTGTCTTTATGTTGCTTTATTTTATGAGGACAGCTTTACTACATATAGACCTATTGAATTCTGGCATTCAACATTTCTATTGAAAAGTCAACTGTCAGTCTTGTTGTTTTAAAGGAGGATGCCTTTTTTATTACTTTAAAGATTTTTCTCTTTTATTTTGTTTTTATCAGTTTGAATATCATGTGTCTCTGTGTGTTCTCCTTTGTGTTAACCCTTCTTGAGTTTTGTAGCACTTTGTGTCTTATAAGCTTGATGTTTTCCAACTTGTGGAAAATTTCTGGCCCGTATTCCTTTAAATGAATTGTTTCTGTTTCTTTTTATCTCTTCTTTTCCTGGAGCTCCAATGACATTGGTAGTCATTTTAACCATCTACAATATATTTCCTACACTCATTCTGTATATTCAATCCTTTTATTCTCTGTATGTTTCAATCTGGATATTTTCTGTTAATCTATATTTTAGTTTAATGATCTATTCTTATTTCATGTTTGATCTGCTGAATTCATAATAGCTGATATTGTATTCTTAAGTTTTAGAATTTTCATTTGACTATTATTTTTTTATAGATACCAGTTTTTTGGCAAAGCTATCTTTAAAAAAATTTTTCTTGATCATGTTAGTCATAGTTATTTTAAATTCCCTATGTTATAACTCCAACATCTGGACCTGTTTCTATTGTTTGCTTTTTATTTTCTTTTTGGTCTGGTTCTATTTCTTGGCCTTCCTAGTAATTTTTCATTGAATGTCAAACATTGTGTATGAGCAACTTGTAGGATCTCTGGATTAAGTAATCTTTCCCCTTGGAGGACTAGATTTTCTCTGACAAGCAGGTGAATATGTAAAGACCTGGCTTAAAGCTTCATTAGAGCTAGTTTGTGGCATATTAAAGATGACCTTAAATTCTTCAACACTCCTACCATTGAGCTGAGGGGGTTAGGTCTCTTGCTTTAGCAACTCTGAGACTGCTTTGGCCAATATAGTGTGGCAGAAGTGATGCTGTGCCATTTTGGAACCCTCGTCTTAAAAGATTTCTCACACTACTTCCTTTTTTTGAAATGCCCACCATATAAGAAATTCAGCTACACTGAGACTCCTGTGTGTGAAGAAGCCCAAAGTAGTCACATGGAGAAGACTCCTATAGAGATAAATGCTCACCTCAACCACTCCACAGGTATTCCAGACCTCCCAGCCCAGGCTCCAGATACTTGACTGAAGAAGCTTTCAAATGAGTCCCGCCCCAAATACAATCTGGCCACACATGAAGGGCACCAAACAAGAACTACTCGACTGAATCTGTCAACCTCTAGAACTGAGAGAGATAATAAATTATTGTCTTAAGCCCCTAAGCGTTGATATGATTTGCAAAACAATCATAGATAATGGAAACATTGGAAACATTTCTATTTCAGGATTGCCCATAATGCTATGGCTTATCCCAAATGCTTAGTGCATTTCTCTTCTGGAGTCTCAGCTAAAAGCAGGAAGGTATTCCCCAGGGTTTCTCTGCCTTGTTGAGCCCTGAACCCCAACCTCTGTCTACTCAGTGTTAGATGACTGCCAAAAATCTCTGCTCAGCTACTTCGCTTCCCAGCTGCTGCTGTCTACTGTTTTCTTCAGAGATTTGGCTTATTTATCTCATGTGAGTACAGCTAGGAGTTGGTGAATGCCTCAGGGGAAATTTCACACAGAATTTCAGACTTCTTTTTCCAAGATTCCCTCCTTTCCAAGACTTTGGGTCTTCAATTCCTTGCTACTTTGGCAGCCTCAATCTTCACCATTTGTCTCCTCACTTAGTGAGAATGTCAAAGCCCTAAGATGCCTCTACTTGTGAGGCTTCTATTCCCTGATCTATAAGCTGACCCAAGGGAATAGACAGAAGTAAATGTGGGCTCTCCCCAGTGCATCTCACTTCTCTCAGAGTTCCTGGCTGAGTTGACTGCTCCTCAGTGCTTTCACACTATTGTTTTATCCAGCTTTTATAGTTTGCCTTGGCAGGAGAGTTAGTTTGATACAAGTATTTCCATCATGGCAGAAACAGAAGTTCTAATGGTCAAGAAATCTTCCTTACCCAGTACTTGTGACCAGCAGACATTCAAATATTCTTAGTAGTCCTAGATACTCTTCCATCCTTTCTTTAAAGCCCTTACAGACTCAACTTCTGACTCTGTCTGCATCTACACCTCTCCAACACAATCAAAACTTCCAGAGCACAGGGACGCAGAATGGAATGGTAGTTTGAGTGAACTTTCAGCCATGATGGGGATGAAAGGAGAGACATACTTATCACATCTCACCATTCTTGGTTGTACTGATACATCCCTATGGGGCTTTCTGCATTGCGAGCCACCACACCACACTGGAGTACTCTTCTGAATCCGAATATCATATCTTTCATCCATTTTGTGCAGCAGGAAACTTGTTCCAAGAATTATTCAGAAAAGTCTTAATTATTATCATCATCATCTTTAGCATCATCTGCTCACTGAAAATATGTGGAGACTGCAAACAGCTTTTTCTGGAAGTAACTCGGAGGTCTCCATTTGACCTCATCTAACCAGGATGGAGCTGAGCCTGCTCTGGCAATGGGAACAGAATTATGCAACATGCGATTTTTTTTATTCTGGCCTTTTCAATTTTGGCAAACACAAACATCCCCACCCTGTGACTAGTAGAAAGCAAAAGCCCAAAACACTAGCCTTCAAATTATACCCAATTCTACGAGCGGTTAAAAAAAAAAAAAAAAATACTGTAAAACATTTTTACTTACCAAAAAAATAAAAAAGCAACCCATAATATTCCATTTTAAGAGACTTTCAGTTGACATATAAGACATGATAAATTGTTTTGCCTTTAGCTTTCAATTAAAAAGCGTTTTCCCACCACAGTAACACCTGAGTATTAACTTATACTTTCTTCTTTAAATGTATAAATGTATTCGGTGGCGCAAATTACCAGGTATTCAATTATTATAATTATGTTTAGAGCTCATGCAGAATCTGTTATATAAAAAGGGTAGTTTCAGAAATGTTACAGAGGTCATTATATTTAAATTTCTATGTTGCTCCCATCATTGAGAGATAAGAAAGGAGTAAGCAAAAAGAAATAGAGTGAGCAGGTGAGGGAGACGGAGAAAAGGGTGACATTTACAGGAATAAAGGGAGAAAAGTTGGCAGGAGTAGAATAAACACATGTTCAAATTTTTTAAGCTATCTCAGGGCTTTCTAGATTCCTTGCATATTATTTTCTCACTACTAACCAATTATGGTTTTTTTTAGTTGATAAAATGTGTTTACCGAGCGTCTATAAATACTTCCCTGTTTCCGTGTCCATATTTACCCCAAGGCCATGTCTTTCTGGCACACCCTATATTTGCTCTTTGACTGGCTTGAGAGGTTGGAAAGAAGAAACATTTTTATTTTCCAAACTTCAAATTTGCAACCTGACCAGTTCTTTTTTATTCACCTTCTTTCTCTACCTTGTCATATTCATCGGGCAACAGCCAACCGATGCTTTCAGCATTGTGCCTAGACATCTTCTTAGCCAAACCCAGAAGTGCATAGGCGATGTGTTCCAGCCTACGAGGCACTGCAAAGAGCTCGCTAGCCATTTCGTTGCTATGCAACATGGTTTGCCATTTTTCCAGTTGTTTTTCCAGTCTTAGCTTAGTTTGCCCATCTAGCCTCCACTCACCACTCGGACGCAAAGCTAATGCCACATACTTTAGGATTTTGTTAATGGGCATCGATTTCTGTATCTATCAGTAATTGCTTTCTAATATATCATCCCAAAACTTACCAGCTTAAAACAGTAACTTCTTTCTCATGACTTTCCAGGTTGACTAAGCAGTTTTGCGGATCTGAGCCTGACCTGACAGTTCTCTTCTGTATTCCCCTGTGCACCCACAGCCAGCTGGCCGCTTGCCCAGGCCTCTGTTTCCAGGGGGTCGGCTCAGCTCTCCTCCATATCCTTCCTCACCCACTAGCAGGGCGCCCCAGAGGCAGGGCTCCAAGAAACCAGAGGTCACAAGATCTGAAACCAGGCATACCATCGCTCAAACCACTTTCTGTTGGCCAGAGAAAGTCACAAGGCCAGTCCCTGCTCAAGAGTCAGGGGAAATAGATACCACCCCCAATGGGACTGCAAAGTTATATGGCAAAGCGCGTGGATGCAGAGAGAGGTGGAGGGTTGGGGACATTTTTTAGTAATCAATCTACCACAGTCTTTGACAGAAGTCAGCACAGGGTGAATAGAGAATAAACTTAAGAGCATTGCATGCAAGGAGGGCTTTAGGACAAGGTGGTGTCTGAGCTCAAATTGATAGGATGAATTGGGGTTAGTCAACTGAACAAAAGGGAGAGGTTCCAAATATAGAAACCAGCACGGGCAAGGACTTTAAGGGGAGGCAAATTACAGGGGGTTCGGGACCATGGATACACAGTATTTCCTTGACTTGCAATACCGGCTCCCATCCTGTCCTCAGGCTTGTATCTTCTGCTTAGAGAAATTACAAACCTTCCTCCAGGAAACCGTTAATCATCCTTCTCCTTTTCTGATCTATCAGTGTAGTCTTATGTGGCCTTGATACTGGAGTCAGAATGTCTGGGTTTAAATCCAATTCCTCCACCTACCATTTGAATAGACCTCTTTGTAACTTAGTTTCCCCGTCTGTAAAATGGTGATGACAGCTTACAGGGCTGTTGTAAGAATTAATTAAAATAATGCATATAAAGTGCTTAGAGCAATACCTGGCCCTTATAAATTTTAAGCTTTTATAAATATTGTTGGCTTTTAATGTTGTTGTTATTAATATTGTTATTATTCTGGCAAAGTGCCAGTTGGTGATTCTGAATGGAACTCATACTGTTTGTTACTTTTCATGTGTTCCCTTCTTCCTTCCTGAACAAACAAGGCCACAGACTGGATCTGTGTGGGGGTATAAGGGCCTGGGATGGGGGTGAGAGTGGAGCAGAGCTTGCAAGTAGCTGCTGAGTGTGGGCCAAAGGCAGATCCAGGAGCCTTGCTGTGGAGTAAATCAAGACAGGGATCAGCCCGGCAGGGCGTGGCTCAGCGGTTGAGCATCAACCTAGGATCCAGGTGATCGGGGTTCAATTCCCCGTCAGGGCACATGCCCGGGTTGCGGGCTCGATCAATGACTCTCTCATCATTGATGTTTCTGTCTCTCTCTCTCCCTCTCCTTTCCTCTCTCTGAAATCAATAAAGATATATTAAAAAAAAAAAAAAAAGACAGGGATCAAAGTGTTGCTATCAAGAGGTCTATTTGAGATGCATCAAAGCAGGAATTGGTTTGAGAAGGAAAAGATTCTCTCCATAGCTGTAGGGCAGACTCAAGGACTTTTTATAGGGTGAAGGTTAACTGACATAAGGTGCTTTCTCACTTAAAATAAAACCTCTTTGAAGGATAGAGGCAGGGGCTGCAGATTGACTTTAATCCCCAATGATCAATTATTTACTCAATCATTCCTACATAATGAAATGTCCATAAAAACTCCTAAAGGATAGGGTTCTGAAAGCTTACAAGTTGATGAACACATTGAAACAAGGGGAGGGTGGTGCACCCCAACTCCATGCAGACAGAAGCTCCTGTGCTTAAGACCCTTTTGGACTTAACCCTGTGTACCTCTTCATCTGACTATTTATTTTGACCCTTTATAATAAAGTATAATAGTAAGTATAGAATTTTCCTAAATTCTGTGAGTCATTCTAGCAAATTAGAAAAGAGGGGGGTTGTGGGAATCCCCAAATTTGTAGCCAAGTTGGACAAAAGTGCAGATAGCCTGGGTATCTCATTACAACTGGCATCTGAAATGGGGGGCAGTCTTGTGAGACTTAACCCTTAACCTGTGCGGTCTGAATTGAAATGTTAGACACTCAGTTTGTGTCAGAGAATTAGAGAATCAGAGACATTCATTTATTCATTCATTCATTCATTCATTCATTCATTCATTCATTCATTTATGATGCTACACACTTCACTCAGACTTTCCGTTTGGAACTCTAGTTTCCTACTCCAAAATTAGCCTCTAACAAGACCAGCCAAAATCTGTAGTGTCAAGAGATCTCAAACTTTTATCTGGTAAAAAGTGATGTTTATATTTCTCTCCCCAAAGTGTCTCAATGTCAAGCCCTACTCACTTTACCAACTTCCATGTTTTCACCATAGAACATTGCTCCTTTTTCCTACCTAATGGGAGAAGTTACTGAGACCAGAGTTCCTCAAAACCCATTCAGACTTCACAATGAATTTCCACAACTTTGCAAACTTGGAGCTATAAACCTGTCCCTTCTTCCCTGCCTTCCCTCCTACCTTTGAGGCAGAAAAGACTTAACTCCTGCTTTAATCCACTAACTTCAAACATCCAGGCAACTCTGGAAATAATCAACCTAGAAAGTAACACAAAGACATTCCCCAAACAACCAGTTCTTAAGGCTTACAATCCTAGTACATGTTTTCAAGAGGTGAATTAGTTACTATAAACAGGGAGATCCAGAACCCACTATCTGCCATTTAATTTACTTGTGGAAATATGGGGTCTTCCACAAATATTTTAGGCCTTCTATTGTTACTGGTGGGGAGACCTCCATATCTCCATCAGTTGCTAGTGGGATTGGGCTTCTTGCAATATCCTGAGAAAAGGAATTTGCTGAGACTCACGTGGGAGGATGAGGCATTCTAAAAGCTTTATTTATGTGGAATTACACCACTGAGTTTCCAAGGTCCTATTTCCCTTCGTCCTGCCAAAGAAGAAGTCCCATTTTGCCTTCAGCAGGGCTAAGATCAAACCAGTGTTCAGAGTTTCCACTCCATGTTGGGACAAGATCTAATCCAGCATCAGGCTAGCTTAGTTTGTGTTCCCAGCTGCAGTCCATTAGTCCATTGCATGTGGGGTCTGCATGGCCACGTGGTCATGGGGGGAACACAGGCGAATGCAGAGAAGCAGGAGCAAAACCAAAGGAACCAGAGACCCAAGAGAGTGAGCTCCTTGGTTTAGGGGATTACCTATTCCCAAATTTTCATGGGCTTGAAGTGGCCCCACCCACTCTGGCCAATGATCTCTGTCCCCAGGTTTGACTGACAGGCGTCTTCCCTATGCCACCTCAGCTTCACTGTGCATGTGTCCATCTTCCCCATTGCCCAGTCCCTTCCCCTAATAATCTGCAAGGAATGGGCGAGTGGTTCCCTGGGGAGGGCAAAGTTGCAGCTTCCTGGTGAAGCTGCCCAAGTGACATGCCTGTAATGTCTGGCCTTCCCTTTGCTCCTTTTCTGTTATTAATAACTAGCTAATTACAATGGTATCACTATGCTGGACCAAGATTGTTAGAGTATTATAGATAAACTTAATGTCCAATTATAAAAGAATGGTTAATTAAATTACAGTGCATAAATAAGTGTAGCATTACACAAACACTAAATTTATGTTTGTGAAAAAATCTAAGTAGCATTGGGAAATGTTTACAATCCAAGAGTAGGTTAAAAAAAAGGCAGTATACCAAGCAGTGTATAAAATATGATTCCAGAAAACATATACATGTACACATAGAAAGCAGGCTGGAAGCACATGCATCAAAATGTTAACAATAATATTAATTTTCTTTTATAATTGTGTATATTTTCCAAATTTTTCTGTCAGCATCTGCTCACTTCCTTATGTGGGTTAATTTTTTCTTTAGGAACCACCAAGCAAAATGCAAATGCCAAGCAGTTGGCTTCAACGGTGCATAAATTTGCTTGTTAAATTGCTCTCTATCAGAATAATAGCAAGCAGTCCACTCTTTTCATAATGAGTTATTTCCTTTTTCTCTAAGATGGGCACAATCTTAAATTTATCTTAATCAATTTCCTCAAATTAAGCTGCAGCAAGACCTGCTTTCCTCTGGCTTGTTACAAGTGTTATCTCTAATGAGAAATACAATTTAACCAATGCAAAGGATGGGATGCCTGAGCAGTAGCAACTGTTTGGCTGGCTGGCTTGAGCTCCCAAAACTCACAGCAGGATTTTCTAGAATGACACTCCTGTGTCCTCCATTGGAAGTCAACCAATAAGTTTATGCATGACAATGAGCCTCACCCTTCTAGAAAAGGCACCCCAGAGCTTTTCAACACACATTTAATTTTTCTTCTATTATCTGAGACCATAATGCCATTCCCAGTTGTACTTAGCAAAAGCTAAATGGCAAGTGAAGGAGAAAAGAAAATGAATTTGATGGGGAAGGTATTTAGGGGTAGATATAATGACAGTGTTTCCCACAATCCATCACTAAAGAGCTAAAATCTGAGGAAAAGGCAAAAATTATGCGATGGTGATAACCAAATTGTCTTCATATTATTTATTACACTTTGCTGGTTTTATAATAATGGCTACAAACATGTGAGAAACTAAATTGTTTTTTGCACTACCCTTCTAAATAGCCAGAATGTTTTCACATTCTGTTAGGACCATAAGGTGAAAAGGCTTTAAAAATATTCTTTCCTTTTTCATTCTGAATGCATATAACTCAGTAGTCTGAAAGAAAATGGGATGGAAGCCCTGTCCAGTGTTGCTCAGTTGGTTGGGTATCATTCCGTGCACAGAAAGGTTGCTGTTCAATTCCCAGTAGGCGCACATGCCCAGGTTGTGGGCAGGATCCAGCTCAATGCCCTAGGGTGCGGGGGTGTGCAGCAGGCAGCCGAACCATGTTAGGCTCTCACATCAGTGTTTCTCTCTTTTCCCTTCCTCTCTCTCTAAAAAAGAAAAAAAGAAAGAGAGAGAGAGAGAGGAAAGACGAAAGAAAGAAAGAAAAAAAAGAAAGGAAAGGAAGGGAAGGAGGGAGGGAGGGAGGGAGGGAGGGAGGGAGGGAGGGAGGGAGGAAGGAAGGAAGGAAGGAAGGAAGGAAGGAAGGAAGGAAGGAAGGAAGGAAGGAAGGAAGGAAGGAAGGAAGGAAGGAAGGAAGGAAGGAAGGAAGACAAAGAAAAAGAAAAGGAAGGAAGGAAGGAAGGAAGGAAGGAAGGAAGGAAGGAAGGAAGGAAGGAAGGAAGGAAGGAAGGAAGGAAGGAAGGGGAGAGAGAGAGAGAGAGAGAGAGAGAGAGAGAGAGAGAGAGAGAGAGAGAGAAAGAAAGAAAGAAAGAAAGAAAGAAAGAAAGAAAGAAAGAAAGAAAGAAAGAAAGAAAGAAAGAAAGAAAGAAAAAGAAAGGGATAGGAGGAAGAATGGAAACTGAAATGGCTCCACTTCAGGGCCACACATTGAGGTTTCTATCCAATGCTTCAAGGGAGAGATCCACATGGCCAAACAGGTCCATTGCACATCCTAGCTGCAGAATGCAATTACATTAGGTACTTCATGCTTCAAAGAGCCTGGCATTTACCAAATGAATTGCACTTGTGGCCAGAATATTAATGACTATTATCATACTTAATGCATAATAACTCTCAAGTGAGTCATTTCACAGAAGTTGGCATTTACAACAACAAAAAAGAAAAAGGCAGTGAAAGGGAGGCACATTTCAAAGCTAGATTTTCTCTCCTTATATTTTAGCCAGTTTTATTTTGCCTCAGAATATCTGTGTTGGTGAAGTTCAATGTCTGTACTAGTTTTCAGTTACAGGATACACGCAAACATGTAAAATTCTCAGAGTAATCTTCTTAACCAGGACTTTGAAGGTGTGTTCTATGGGCCCAGCTGCATTAGAATCATTTAAAAATCTCTGTGGGTAGGAGGTTAAGAATCTACTTTAAAAAAAAAAAAAAGTCTTCCCTAGATGATTTTCATGCTTGCTAAAATGTGAATATCACCACTCTAATAGAAAATTTCCTTAGAAACAAACTAGTGGGCAAATCATGGATCCCACTTTTAGGAATATATCCTAAGAATCCCAAAATACCAATCAGGAAGAATATATGCACCTGTTATAGCAGTACTATTTACAATGGCTAAGATTTGGAAACAGCCCAAGTGCCCATCAGTAGATGAGTGGAATAAAAATACTATGTAGCTGTAAAAAAGAAGGATCTCCTATCGTTTGAGACAGTATGGGGGGACCTGGAGAGTATTATGCTAAGGGAAATAAGCCAGTCAGAGAAAGACAAATATCATATGATCTCACTTACATGTGGAACTTAATGAGTAAAATAAACTGGCGAACAAAATAGATCCAGAGACATTGAAGCATGACACGGACTGACGAATCTCAAAGGAAAAGTGGGAGGGGGGCGGGAAGAGATTAACCAAAGAATTTATATGCATATATGCATAATCCATGGACACAGACAATAGTGCAGTAGGCCTGAGGGGGGGCGGCAGGGTGGAGGGGGTCAGTGGGGGAAAGAAGGGGCCATCTGTAATACTTTCAACAATAAAGATAAATTAAAGGGAAAAAAATCAGTATTAGAAGAATTAACTTACTGCAACTTACCCACCTTCAGTGGATTTGCCTGAAGCTCTATCCTGCATGCAAAGGGCATGCCCAGTTGCTCCTGGAGAGATGCTCAAAGGCGTATTAATTTCATTAATTTAGAAGTTACACAGACATATTGAGATGCATTTTCATTTAATGATCTTTTTAAGTAAATATCAATGTTTTACATTGTATAATTTGCCTTTCATGAGATATGGCTGCCTGATATCTAAAGCCACATATAAACTACAGGTATCAAGAAAAAATAGAGTAAACAGAAAGGACAGAAGAACCAGAAGTGCAATATCAGTGCAGCCACCTGTAGGCTGCCAGGGCGCACACCAGAAAGCCTCCCAGACTCGAAGGAGCATGAATGCCTGACACTGGGTTTATATTTATGTTCCGTAGCCAATCTAACGTAAGACAGAAGTAGAGTTATGTTTCTCAGAAAGTGAAATAGGATGTCATAGGAGAGGGGTTTCTAACTTTGGCTGTATGTTTGAATCACCTGGAGAGCTAAAAAAAAAATGGGGAGGGGGCACGTATTGTTGAGTTTTATGAATTATTTGTTTTTTAGAAACAGGACCTTTGTCAGAAATGTGATTTGCAAGTATTTTCTCCCAATCGCAAGTTTATCTTTTCATGCTTTAACAATGTCTTCATAGACTAAAAGTTTTTAAATTGGGTAATATCCAACTTATACATTTTTTATTTTATGTATCATGTTTTTGATATAATATCTAAAAAATCCTTTGCTTAACCTGATGTCATGAATATTTTTCCCTATTTTTTTTCTAGAAGTTTTATGTTTACATTTATATCTATAAAACATTTTTAATTAGCTTTTGTATAAGACATGAGATATGGTTTTGAGTTGTCTTTTATTTTTGCATACAATTGTATGTAATGCATTTCTTTTACCTTCAAAAGTTCTCTTTTGTTTTCGACTGTTTCGTTATGATATACATAGGTGTGTGCTATTTGTTTGATTGATTGATATCTATTCTGCTTGGTGTTCTCTGAACTTCTTGAATCTGTGGTTTGGCATCTTAATTTTGGATAATTGTCAACAATTATTTCTTCAGTTATTTCTCTTGTCCGTTTTTCTCTTTTCTCCTTCTGTCATTCCAATAATGCATAAAAACAACTTGAGATTATCCCACAGTTCTTAGATGTTCTGGTTTGTTTCTTCTTTTTAAACCTTTTACTCTTGTTTCAGTTTGGGTAATTTCTATTGACATCTCTTCAAGTTTACTGACTCTTTCCGTGGCTGTGTCCCATCTACTACTTCTCCATATAGGGCAGTCTTCATTTCTATTACTGTGTTTTTGATTTCTATCATTTCCACTTTGATTCTTTTTTATAGTTCCATATCTTGATTTAAATTACCCATATAATCCTACACATTGTCCAACTTTTCCACTGAAGTTTTTCCACATTAATTACTGTTATTTGAAAATCTCTGATTTTTATCAGTTTAGGGAAATTCTTGGATAAAATACCTAAAAATTTTGTTACCCGCTTTTCTCTGTTCTAGGACTCCAATTACTTGTACATTAGACCTTTTTAGTGTATCTCACCTACTTTTATGTCATATCTGAGTTTTCCTTCTTTTTTTCTCTCTTTGGTTCTGCTTGACCATTTCTACTGACCTATTTTAGTCATTGATCCTGTGTTCTTCTTTGTCTAATCTGCTGTTAAATCTATTCATTCAGTTCTTAATTGCAGGAATTATATTTTATAGTTCTAATGCTAAAATATACATTAGGTTTCACTTTTTAAAATTACAGTACTCTGGTGAAATTCTCCATCCTTTCATCTATTTTATCTCTTTTCTTTCATTTTTCTTGAACATATTAATCACAGTCAATTTATATTCTCCTCAGCTAACTCCAGTATCTGATCTTCTATTGTCTGTGTTTTTTACATCATCTATTACATGATATTACCTCTTCACAGGTCTCATACTTTTTCTGGAAGCCACAAAGTATGTATGAAGGAACCATAGAGTCCCCAGATGATGTCATATCCTACCATAGAGGAGTTTTTCTTTGTTCATTAAGGTAAGGAAACTACTCACCTGAATCCATTCAGGAACTGAGACTGAAGTCCAACTTCAGTTTTTCTAAAGATTTCATGAGTTCTGTCCTTTAGAGCTTTTCAGTTTCCCTCTTTAGCCTCCTCATATAGCTTCACATTTGTCAAGTGTTTGAGGGGGACACCAGCAGTGTGTTTGAGGCAGCTTAACTCAGTAGTCCTGCATGAATACCAAAATTTTTGGTGGTCTTCCCCAATAGGAGCCTTTTGCCAAGGCCAAACCTGGGTGGATGGATAGATGATGATGATGATAGATAGAAAGTAGATAGATGATAGATAGATAGATAGATAGATAGATAGATAGATAGATAGATAGATAGATAGATAGATAGATGATAGATAGATGATAGATAGATGATTAGATAGATAGATAGATAGATAGATAGATAGATAGATAGATAGGTAGATATCCAATTGTTCATGTACCACTTGTTGAAATGACTCTCCCTTATCCACTGCATTGCCTGAGTATCTTTGTTGAATATCATATTGGTTAGTTTCTGCACTATCTATTCTTTCCTATTGACCTATATTTCTATCCTCATGCCAATACCATTGTATTAATGCTTAATATTTTTAAATAAAGGTTAAAATATCTTTAAATTAACTTTAAATGTATTTCACAGACCTTGAAATCAATAGTTTATTGAGCTACAAAATCTTAAGACTTAAAGGTTTAAATTTTTAAAGTAACATTTTAAAAATTGCTAAATATAAAAAAACTCTGATAACCCTTAAACAGTCCTGGCTGGGTAGCTTAGTTGGTTGAACTGTCATCCTGACACACTGGTTTGTGGGTTTGATTCCCAGTCAGGCATATCCGGTAACCAACCAATGAATGCATGAATGTGTGGAAAAACAAATTGATGTTCCTACAGATGCTAACAAAACATATAAGAGAGGGTTTTAAGATAAAAATAAATCTCTATGATCATACAGAACAGCAGAGACTCTGAAGAAAAAAAGAAAGTTATTGAAATTGTGAAATAGGGGGAAATTATGAAGACTTACCAGAGTTGGCCACATTAGTTGTGCAGGAGAAATTGGGGAAATTCTTTAAAGTACCAATCAATACCTGATTCCCAACCTGAAACATATGGATTATTTTGGAACAGGGCTAGGTTTGAGAACTACATAACAATCAAATGGATATTCCAGATATAAGTGATCAAACATGCTTAATCATTGTGGAAGGAGCATAAGAAAATAAATATGCAATACCGAAGTGAGGACTGCAATGTAAGATATCTGGGAATGAGCTAAGTATCAGAGAAATACACTATTATTTTTAATAATTATTAAGAATTATTAGTAGAATGGCATTTACACAGACACGGGTATTTGATATTAAAAGGTCTGACTTCTACATGGCAGGCAAGAAGTCATTATATATTAATAACTACCGTTTTTTAAATATCTCAGGTTGAGTTCCCCCAGAAGCAAGTCCTGAGACAATGACTCAATGCAGTTGCTTTATTGGGAAACGACAGTAGGGGAGTGGAGAAATGCTGAAGGAAAGGGAAGGCAGCCAATACGTGTTATGAGCTAGCCACCACTGTGACTGGCTAAGGCTGGATCCTGTGGAGAAACCCTGGGAAGGATGCAAAACGCAAGCCTCAGAGTTACCCTGCGGGGGTAGGGAACTGGTGTATTTATGCAGCAACACCAAAGAGACGCAACTGGAGGGCTTCTGGAGTGAGAGTGTTCTTTCCCGGGCGCTTATGTCCTTCCAAGACTTCAGAAATAACCCTCAGGCAAAGAGCGGCTGGCACTGGCAGTTCAAAGTCCACCAGAGTGCACACGACTGGGAAAGTCGGGGGGGACAGAATGCAAACACAGATTCTGCTGCAATGTGCTAGGGAACTTTGATATTGCATTTCATACATTATTTATAATCTTCACAAGCACGGCAGGGAGGGTTTTCCTATCTTCACTTTAAAGAGGGAGAAACCAAGACCCCTCTGATGTATAAGTATTGTGTGTTTTATGCACTAGGCACGGTTCTAGGCTCGTGGGACAGAGTGGCGAATAAACACACGGGCTCTGTCTAGTGGGGAGACTGGCAACAATGTCACCAGTGCAGCTGCAGACACAGCGAGAGCTGAGAAGGAGAACGAAGTAAGGGGACTGAGAGTGACAAGGAGCATCTTTGTAGGTAGCTGGTTGGGGACGCTTGCTCTTAAGGGATGACATTGAGAAGAGAAGAGAGTGCGGTGAGGGCACCGGCCGAGTGACTAGCTCCAGGCCGAGGAAGCAGCGGCCCGCAGCCCCGAAACGGGCTCGTGCGTGGTGGGTGCTCGGAGCCAGGAGGGGGCGCGGCTGGGGGGCGGGGGGGCTGGGGGGGGGAGGATCGGGGCCGGGGGAGGAGAGGCGGACCCTCGCGGGCCACAGTGAGGGCTTTGTAGTTAACTTGTTTCTTCTTTTGTCTTCACCCCAGGATATGTTTTTATTGATTTTTAGAGAGAGAGGGAGGCAGGGAGGGAAAGAGAAATATTGATCCGTTGCCTCCCACATGTGCCCCGACCAGGCTCTGAACCCACAACCTGGGTATGTGCCAGATTGAGAATCGAACCCACAACCTTTTGGTGTAGGGACAATGTCCCAACCCCCTGAGCCACGCGGCCAGGGCTATATTTCACTTTAGGGTTAATCGTAAGTGTGACAGGTAAGAGTAGAAGGGAAACCAGCTGGGAGTCCGTTGCACTAATTCAGGAACGATGAGGGGATTAAAGGACTCTCCCAAGTAGACAGAATTATTAGTCGTTCAATCCGCTCTTCAAACACAGGTCTGTCTTCCAGCACTGCCTTTCCTTAACAGCATAACATTTTCATTTCTCTGGAACTCTTTATGAATATGTTTATGAATATGCACATCGGTGGTGTCTCTTTGTCAAATTAAAATAAGAAAAGCAAGGGAAATCCCCCCAAATTGATACATTTTTTAAAAATCCCATCGACAGCCTGAATTTAATAAGCTTATGGCTGCCTTATTTCCCCAAACCCTAGGAAGTATGAACATTTTAAACTTACGGCACTAATACTTCACAGTACCTTTGACTGCCAGCCCTCAGCATTACCTTCGTGAGACTCCCAGCCTCACTGAAATCTCAAATTGCTGCTTTTCTACCTGCTGTGTGCTGTGAGTTGAAAAGAACCCAGTCATTTGTTTCCTCCACAAGCTTGAGATATTTCTCAAATCCACAGTTATTTCAGGGATGCTTTCACTCCCTTGTGGGGAGACTTTTAAGTCTCAAAGGTCAATAGAAAGCCATAGAATACACTGGCTTTTTCATCTTGCTAACAGCAGGGAAAGACTAAAAAGACAGAGCCTAACAGTAAGAAGACATAAAGAATAAGAGGAATGGCAGTGCACTTTCATTTATGTTTTTCTGGCAAAGAAAGAAAACCAAAATAGCCCTAGTACAGTAATAATTACCTGGTTAGCATTCTGGGTTTGTCATGCCGCAGGGATATTGATGGGACTGACTGTGGGGACTTTGGTCTAAGCAATGGCAGGATCATGACTCTTCGTAAAGTGCAGATTGGCTTTTAGAGACTTCCTGAGTCAGTCCTCACCAACACTAGCCCTCCTGAGGCTCTATTCAGGTGTTAGTATCAGGGAGGTGAATCGTTTCTCCCTCTCGTCTCTCTTCTCTCAGAGATGCAATCATCTTCTTTGGTGGCCTAAAGCAATAGTAAATCCCTCCGACATTACCAAAACAGCAGAAGAACACTGGCGGGTGGGTCCTGAATAACAATTCACATGGTAAATGTGTGGTTTATCCTTCGCTGTCATAGGGGGAAGTTAAAAGGGGCAGTAAAGTAAAGCCAGACTGCTGGGGTAAGAATCCCCGCTCCTCCACTTACTAGCTATGTGAGCAAATTGTTCAACCTTCAATGCCTCACTTTCCTAATCTGAAAAATTGGGATGATACTGTTTACCTTAGGATTGTAGTGAGTTAATACAGAAAACAATTTCTGGACTATTGCTTCCCATGATAATGCGTCTTCACACATAACCCGACTCACTCCTATCCTCACAGCCCAGCCCATGTCCCCAGAAATCTACTGGCTACATACCCCAGGATTGGGCTGAAGAAATGGGTGTCACCTAATTGGGAGATTCCTGGAATCTGCCCTGGAAGCCTCAGCCAGGCTTTCAGGACCCAAAATCATTGCTCCCAGATGGCATCAATCCATAGCCAGAACTAGCACAGACATAATTGACCCAGGGAACTCCTAGCCAGCTAACAATAGCCACTTAATAAAGCTTCTCTGGCATATTGAACAACTATTTGTACCCCAATAACTGCATTAGAAAAGGGTTTTGAGTTTATATATAAATAAAGCACTTAGGACACAGAGTAGCACGACATATTCAGCCATTGGCTATCGTCCTTGCTGTTGGTGTCGGGAAAAGGAACCGGTGTAAGGGCCAGTGCTCACAACTTCTATACGTTCGTCTCATCGCAGCAATAAAGGAAAAGCAATAAAATAAACTATTGCATAATGTTGAGACTGAAAAGGGGATTGTTGATCTATAAAATGAGAGAATAGAGAAGACTGTTTAAATGTTCACAGTTTAACTAGTTTTGTGGCCTAAAGAAGGGAGAATTATTCGCAGTTTGGGAGAGAATTTGTACGAAATGCACGCCTCACCTGAAATGTACATCTTGTAAAAGATGAATCTTTAAAATGACAGTCCTTCATCCTACTCACCCCTCCTGAGCTCAGTAAGATAGTGACAGCATCTCCGAGGATATCAGGCAAGTTGCTTTTCTTTTTCTTGCTGCATGTATCACATTCCTGTTGTCGAGCTTTTTAGTACCTGTATTAAGTATTTAAAAGTCAGCAGGGAGGGCGTGCCTGTCACTCTCCCAAGTGATCTTTCTGTTCCATGAATGCAGGGACCTCATCTCTCCAGCTTCAGTGTCCTCATAGGTAAATGAGGGTGCCGGGGCCCACCCATGAAGTTAGTGTAGGTTAAATATCCTACTGCTTGGTACTCAAAAGATATCCCCCGCTGCCTTCCTCAGATCTGTAAATCAAACTTAGAAAATGAAGCATCGCTGGCACAGAAGACCAAAGCCCCCTATACTTACGGTGAATAGTAATCCCATCAAGGTCAGGCGGGAGGTGAGATCAAAGCCTCTTAAACCCAAAGAAAAGATCGATTCCCAGGAGTGTAGGAAGCACTAATGCACTCGCTGAGGCCTGAATGACATGAGCTGGGCAGCTTCATCTTATCAAAAATAAGGAGGCCTTTGCCCATCTGAATTCAGGTCTCTCACTGTACTGGGTTAGGGTCAATAAGTAGTATTTTCTGGTGTTTGTTGTGGGATTGGTCTTCTAAATCAAAACCATGTTTTTCATTTCTTAATCCACATTACCATAAGCCAATGTTAAGTAATTTTTCATCCTGACTTTCCCCGTCATTCATGGCAGCAGCCTTTCATTACTTCTGTATCACCGACCACACACACATTTGCTTATGCATTTAAATATTTTTTAAGCATAAACATGTCTTATATGTTTAATCTTGTACTCTTGTTATGCAATCCAAATCTCAAGAAATAGCAGTTCAGCTTGAAATTTCAGGTACTTATGAAAAGAGACAACTAGCTCATTAGTGAGAAGAAGAGAGGTCAGCAAAAAAACCCACAAAAAAACACGCAAAGGATTTTGTTTTGCATTGAAGGCTTCAACACTTAGCCTAAACTATCTAAATTTGTGAAAGTTAAAATCTGTATTTATGAAACTTTTGGCAGTCAACCCCAAGTACACGCTATAAATTTTAGTTACAGATATATACATATATTTAAATGTATATATTTAAATCTGAATTAAAATTAAAATCACTTAAAATATTTTCTGGAAAGAGCTTTCTACCAAGAAATTTTATTAATTTTACTTTAACAATAAAACATATTTATTAATAATATATAGCACAGAGGAAGCTACTGTTAATTTTCCACAAGGGTTTCTTGGGTATGTGTGTATATAAAATGCCAGAATAACAGAGCTTAAGAGCATGAGTTTCAGAGGCAGGACCTGAGTTCAAATCTTGACTCTGCCACTTACATACCTTGGGTAAGTTACCTTCTTCGTTCCTCATCTCCCCTTTGACAAAACGGATAAAACAGTGTCCCCACCACACAGTGTTGCTATGAAAACTAAATTCAACAAATGTGAAAAAATCCCTAGCGTAAAACAAGTGCCCAGTAAGCGTCACCTGTTATTGTAAGAGGCTCAGCACTGGAAGGTCTCCTAATTACCTCTCAGATCAGCAAAGGTAAAAGGGGTGCTAACTCTCATCAGCGGGGTGCAGAAGAAGAGGGTCCTCTTCTAAACTGGCCCAAACTTTCTGGAAGGCAGTTTAGCAGTAGACATCCAAACCCTTAAAATGTATATCCCCTTCGACCCAGAAATTCAACATGCAGAAGTTAAGCCTAAGAAAGCATTAGGCAAATGGGCAAAGGTGAATAAACAAGATGTCACTGCCCTGTTATTTATAACAGCTTTGAATTAGAAGCCACTTCAAACAGGGTAAAGTTAATGATATTGGGCCGTACCCACAAAGTAGAATTCACTGGGATTGTTCATGAAGGTGGTAGTTTTGATACAGAAACAGGATAAGGGAAAAAGGGCATCATTTATAGTGTGATTCTGTTTTGGTAATGTGCATAAATGGGTGTGTGCACAAAAAAGTCTGAAAGGCTATACACCAAAATGCCACCAGTTGTTACCTCTGAATGACAGAATTACAAGTGATTTGTTTAATGCTTTTCAGTCAACCATTGGTGTCATTGTACAAAGAAAATATATTACTTCCATAATCATAGAAACACCTGTGAAACTGGTTAATAAAAGTTTAATTTAGAGAAACCCCTAAATCTACAGAAAAACATCATGGTGTTAAACTATTGGACACCAGAGAGGCATTCACAAATACGGCTTTTTTATTTCCCTAGCCAAATGGTCTTTCGTATGGGCGGAACAACCTGATAGAATTTCAATCAAGGAGGCTCTTTGGACCTGTACCTGGAATAGAATTGTGACTTTTTGTTTCATCTCCCCTATAAGATCTCTAACCTCAGGGCACTTTATTTCAGTTATTGCTCCTTCAATCTGGCTGCTAGGTATAATTTGGAATTCATTGAATTGCTGACATAGTTGACCTGGGCCAGCGTGATTCAAGGTTAATGGATCTAAAAGTAAAACTGAAAAAGTTCTCTAGTAGAGACGAAAGGCAATCGTAGAAGAGCTAGCTATTCCAGAACAATGGAGTTAATGAAAAGCTGTTTGTCTTCTGTCAGTAATACCAAAATTCTAAAGATATGTATATTTAACTAGTCCTAAGTAATGGTTAAAATTGAGAAGGGGAAGAAGATTTATAACAGGAGCTTGTCAGCCAAAAACCTATAATCCAAGTTTTATACTTGGTAGGAAGGTCATCAGGGTTAGGCAAGTAAATAAAAGAGCACTTTAGTTTTGGTAATCTAATATTACCAAATATTAAACTGATAGAGAGTAGTTAATATAGGACCCTAAAATAAAAAGTGAAATAGTATCTGAGGGCATCAGAATCAAAAAGCACATTAATAATTTACTGTGAGTAGACTATTGTTAAAAAAAAAAAAAAGCGACATATAACCCCTCATGTTATTGTATTTTCTTTATAAATAGTGTATATTTCAATTATGGTGGCCAGGAAGCCCCTTTTCAGAAAATATCCCATTAGAAATTTATCTGAGCCACTGATATTTGATAAGTCCATTTTAGAATGAGCCAAGATAGAATGTTTTAACAGAATCATCCCTGTGGTGATGTTTACATGTTAAGGGGGGATACAAATGAGAATGAGTTGAAGAGAGAAACATTTAGAGGGTGGAGGAGAGATAAAGACAGGAAAGATAAATTAACCCAGGAGTTAAGACTGAGTTTTCCTCCAATCTCTGTGGGTAAATCTACAGATCTTGGCCTCTCATTTATCATTATAAATAAAAGATGCAAACTATAGATGTTTAAAGGTCTTTATCAGTGTAGAGTTCCCTTATTCTCTGCCTCCCTCTGTGGCCTGCCATGTTATTTGAGGTGGCAAGCTAAAAAATGGCAAATTTCAATTAGATGATGCAGAGATAGGACATTCATGAAAATGCATTTCCTTCAGCCGACCACTTGGGTCCCCACACTAGCATGACTCATATAGACAGGTCCACCCTAGGTGACTGAAGCAAACAAATGAAATGCAAGTGACCAAGCAGCTGGAAAGAACTCTGTCACCCACGCATTGAAGAAAAACCATTCCAGAGAGTAACAGCCATAAAGATTTAGCAGTTTATAGTTTAGAAGACAGAGACTACCAGTTTTAGATGATCAGTAATTTAAGTTGTTGAGATTAGAGAATATGCCAATTTGTGTCTCCTAATGGCATTTCTTTAAATCATGTTCTGTCTTTTCTCACTTTAATAGTATTCAAACAATAAAGGGCTACATTTTAATTTTTTTAAAGATATGCTTGGGCACAGAACTGTACAATTTGGTATCTTTCAGTTACCCTTCATACCTGGGATAATTTGAAAAGAGAAAGTTATCCTACCCTAAAAAGACAGAATCTTTCAGATGTCTCTTAACCAAGCTCCTGAATATTGCCTCAGCAAAACTAGCTCCTAAAAGATAAGTCTTCTAAATGCAGCCTTAATACATAATGACCAACATACAGCCACACATAAGGAAAAATAGCAGGGGCTTGGCAGATTCCACGTCAGTTATGACGCTTCTTTATCTCTCCCTCCCTCCATCCCTCCTTCCCTCCCTATGCCTCCACTCTGCCCTTCTCTCTCTCTCTCTCTCTCTCTCTCTCTTTTCTCCTTCCCTTCCTTCCTCCCTCCCTTCTTCCTTCCTTTCTTCTATCTTTCTTTTACTTTTTTTCTTTAAGCAAAAGCTGCTGTTAAGTTTCAGGATATTTACAAAGGAATATTTTTATTCACTAATTATATATTCAACAGAATATGCAAGTCTGTGGAATTGTTTTAATGGGGTGTATATTTGAAACATATGATGAAGAACCAATTTGGCTAATGAAATAATTTCTATAATTTCAAATAATTATTTTAGACATTGACCATTTTAAATTTCAATAAATCCTTTAATGTTTTACCCCATAAAAGTCTAGTAAAAATGCACAGAAAGAAAGAATAATAACTAGATCAAAATGAGTTCATTGTAATTGCAAAGCAATGACTGGTTATAAATAGGAATGTACTCAGCCAGTGAGAAGGATCTGGTGGAGCAGGTCAGAGATGGATGCTTAGTGCCCTTCCCTTCACATCTTTATAGATGAGCTGCAAGATACAGAAGAGATAGAGGAAATACACTAATTTTATCTCTGAATGATACAGGACTAAGCATCATCATAAAAGCCACACACACAAAGGAAAAACACAGAGAAGTCTTAAAATGCACTAAATGATTTATCTTGGAGACTGGAGTTGCCTGAAAAATATTATGCAGAAATGATTGAGCGAGAAACAGCACGTGGCTACCTCCAATGCTGAAAAATTTCCAGTGACTCCTCATTTCTCACCATAGCAAATCCTCTACTACTCTTCTACATACACTCTACCAGAGTCTCTAGTGGAATCTGTTTCCTCTTTGTCCCTAAACTCATCAGGCTCAACATTGCCTCTAGGCCTTCAATCTAGTTGGCCTCCCACACCCTCTCTCTTCCCACCACCACCCCAACTTCACCCATTCTGCCCAATATTCTCCCTTCTCATTTAAATCCAACCCAAGTCCCACTTCCTCCTAGAAGCCTTCATGGCCATTTCAACCTGTAGTGATCATCACAGTCTTTGAACTACAGAACACTTAATATGCTCTCTTGCCTTGTTCTTTTATTGTTTCTGCTGTGAGCCTAGTATCTCCAACCACAGTCTCTGACTATTGCTTGTCTTCAAAGGTGGAGACTAAAAATCGTGTGTTTATTTTTTATTGAATTGAATCTACCATGACATGCATGTGGATTGATTGTTGCCAGGTAACTTTAATAATAAAATATAAGTGTTTTACCTCTTTTAGATCATCAACATATTTGAGATTTTTTGGCACATTAATAGTCAATTTTCATAATCATTTGATCAACAAACTTTTATTAAGCCCCTTCTAGGTTCCACATGTTGTGCTATTATTAAGGATACAGAATTAATACCACTCAGTCTCATAACTTAATAGATAACAATCCTGGACTTTTATATGAATAGCACTTACAGTTTATGAAACAATTTGACGTATTTTATCTGATTTAATCCTTGCCGCATTTATTTATCACTGACTTTGAATATAAGCTAGTAATGTACTAACCACTCTGTGGAAATCATGCTCCCATCAACTCCATTGCTATCAGGGGCCAGCTTCTACACAGCATCTCGTACCATCACTCATGGCCTGCAGAGGAGGGCTCATAATCAAGCTTTTCAGCAATGCTCTTCCCCTTTCATTGTTGTATTCTTTATGTCACTGATAAATAGATTGTCTTCTGGGCCCTCCCACAGAGCGTAGCAGCCTGGTGGGTTTCCCTGAATTATGGGCACACCCACTCTAGCATGTCTAGTTAGCTTAGCTTTTTGATACCTTCTCTATTTGCCATGGTAAGTAGGGCATTTTTTACTTAGTGTTATCTTCCTCCAATCTCCTAAGAACTATCCCCAAAGAGAGCATTAACACCACCTCCTAAGGAATTTCCAGGATGCTAAATCCTGTATTACTCAAAAGCGCTCCTGTATCAGCTCTCCCTCATCTGCCTTGACGTTCTTCCCTGCCTGACCCAGCAGCCTCAGGATTCAGCTCCACACGTGTTCTCCCAGCTTCTGCTGGCGCGCGCTGACTGGGCCTGCAGCTCCCCACAATACAGCCCTTTTCCTCCTTCATCAGTCCCACACTTCCAGCTGGGCTGAGTGGTGCCTTAGCCCTAGGTACTGACCTGGTGGCCACGGAGGGGAGGGAGGGCGAGGCAGAGGACTCTGCATCTTCAAGCAAGTGGAGAGAACTGAACTTTAACAGAGCGAATGAGACTACTTTTTCAGGCCCAGAGGGTTAAGGAGAATCTAGGGATACAAGATCTTTGAGAGTTATCAACCCAGATTTCCCCATGCCATATCTCAGGGTCTCACTTTTCCAAATATAGCCCTGTCTTTGGCATGGGCATCTTGCCAAATTTGATAACTCAGCCTCTGCTATAATTTTGCTACTTTCATAATTAAATTCTGGGACCTGGTCCTCAGCTTTCTGGAGATGAGAGCCTCTATATGCTGCCACTGGCTTTCACACTCACTTTCTAATTGGTGATTAAACATTCTCAGTTTTCACTATTTCTTCAATACAGTGCTACCTCGGTTTTCGAACGTCTGTCTCCGTTGATGAACATTTCGGGTTACAAACGCCGTAAACCTGGAGTAAATGCTTCGGTTTTCGAACACGCCTTGGAAGTCGAACATGCCCCGCGGCCTCCGCTGAGGGCAAGGTCCTGAGGCCCCGCTGTGGGCTGTGGATCCCTCGGTTTTTGAACATTTCAGAACTCGAACGGGCTTCCGGAACGGGTCACATTCACAAACCAAGGTGCCACTGTATATTGATTGCCTCCAACATAGTCATCCAATTCCATAGTCATTACAGTTACTATTTTTCCCTTGCTCTGGTTATCTATTACTGCATTAACATCCCCACACACAAACACACACAAATGCTGGTGTAAAACAACAACAATTTTTATATGTTTACAGATTTTGCTGGACAGAAATTTGGAGATGGCATAGTAGGGAGGAACTGCTTTTCTCTTCTTCATGATGTCTGGGATATAAGCTGGGAAGACTCCAAAATCTTGGTGTTACTCAAAGGGCTGAGAACTGAATATATCTGGAGAAGTGGTCCCTAATTAGGAAAATATCTAAAACATCGAATTCATGATAGAGTGATATATATTTAACATGCTAAATAACAAGACCTACATATAGATCTAAACAGCAAGATCTAAATAACAAGTATTTACAGTAATATCTAAGTAGTAAGCTACAGTAATTTCTAAATAGGAAACAGCATGTAAGTTTCTCTCTTGAGTTTAGTCAGAAAACTATGCTAAGTTCTCTCATGCTAAGAAGGTAGAACAAGGCAATGAGCATAAAAGTTCATTATAAAGTGGATGATACCATATTATAAAATGAGTGGTACAGACCCTTAAAGAAAATAAGATTCTGCCTTTGATTTCCAAATGCTTTTGTTCGCTTTCATTAAAAATAAGCCTTCTTGCCCGGCCGGGCATGGCTCAGCAGTTGAGCGTTGACCTAGGATCCAGGCGATTCCCAGTCAGGGCACATGCCCGGGTTGTGGGCTTGATCAATGACTCATCATTGATGTTTCTGTCTCTCTCTCTCTCCCTCTCGTTTCCTCTCTCTGAAATCAATAAAGATATATTTTTAAAAAAATAAATAAGCCTTCTCAAAGCAGTTAGCTTCTACACATATAGATTTCTTTTTAAAGCAGTTATTAATGCTCTTTCTGAGAAAGTAGGTTGTTGGTATTCCTGTTCAGGTTGGACAGTGGGAAAAGAAGTATTGTATCATGGCAGAGAGACACCCGTTATATAAAGGAGTCCCTTAAACAGAGCATCTCTAATGTACTGCGGTACTTGTCTCTCTGTGGGCTTTATTTAGCTACGACATACTTCTTCCTACCAGCACAAACATTAACAGGAAGAATTGCTGTTCAGGTGAGTACCTGAAGATGAAGAATTTGAAAGCTTTTAAAGCTTTTAAGGGTTGACTTTATTATTTTGGCAAGAATCAAAATTGAAATGCCATCTGCTTGTGCGAATAGCTGAGCTTCTGCCCTTGCTTGAACGCAGGGCCCGTGCGATCGAGGCTTGTGACGGCAGGTTTCAGATCTGGCGTTCTCTCCTGATGCTGCTTAACTAGCCTATCTTCTCCCTCCCCTGATGAAACCGCAGGGAACAACATCATAGACTTTCCCGTTTTGCTGGCCCGGATCTCCACTGTATCATTTCCCTCTCACGCGCGCGCTATCCAGGTGGCAGAAGATCAACATTAGAAACAGAATAGGGTTTCTGGTTTCCTTTATTTCCTCAAGCCAACCCATGGAGCATTTTAAGATTCCTGTAAATCTGGTATTGGAATGTCCAAATTACAGCTTCCAATGGGCCTTTGTGCCAGGAAGAATAAAGACCAAATTGGCTCGGAACGCTCGAAGGAGGAGCCACAGCTGTTCCACTGTTCCGCGCTGTGGCTCTTGCAAGCTTCAGGCTGGGCAGCTGGGCCGTGACCGTCCCAGCGAACGTGCAGGCCTCTTCCCGGAGCTTCTTTCACCCAGGGAGGCTCGGGCAAGGAGGAGGGAGTTCATTTCGTGGCCAGGCTTCCAAAGAGGTTCTGAGTTGTTTCAGATCAACCTCCAAATCTTTATAATGGGAGTAACATTCTCATTCCTTAAATTGTACCTATGTTACTTGTGAGATATGAATTTATTCTGCAGGCTTAAGTGATCAGAACCACGAGCATAGATTCTATTAAATGATTTATTTTCCATTTCGTTTTTTTCTTGGAATAATGCTTAGCTAATGTCTGGCAGTATGTACCCATGGAGATTTACAAGGAAATGAATGTTAAAAGGCTTGTGTGCATTCAGAACGCCCTCTTTCATTTTCTAAGAAGAAAGATTTGTAAAAACAATTTTGTTTTCCCACCCACCCTGTTCTCCCTAGGGTGCCTTTCTGTTTAGCAATGGCATCAGACAGGGCCAGGGTGGCAGTGCAGCAGCTTTTCTACATTGAGGCTGACTAACGGTCATGGAAGATATAAAAAGTGCTGTCCCACGGAAAGATTCCTGGACAAGCAGCCTCGGCGTTGCCCTGTAATTTACAGTGAATTCCCTGTCCCCTGTCCTCGCTCTTTTCCTGCCACGCCACCTTCCCCCAAGGTAATGCTAGCTCAGTCACCTGTTGCCCCACTGCTAATTGCCATTTACTTCATTTGCATGTGCTATGAGTTGCCTGTAACCAAGACAACCAGGAGTGGGGCTGGTGCAGCCAGCCAGTCCCCTCCATCTGGCCAGGCTGCGGGGCCTTCTAGTTCATCTCGCTCTCGTGGGGCACGAATTTAACGTTCGGCAGAATCCCTCTCCCTAGATCATCAGTTTCTCCGCAAGGATTCAGGGACTGTGCACTTTCCTCTTGGTTTATCACTTAACTTATTTTATTCCTTCTAACGAGTCTCGATATAGTTTGCTCCTTTGATATGTTACCTTCCAGTCAGTCTGGTGTACTCAGCATCTGGAAATTAAATGTACAGACACACAGGCAAACACAGACCTTTGTCTGGATCACTTCCAATGAATGGGTGGGTCCCACTGCTGTACCTTTCCACCTTTGTTGCTCATAGTGTATCCTCAACATATCTATCTGTGTGGGCCTCTGAAAATTGAATGTTGAACGTGGCAACATCCTCCAGTCGCTTTGCATCTGGCTCAGAGTAAAAGCTAAAGCCCTTATGTGCTTTCAGAGGTCTAATGGGTCTCCCACTTCATTTTCTCCCTCCTTTGCCCTTGCTCGGTATGTGCCAGTCATACCATGCTCCGCTTCAAGGACTTGAACTTGATGATCCCTCGCCTGGAAAGTTTTCTCACCAGATGTGCATTTGTATGACTGGCCTTTTTTTCTCTTTTAGGTCTTTACTAGATAAAGGAAAAAAGGAAAAACTAATGTCTTAGGGTAAGGGGAAACGAGCAAAACATATATATGGTTATTTACTATAGTAGAATTGGGCAGCTATATAACTGTCTGGGAGATAATGTCTAGGAGATATATAATTGTCTAGGATACATATGGTGTAAGTGAGAGGCAGAAACCTGAGAAGTGAAGGAGACTTGGGGGACCAAAGATGGAAGTAGAGTGAAATCTAGGAGAATGAATGAAAATAAGATGCAGAGACTTTATCTCCCAGGCCATGAGGGGTCATGACGTCAGAAGTCCCCTTCCTGTCCTGATGAGCATTGAACTGGAGAACTGCACCTACATAGCCGCTTCCATAGTTTTAACTAATTCCGTCTGGATGAACTTTTTAACTAGATGGGAACTGTGGATAATCAAACAGGAAAACATGATCCCAAAGATAAGCCAGAAAGTAGAGATTCAAAAGGTTAGGCTAAGCATTGGAATATTAAGAAGATTCAGGAGGATTGAAAGTACTCTTTTCCAAAGAAACATTTGAAAGACAAGAAAGCTCTAAGTGTAAAAGCAGCATCTGTAAGAAATATTTGTTAGCTCACAGAGTTCTGCTGCCTCGTGATGAAGTTATTCCAGAGTGAAATCAAGTGCTCACTCCTCTCCTCCCCGTGGATCCTGGCTCAGAATGCGATGGCAACGAAGAGGCCAGGAGAGCACCGCTTCCATACAGGCCGCTATCTTCGTGGCACATCCTTAACCAGAATCACTCACACATGCCTTAGCGCTGTTTGAAAGTGAACAGCCCCTCAGGGTCTCATTTGATGTACTTACTAATTTATATATTTTTAAGGAAGGGTTCAGTAGAGAACGAACATGTAAATGAACCAAGCTAGAAACTGCTATTTTGAGTGCATTTTTTTTTATTCTGTGGTAAAAACCAGAATTTATCTTTGGAAAAGGGCATTTGGGCAGGTGCTTTTAGTTATACACATGTAACACAAGCATCCACCCACTTCTCTTGGAGAGCACTGTTTCTGAGTAGCAACTAGTAATACAAGTTGGAGGTATAATTGTACTTTTACAAATTCAGGCTTTCTTGTTTTTATCTAGATATACCTATCTATAAAAATGTATTATGTTGTTCTTGTGAGGGGCGTGTGTGTGTGTGTGTGTTATATCTAAGGACAACCTACAAGAATTGGAAGCTGAGACTATGTGATGGCAGAAAAGATGAGGCACCACATCTGGCGTGTCTTCACTTCGTGCTGGCGGCTGGCTCATGAAACAGACTGAATGGGATTTGCCAGCTCCCACTCGCTGTTAGTCTAAAACCTATCGAAAGTGGCATACTTCTGACTATAACTCATCAAATATTTCACTCGCCTTAGCCCATGGCTTGGGGGCCAGACCACATCCTGTCAACAAAAGTTGGACATTCCCCTAAAGGATAACTACGTCTCCTCTGTCAGTCATCTGAAGAGAGAAAATGGATGAGCCTTAGCGCTGAGGAGGGAATGGCATCCTCTCTGGCACTGTGAGCTGTTGAGCCTGAATATTGGGAACTTCTGATCAAAGGCATTGTTCTGAGAGACGGTAGGCTTAGCTCTGAAACCTGGTGGCAGCCCAGTGTCAAGAAAACAGTCCTGCAGAGGGCCATATCCAAGGGCTCTAGAAAGAGCTGTGTCTATACCAAGTTCTAAACTTTCTTTTCCTGCATTATAGCTCTCTTCTTACGGGACAAACAACTAGAGCCGGATTTTAGAGTATTTAAGCGTTCCTTGGAAATTCCCAGGAAGTGCTAAGAAATAGAAAACAATAGGGGGAAAAAGGGATTTCCCGTGATTCACCATGTGGGAACTTAGAATACTGGTTTGGAGAAAGAATTCCTTCTGAAGGCTGGGGAACCCGCGGAAATCTGGGGCACTCTTAATTACATATGCCAAGGTTAGAGTCTTGGAGTCCTACAGCCTCATGCATTAGAAGAGAGGCAGTGCCCAGAATGTGTCTTACGTCTGACGCAGAATACCACTCAGGACAAGGCCCCTGGACAGATACAGTTTCTAGCCTCAGTAATTATATGCAAAGTCAAAAGTCACTTTGTGCCAAGTTTAGGGGGGTAGTGCAAGTGTGTACCCCAATTCATTATGTCACAACAGCATCATTATAAGAGTAGCAAAAGTATTTCTCTGGTTCTACCCTCACTGGTATTTATGCAGTGCTAGCGTGCCCTGGCTACCTCTCTAAACCGGCTTGGGGAATGTATCACTCGATCACTGGCCTACCCTCTAGACTACAATCTAAGTTCAGTCCTCTCTGTTGCTCTTCAACTTGAGATAAACTCTTTTGTCCTTCAGAGCTGCCCCAATGCTCAACTCCCTGGCTTCTCACCTGCAGTAGAAATGTGAGCTTGTCTGTTTCTTGTTCCAAAGGCCTCCTCAAGTCAGAAAGGTTCCTTCAACCCCGCTTGTGCACACTCTGCTGAACAGCATCACCTTCCGCTTTCCTGGTCTTACTGAGGTTTTATTAGAGTTGGTTTTTTTTCTTTAAACTAGAAACAATCCATGACTCCGCAAGGGATGACCAGAGGACATACTGAGAGGCAGACACTACACTGTACTCAAAATTACCTCTGCCCTCTAACTCCAACCTATTTTTCTTGGCTTGAACTTATGAACCCGCCTGACTCCCTCTTCCAGATGGGACTTTCCTACTTAGCCCCCTGGGGAGCAGCCCTCCAGGCCCTCCAGACATGCTCAGACCATAAGCAAAGTGAGGTTCTGACAGTCCTGGGAGTGAGAGCACTTTTGGTCAGGAGCAAGCACTTAAAACAGCCACCACCCTTTGACTATATATCTCACTGTCTGACTATTAATGTTTTATTGCATATTTCAAATAGCTTTTTCTAGAGCTATTTTGATCATAATCTTTTAAAAATAATTAAAAGATGATGATCTGGGGGAAAGTTTTTCAGAAATGCAATCACTACCCTCCTCCCTCCCAAGCTACCCTTTTGAGCCAAATTCATCTGTATTCTCAGGCAAACATAGCTTGGCTCAAGCTGGAAATCCTGCCATAGGAAACATGAAAGCTTTTTTCTGATTAAGTTTCTCTCTTACACTAGGCTATTCACTAAGGGATGGCAGTAGATGGCACCTTTACTCTTTAACCCCTTGATCCCGATCTTCCAGAAGAATCTGTTAGTATGGATGGGGGCTAGAGTTAGACCTTCAGCTTACATGGCAGAATCTTCAAACCTTGAATTCGTAGGACCATCAGATGAGCTAAAAAAAGCGTGAGAGGCCTAAGGAACATTGACAGACTACCATTTTACTGGCCATAGAAAAGAAATTGTGCACAGCACTATTTAAAAATTGACCCGTTGCCCAGCCGGGTGTGGCTCAGTGGTTGAGCGTCGACCTATGATCCAGGGGATTAGGGTTCGATTCCCTGTCAGGGCACATGCTCGGGTTGTGGGCTTGATCCCCAGTCTGGGGTGTGCAGGAGGCAGCCAATCAATGACTCTCTCATCATTGATGTTTCTATCTCTCTCTCTCTCCCTCTCCTTTTCTCTCTCTGAAATCAATAAAGTATTTAAAAAAAAAAATTTGACCCGCTATTACATTTTGTAAATGGATGAGCCTACATTTATAGGTGCTGCTTTAACAGACACAAAGTCTTGAGGAGCTAACTCACTTTTGCCAGACTTGACTCTTGTCTTTTCTTAAATGCTTTCTCAGAGTACCAGCTTTTGGTACAAAATGAGACATGAGGTTTAAATGCTGACGAATGCCAGCACAGAGACTTTCACTCACATTAAGGTGTGAATGCCTGATGTCAGTTCCCTCCAGGGGCAGGTCCCAATGCGGGCAGGAGGGCCCTGGAGAAAGGAAGGCAGAGGGAAGGCCTAGAGGAAGCAAACAGCCAGACTGACTACTTCAGCCTTTGACTGAACTCGGGCCACTCCTAACTTACATCACGGCCAGTTCACTGTGCACTGTGGCTGGTGACTACATCAGGGCTTTATCCTTTAAAAACGGAAATTACTTGGATTCCAAACTGGATTTCAGGTTCAACAGAAAGCAGTGGAACGTTCCCCTACATCTGTTCCTCAGATTACAGTAATCATATAGAAAACTCTCCAGACACGTCCGGCCCCATCCCCATTCTTCACCTCTGTTTTCCTCAGATATTTTACTCGCAAAAGAAACAAGAGTGAGAATGAGCGAAAGAGGGAGGGAGGCTTAATGTAGATAAACATCAGACAAATCGGAGCCAAGATATAAATTCAAGCAAAAAGGGAGTCAGCAGGGCGTAGCGTAATTGCTCTGTACACAACAGCACATTCAAAAATAATAGACTTTAAGCATTCTTTAATGTCAAGCAGCGTTCTCCCCAGGCCTTTTTATCCTGCTGAGCACCAAGAGGTTGGCCTCAAGCCCCAGGTGACACTGTTTCCAAGGCTAAAAGCAGGAAGGAGAGACAAAGAAGGAAAAAATACATCAAAGACAAAGTTTGTGCTAGATATATTTTACCAGCAAAGCCAAAAGTGTTCTTCAATTATTTGGGCTGGGAAACAGCTTTTCTTACAATATTATTATAAGTATTTGCAATAGCTACTGAAATTTAATAAGATTTTATTGGGATTGTATATAAGAAAAGAAAATGGGGCATTGTCCATTCAGAGAACTAGTTAGTGTAAATCTCCATTTCCTCACTGATGTCTAGGGGAGTTGAGAAAGCTTGTGAAGAACTGACCTAAAGATTCATTAAGAAAGCCATACAGCTGCCGGGGGGGGGGGGGGAGTGGAAGGGACCAATGGGGGGAAAAAGAGGGACAACTGTAATACTTTCAGCAATAAAGATTTTTTTAAAAAGAGAAAGCCATACAGCATAGGGGATATAGTCAATAATATAATAACATTATATGGCAACAGATGGTTAATAGACTTACCATGTTGCTCTTGTAAGGTATATAAATGTCAGAGTACTGTGTTGTATTCCTGAAATGAATATAATATTTATTGTATGTCTACTAGACTTTAATTTAAAAAATTTAAAAATACATAAAAATAAATTTTTAAAAATAAATTTAAAAATAAATTTTATTAATTGCTCAATGATGTGGATAAACAGAGTCGAGCAAACCTTAGATAAGTTAAGAAAAAGTCTCCTCATTAAGGTTCAAATGCCCTACAGATTTCAGTCAGTTCCCCATAAGGACAGGATCAGGTTGTGTCAGAGTTAACTGTGAGATGCGGCAGCGAAGCGGATGCTCAGGTAAACTCTGACAGACCCGAATAAGGAAATAAATAATAAACAATGATAAACAAAAGGGAAGAAACAAACCTTCCATAATCCCCACCCACAGTTATAAACACTATAAACTTTTTCTGGATGGATCGTCCACTTATCCATTCACAACCTAATGTAGAGTTTTGTGTCCTATGTTTGTCGTTAACCTCTCATTTAAAACCGCCCATCTGACCTGAAGAGCAGCCCCCTTCTCTGCTTGTCACCCCAACTGTAAGACCAGCAGTCTTGCTGCCACTGCTGGTAAGACCATTCATTCTCCTTGTCTTCACTTTTCTCTCCCTTCCTCAGCTACTCCTATTCATTGATCCCACTAATATTTATAGAGTTCATATTATTGATATAAGTCAGACACTCTTCCCCCAAGAGCCAGACCACTATCCTTGTTGACAATCTGAACCTCCGAAGCTGAAGACACAGAAGGTCCCTCCAGAAGAACCGCCTGAAGCCGAAGACACAGAACATCCCTCCAGAAAAGCTGCCTGAAGCTGAAGACACAGAAGACCCCTCCAGAAGAGCTGCCCAGACTCTGCCTGCGCACCAGCAACAAATCCTCAAACAAATGCCCCCTCCTTCCACACTGATGTGACCCCTGGAATCCCTCTAACCAGATTCCACTGAAAGGGCTCTGCCAGGTTCCCCTTGCCCCTCAGATTCCCTCTTAGATTTCATAGCTACACCTGTAACAGTATCTCCACCAGACCTATGGTGGAATAACCCAATTGAATAGAGTCATGTAGCCCCTCAGTGTGTAAAATTATGAAGTGGAACCTTAAACTAGAGTCTCTAAGTCAGAGATTTCAGAAAGGGTGTCTATTGCACTTCATCACAGAAAAAGCCAATGGCATTTAAAATTGTTTTAGCTTCTGATTTTGGTGGGACAGAACTAGAGTGAAAAGAGGCCATGAAACAGAAGGGTGACGAGTCAGGTGTGGTTACCTTTTTGTGGTTCTGGTATCAGCAGGGCTTTATATTGCCTGGAAGATATGTGAGTTCCACTGGCCTGGTTTTCATTCAGAAAGACAAAAAAAAGGAAGGACTTGTGTGGGTGGCAAAGCTGACCTTGGTAGCCTGAACATGGGAGACAGCATAGAATGGGAGACGACATCGCGAGCATCAGGGGTCAAGGCCAGCAGTGTGACCTTGGGCAAGTCATGGAACTTTCCCTAAGCCTCCAAGTCCTCAGTTACAAAGCAGGGAGATGATAATAATATTACTTAGGTCTTATATTCAGAGTGAGCATTAAATACCAGAGCTTAACCCATAGTCAGCACAGTGTTAGGTGATATTATTATTAATATTATTTAATGAAAGTGAAGCAAAGGCTGGATAATCCCTTATTTGAAAGACTTTGTGCCTCTTAAAGAGAGTAGGATTAGAGAACTTTATGTCCCTTTCAATTCTATGGCTCTCCGATTCCCTATGATATTCCTTGCATAGGAACAACCGCAATGGCCATAGTGGCCTTTCCTGTAGCCTTGGTGAGTTATGCAGTGGACTGGATCCTGTACCCATGTTATTTTTCATTTGAGCCCACACCTTTTGGAGTATGCATTATTAGCCCCATTTTACAGATAAGGAAACAGACGCGCAGGAGAGCAAGTCAAGTGCTACAGCTATACTTGAAGTGGCAGAGGTTGAATCTTAACCCGATTCCTTTAACCCACAAAGCCTGTGCTCCTTCCAACCTGCTGCTCTCCCGTCTGGAAGCAGGAAGCGAGTCATTCATCTTCAGATGGTTTTCCAGAAGCGGAGTGGCTTTCCTCTCATTGGCCTACTCTCTTTTGTTGAGTTCCTTCAGTGACCAATCATAATGTAAAAATGGCATGCATCTGCAGATCGGCTGGCTGGGGTGGGGCTGCCCCCGAGGGCTGAGGCTCACATCAGGCTGGGCACTCATCTAATGCACCTAGTAGTCCCAGGGAGTCCTACAACAGACATGTGGATGGTGAAAATCTAAGTAACCATTTTAATACAGTGGGTTCAACATGGACCAGTACTGTTTTAAAACTCCTGCGAAAGTGAAGGAACAAGCACCTTCAGGGTTTTTACCTCTCAGTAGGGAAAGAGTGATATCTGAACATTAAGGCTGGCTCTTCGGTCCATGCAGTCACTGCTTCCGAGGCCTTGGAGGCTGGGAGTGGACAGCCAAGGCCAGGGGTAACAAGGACAATGGAAAATATCCTGAAGTCTCCGTTAATTTTAGTCACTGTAAGCTAGAGTATCCTCCCTTCCTTCAGCATGGTCCCAAATGCCTCAGTGTGCCCCTTAAGCGCCCGTTATCTTGTGTACTGTAGACTGATTCAAAGTCACATTTTACCAAACTGCCTGCCAGCCTGATTGGTGAGCCACCAGTTCTGCCAATAATGGTCCTTCGGTATCACAGCCATGGCTCCTACTGACATAGGGCTGTGCTCCCTCAGAGCTAGGATCCCTAGGCTGGGGTGTATGCGTGTTTATATTGGGCTCTCCAATGGGTGGTTACCTGCTTGCTTTTAACCCATTCCTGAGGCAATTAGGACAAGTTTACTTAAAATGGGTTTGGATTATATGTGCGTAGAACTGCCCAGATCACAACCAAAACTGTGCTTCCAAGCTGAACATAAGACAGTGGCCTAGGGGAGAACTTTGATACCTCAAAGCAGGTGCCTGGTCCACTCAGAATCTTCGTCTGCCTTCCTTTTGGTGAGTTAAGCAGGGCCCTTCTGAGGAGCCAAGAACTGACCACTCACTTCCTACAGATGAATGAAGAAAAGTCCCATGTACATCTTTATGGGCATCTTTTGCATCTTTATGTAAAACTACTGTAATTGCCCCTTACCAATAAAACCACTGACCAATGTGTTAAAAGTTTGGTATAAAAATTACTCAGTGGTTTATTTTCCCTCTAGACCAGAATCATCAGCAAAATAAATTGAAAGGCAATTTTTTTCATGCTCCCTACAGAAATGGTCTTTGTGTTTCCTGTTCTGGGATTCAGCCAACAGCCTTTTAGAGTTCTAGGATGTATATAGAGTTGGGCCGACTTGAGACCACTCCCATCCTGTACTTGGTTTGGTTAGGCAAAAGGTCCCAGACTCAAATGCCTTCTGGGGCTTTGTGAGTAATTTAGATGAATGCTGTGTTTAAGGGGTAATAAGAAGGGGTGGCATCTGTGGTAACCTGAAGTTCCTATGTCCCTTTTAAAAGAAATCTGCAACTGCCACCCACCTTAACCAATTATTGCTATATTGGAAAATAAGTCCAGTGTTGCCAAGTCATCAAATTAAAATAGAAACCTGGAAATAAGGATGCTATAGAAAATATGTTCATTTTTAAATGTTGGTAAGTAATGTACTTTTTCATAAGCATTTTTGTGAGCCAACACTTTCTGGACCAAATAAAATACATCTGTGAGCCAGACAAGGCTTAGAAAATTTGGGACTCAGTCCTAGTCAATGTTTCCCAAGGTATGGTCCAAGGACCACCTGCATCAATGTCATTTTTTTAAATGGAGATTTACAGACCTACTCCAAACCTGCTTAATCAGAATCTCCAGAAGTAAAATCCAGGGATTAGCACTGTTAAGTAAACATGGTTGGTGGAAATGGAAGGGGAGCGTGGCCCAACATCAAGGCATTGAATTCTCTGAAAGTGGGAGGTCGGAGAGACAGACATGTGCCCGTATCACAAATAACACATCACATGAGCTCTCTGGCTCATTTTAGAGATTCTGCCTCCTTTCCTCTTCATTATCATCATCCATTATCATCATCTTGAGCATTTGACCATTTAACCGCTATTTATTAAACTCCTGTTATGTGCCAGGCTCTGTTCTAGGCACTGGGGATGCAGCACTGAACAAAAGACACTATAACCCTGATCTCATGCAGCCTAATTCTAGTGGGACAAGAGTAAAGAGGGAAATAAAACCTAGGCGGTTAGATGGTGATAAGTGCTAAGGAGAAAATAAAGCAAAAAAAAAAAAAAAAAGGCTAGGAATTGTGTTTGGAGAGAGTATTGAGAGAAGAGGGTTGTAATTTTAGAATTTTCAGAGAAGGCCTTAAACTAGGATCTGAGGAGAGAAGGGAAGAGTCATGTGGAAATCTGGGACTCGTGATGATATGAAGGGCAAAAAAGGATCACATCTGCAAAGCAGGGAGGCTGTTGTGGGGTCCAGGTGTGGAAGCAAACAATACTACTCAAAATATTTCTCCTCTCATTCCTTGGCAGGTCCTCTGCCTCCCTGACAGCTCACCACCCATCAGCAAACAGGGAAGCGTGAATCTCAACTCTCTAATATTCAAATCACCGTGGTGTAAAATTTACATGTCAATTCCTTTGATGAAATATGTAGTAAGAACAGTACCGAGTTCAGACATATTTCACGTCATGTATAAATATCAAATCTGATAGCAACTCATCTACTTTGCTTCTGTGATTTTCTAGCCAATGTAAATGTGACCCAGACTCTAATCATTTTTTTCTCTGCTTACTTTGGAGTGTCAGAATAACTTTGAGATGGATAACAAATGATAATTTCTCATTGAGAAATAAAATTTCATGACATACTACCAGTTGAGGCTGGCTAACCATTTCACATTCCTAAGCTTGCTATAAATATAAATGAATCATCATTTGGTATTATAATTCTAAAGAAATATGCTGCCTTAAATATATGCTCTAGCTTTTAGCTAAACCACTGTATTTCTTTAATACTCTCTAGCACAAGCTATCTGAGCCAACTACTTTTCATAAGAAGAGCAGTAAAAGAGATGGGAGACCTTAGGTGCCATCTACCAAATGACAGGGCAGAGTTCAATCAATCCACAGTGCTAAGTGGGGCCATTTTTGCAGTACTAACAGAAATCGCAGGTGGTTTTTTTTAGACCAGGCATTTCCATAGTAACTGCACAAGATCCCAACAGGTAGATAATAGCAAATACTGGAATAGGATTTGTTTACTTCTTAGACAGGTGGCAGTAGAGAATTTTTTGTTTGCGGGCTTTATCTTTTACATATAATTGCCTTCCAATGCTGCAAATATTTAATGCAAAGCTTGAGTTCAGTGTGCAAAATAGTGTCTAAATAATCTGCTAGATGTTGCAGCTTTAACAGCTGGAGCCCAGCAGACCTTCAAGAAGAGAGCTGGTTTCCTCTGTTTTCAACTCTTCCAGGCTCTGTAGGTCACTTAGGAAAAGAAAACCTTAGACTGAGCTTCTTTTGTGGATAAATGGGCTATATGGGCTCATGAAGGAATTCTCATCATTCACAGCTGATTTACTGAGAATTAGCACCGCTGCCAGAGTGCCCTTGTTTTCTGGGGTATCTCTCGGCCTGTTACAAAATGTAGCCGGTGCCTGGTTTGCTAAACTTGCAGATGAATGACTCTGGGCAAAATTGTTTCCTTCAGTCTTGATGAGAAGTTTTAAATGTAATTCACATTTCACATGCAACTATGACATGACATAGTATTTAAAGGTCTTTTCTAATAAGCCAGGGACTTACCAAAAAAATATGGCTTACAATAACCTCTTCTGCCCTGCACCCTTCTAAAGCCTAAGAAAGATGGAAAACAATGCAGCTGCTTCTCATTATTTCCACTGTCTTCAGTCGAGGGCTTGAGATCCCAGAAACCCCTGCTTTGGGAGCTGAAAATTGTTAGAGTTTTGGCTTTCCTCTTAGTCCCACACCTGCACTCCCAGAACGTGAAGGGCGAAGTGCTCTCCAAGTGGTCTCAGCAACAGGGAGAAACACAGGTGGCTCTTGCCGATGTGAAATTAGCTGGGGATACGCCAAGTTTGGTTACCAGGGGCCAAATGTTAAACAGCACCCGTTACCTATGGGCTCTCCTGCCAAATCAAATTCCAATTTAACTGCATCTTAACCTGAATATTGTAGAGGGGGAAAGATGTGGATTTGAATTAACACAAAGTCTTGCGTTTAAACTTTACCTCACTCTTTCACTCATTGAGTTTTAACTGAATTTGTATATTAAATATGATTAGACTGAACTTACACTGAATTTTTATCTTGCTGAGCCTCTTTTCTCACATCTTTAAAATCCCTTTCCCACCAGGTGTTGGAAGGATTGAGCATAACATATTGGAGGCACCTGGAATATGCCTCCCACATCAGATGCTTCATAAACAACTAGGCCCATCTGCACCTCTAAAGCACATCAGGTGTCCCAACTTGCTTACTAAGGAAGAGGAAGGCACAGTTCCAGGGCAACGTCTAATCCAGGCTTTTATAGACTCAGCTGGAAAACAGCTCAGATGCGGCCCAGCCCTTTCTAATGAATGATTTGTCTCTACATCATCCGTCAATCACTACTCATTTCAGCCTCTCAGGTATGAGCATTCCAAATATAGAAGAACTGCCACCTTCATCAATCAGCCATTTAAGTGTGAAAAATGTAAAAGGGGGAAATCAACCACTTTGAGGATCAACTGTGTACTCAGCACTACACAGATACTGTGATTATTCATAGGACTACTCTGTAAAGTAGGTATTATCCCAATTTTACAGGCCAGGAAACTGAGGCTCAGAGGATAAGTACTTTCACATGCTCCCACAGATTTACTTAAGACAGCAGTGATCTTCAGAAGTGACATACTCACTCTAAAATGTCAAGACTGGTCAAGTTTCTTACCACTCGCACGATTCCTACATGTCTATGTTCTTATTGCAAATGAGTGGAGGTATGTTTCGTCTTTTCACAACTCAGACCTTTTCTCCAAGTATAACACTTGTGTCAGTCCTACCGTATGATTAGGTCAGAAGCCCAGATATGCATTACCAGAAATCCAGAGCTGCACTTTCTATAGATTCTGAAATGAGAGTGAAATCCATGTCATTCTCAAAGAATCTGCTGCTACTTGGGAAATACTATAAGCCAGGAAAGCAGAGGTGTTCTTTCTCATTTGCCCTGGTATCCCCAGTGCCTCATACAGTGCCTGAGATCAATAAATAATTATTGATTAATCAAGCCTAGTAAATTCAGAGTAGTATGTAAGCCCCATTGTGATTTAACATAATCTTCTTTTGAATTTTTAAGCATGCCAAATTGCCTTCAAAAAAAAGGGGGAGATAGAATACTTGGAACAAGGGAGTTGAGTTTTCAGCTTTGTTTAAGAAAGAAATTACCTGCTGTCAGTTTATCTTTGTTTAAAAGACACGAACTCATAGCCAATGGATTCTCATAGGGCTATTCAGATTTCATCAGTGTTTCCATGCAGTTAACAGAATCATTTAGCACTCAGCCCTCCATTCAGCTGAGTTTCCTGGCTTATAAAGAACCACTTATTATTTTAAAAACCTGCTAAGAGGAAAAATCTCATGTTAAATGTTTTTATCACAAAATAATAAAGAGGGCAGGGGGAAACTTTTGAAGGTGATGGATGGGTTTATGGCATAGATTGTGCCCATGGTTTCATGAATGTACACTTATCTCCAAACTCATCAAACTGTATACATTAATTATGTACAGCTCTTTGTAAGTCAAGAAAAAATTTGCCAATAGTGAAAAAAAGAAACCATTTATTAGATATTATTTCCAATTATGGAAGATTTGTCCATTAAGTTCCGGATCTGAGAAGACAATTTTTACAACGCTTAGTTTGAGGTTGATAAATACGCTCCTTGTTTCCCTCGGTTCATCCTTGGGTTACATTTCCCATCACTCCAGCTTCCCACATTTTGGAGAATTTGGGGAGTGGGCAGCCTGTGAGCACTTCGAGCTGTGGTGAGCCTGCCTTGCCTCAATACTCTTTTTCTCAGCTCAAAACAACAAAAATGAAAGGCCCCATGGGGGATGACAAATCTCAGCTGTTTAACTTCTCTAAAATATTTTCCTTGGAGAGGCCCTGGACCAACTCTTAAGGCATTTTCTTTACCCCTTGCTTGTCCTTTCCAGACCTCCTCTTAGGCCAGGACAAATTTCCCTGAGATAGGAGCTCAAGGCTGGCTCTCAGATCTCCTTTGGAGCCAGCTGGTCCTTCCTGCCTCTCAGCTCACCACTCATTCCTAATCACCCTCCCGTCTTTTCCTTCTTTCCTCTCTCTGATATGCTTTCAGTCTTGTTTCTCCCACGGAAAACATAAGCCACGAGATCATCTGCCAAGATGGGTTTGGCCTTAAGAATAAAGTTTTGAAGTGCCCGACCACATTTCCCTGGGGGTGGCAAGAATCCTTGAGCTCTAAAAAAGTGTACTTTCCACTGATATGTAACGAGGGAAGGTTGTGCTCTCTGAAAATACCTCTGTACCTCAGGAAGCGAAGTTAAAGAAATCCTTGAGAAACAAAAAGTAGCTTTTTTCTCATCTTAGGAGCATTTCTGCTTTTCTCCGCGGTACAGTACATAATTATAAAGGTTGTCTAAAGTAATGTAAATAGGACATTATGCCTTTTTAACTTATGCCAGGATTGTACACCTTTTAAAGATTTTAAAGGGCATGCTGCCATTTCATCTCATAAGTAATGTCGTGATTCAAGATCAAGAAATTTTTTTTCTCATCTCTTGCGCTGGCCACTAGAAGGCCATTTACTTAATAAATATGTATTGAAGGCTTTCCATGCGCCGTGAGGAGGAAAGGTTAACTAGTGCACGCGCCTAGCACGCCTCCCATCGTTTCTCTGGAATCTACTCTAATCGATGAAATGGGCACCTAACTATCGATAGTTTCCCTCTATAAGGCACTGCCGATTTAATCCTGAGTTCTTCTAGGTTTTCCTAAATATGCCTGAAGAACCTAGTTAGTGAGAAATAAGAAAAATGCAATGCCCACAGTCCTCAGGGCGCCTCCGCAGCTCTGATGGAGACCCTGGCCGAGGTGGTAAGCAGCTGGAAGATGTGGCTTTCACTCCCCAGGCCTCCTCTGTCCACTCAGCCGGAGGGCCCGTGTCGGGAACCAGCGCCCTTCTAATCCTGCCAGAGGCCCCGGGCCACCCGCCTGACATCACAGGCCCTGTCAGCCCTCATCCCTTAGTGTTTCCCAGGTTCCTCCACTGTAAAGTGACTACTTTTCCCTTTCCCTCCTTTACTCTCGGGAAACAAGTCACAAAGTCAAGCCCACTCTTAGGCAGGCGAGGGGAAAACTGAGGTCCGCCTCCTGGAGGGGAGCTACCTCCATAAATTACTTGGAACTATTCTGTAGGAAAGATTGGTCTGCCTCTACCCATTTATTAATTCAGTCATTTAATTATATCTGTATGGACTTGTGTATTTACTTTATACTTTGGGTTATAATCCAATACTGTTATTTATTTTGTTGCTCAAATAGTTCCAGCTTTGGCCGTTGGGAGTTCTCTGGGGTTGGTGTCTGTGTCCCTTTGACATGACCTCATCCTTATACTTATTCATTTATTTATTTAACACAGCCTTACTTCCCGGGAATACAAGCTGCCCCAGGCTTGTTTTGTATTTTCCCTGCTTTGGCCCCAGAACCAGCCACTTCTCCAAAGAGAGCAGGTTCCTTTTATTGGGAGATGGTAATTAGACACCAGTATCTAGGAACTGGGAATGCTCATTGCTATTGGAGTGCCATTGCTTTCAGCGAACGGAGCTAGGTAATATACATTTACCTATTAGCCTGGGTATAAACACATCTGTGACTGTATTTGTGTGTGTGTGTGTAAATGTGAGCTCACACTGATACCTCCAACTCGGGCACCAGGAGGTTCTTTTAGCCATCCCTTCTTGCTTATCTGTAACTTCTCTCTCTCGCTGAGAAAACAGACTGCCACCATCCACCACTTTTTTTTAAAAAGTATATCTTTATTGATTTCAGAGAGAGGAAGGGAGAGGGAGAGAGCGAGATAGAAACATCAATGATGAGAGAGTCATTGATTGGCTGCCTCCTGCACGCCCCCGACCAGGGATCGAGCCCCCAACCCGGGCATGTGCCCTGACCGGGAATTGAACCTCTGGATCCTAGGTCGATGCTCAACCACTGAGTCACACCTGGCCGGGCATCCATTACTTATTTTTTTACCCCAGTACACGGGGGAAAGGGGGGAAAAAAACAAAACAAAACAGTCTCAGAATTGTTAATCCATGTCCCACCTGAGGAAATTTTAAAGGGCCTAATGCTCAAGGCACCTGAGAACAATGACACCAGTTTCCTTAGCAGCCTTGGAGTTTCCCAGGTGATTTCAGTGTTCAGCCAGGCTGAGAGCATTGGGTTAAAAGGTCCGCATGCATGGGTGGGACCTTTCTCCCCTTTCTCTCTGGATTGTTTGCTTCCGTGGAACAGCAACTGGAGGGGCTGGGGGCCGCTTCAAAGTGGAGGAGCTACAGGCTGCTCACTACCCCAGGTAAGCTTCCCCTCCCTGCATCAGTTTGGCAGGAGAGGAATTATTCTCTTTGAGGCTTTGTTTTGAGGCTTCAAATTCTTTGGTGATGGCAGGTGGGTGTGGGATTCGACTTCTGTCCCATCAGTGTGTGTGACGTGACTCTGGCACAGGTACGAAAAACCAGACCAAGTTTGTCTCACAGCTTGACTAACTCCCAGGTTATTTAAGGAAGAGAGTACCTACTAAGTGCATCACAGCTCAGATTACTAGTGCTGCTGTGTTAAGCATTGTTTTGCCAAATAAGACCACAGCTAAGACTAAAGTGTTATTTTTGCCTTGTTTGCCTTTTTCCCCCCTGAGTACATACCTCCTACCTGTGGACCCTTGGTTGTTTGGTCAAGAACAAGATTTGGAGGTTGGATATCGTAGCCTAAAAGAATGTAATTTCTTATTTAAAAATTAAATAATTTTTAGTCAAGTGTTAACTAATAATATGCATCATTTGTATGATACAATTTATATTTTAAATTTTGAACTAGCTTTAATTTTTAATTAAAGTAATGCCTAGATGTGGTTTAAAAACTAAAATTATGCAGAGGAGTCCAAAATTTTTCCACCTTCAAATCCACACTTCCTGAAATAGTTGCTTTAAGTAGTTCCTGGCTTTTAGATTATTCTGGTGTTGACTATTATAAGTTTGAATAAGATATTCATACTTCTCTGACTTGAATGATCAGTTTTAAGAAGTTTGTGTACTTCCCACTATGAAAGATGAGAAATTGAATGCATTATACATCCAACCACTTCCACCCCTCTTGCCTTATTTTTATTAGTCAAGGTTATAATATTTTTATGGTCAAGGTTATAATATTTGTTTTATGATTATAACTGTATTTGGTGCTTCTGTTAACTGTGAGGTCAGTTTTTCTGTTTGCTCATCTTGGTCATCTTTTCTGCTGTTAGTTTTCTCCAAATGTCCTGTGATCTGGCTGACCGGTTTCTGTTTTGGTGTTTTTATGAAGAGTTAGGCTGATTGCTATAGGTGTCTGTATTGGTTTTCTGTAAAGTTAGGGTAATTTGGTTACAAAGAACAGAAATCAAGTTGGGCCAACTTAAGCAGATAAGGAATTCACTGGGGGGATTCAGAGCGATAAGCAGAGCTGAAGATAGAGAATGCTCTCTGAGGGAAAGGTGCCAGACAGTGAGGGGGCCGCAGAGGGCAGTGGGCAGCCTGTTTAAAGGAGCTGCCTTGTAAGTGACAACAGCAGACACTGCTTAAGTCACTCCACTCACGATACAGATTCCCGCCAAAGCCTCTGTTTGGGCCATAGGATGACCTCTTAGCAGGGATGAGGGGAAGAACCCCATGGTTGACAGTGTCACTAATAAGTGTGTGCCTGTGTAACATTCCCAAAGGGGAAGGAAAGTTGACAGAAAAACAGAAGTGCAACAATTTCCCCCCGCTTCCATTTGTCTAGCTTTTTTCATCAACATATCCATAAAAATAGAAGAGCTGGTTAGTTCTGTGCCCTCTGGCTGCCCAGAATGCCCTTCCACTGTGCTTTTCCCATGCCAGGTTCCTTTTCCAGATCTTACTTCATGTGTCACCCCAGAAAGGCCTGCGCTGACATGCTCGCTGGAGCAGCCCTTAAAAGCACCCTTTTCCCATAATTTCTAACAAAAATAACAAGTTATTTAATAGCCAGATCACTAGAATGGAACATTTTTTAGATTATTTTTATAATACACAATAACATTACATTACGAAACATTTTTATTATTAATACTAAGTGAACTAAAGTACTTTTACTTTCTTTGACTTTAGTGCAACGCTGTATTTTAACCAAAGACTGCCAAAGCTGATTATACCCTTTCTTTTAGGTCTCTTAATTAGCGTTTCCAAACATCTACTATCTAACAATTTGTTTATGTTGGCTCTGAAAAAAATGTCTTTTAAATGAATTTTAAATCAAAGGAATACTAACTTATCTATAGTATAATTCAACATAATTTTATATACTTTTTAGTATATTCTTATGTTTAGAAAAAATTTCCAATTCCAGATATATTAACTATAAAAAATAAAACTATGAAATTACTATAAGAAAGTACTTTTAATACCAAAGAACTTTTAATAGGAAAAGTCATAACAAGTCATAAAAACTATAAATCAATAAAAGATTAAAAATTTTATTTCACAAAAATATTCAAATCCTATATAGCAAAAAATAACAAACAAAATGGAAAAAAGGAAGAAGTCATAGACTAGGAAAAGAGGTTTGTAGCATATATTAGACATAGGGTAATATCAAGAATATATAAGAAATTTTTTTTACTAATTAATAAGACCAAGAAAAAGAGTGAAATAGTAAAATGGGTGAAGAACATAAATTCAGAAAGGGAGGGATATTGGAATGACAAATTCAGATAAATTCTAATTATAACAAAGCCAAAAAATCCATTTTTTATCTTTTTTTAAAACTTTCTTTTTTTTGTCATTTTCAGAAAAGAGTTTGTTGCACTTAAGAAAAAAAATCACATTTTCTGGGTGGGAATTTGAAATTTTATAGTACTAAAAATTGTTTGGGGATGACAGTTGTTTCATGTTAACATAACATGAAAGCTTTTGAAGTTGTGACAGGCCTCTGAAATGGAGCAGGGTCAATGATGGTTGGGCTTTCAAACATACAATACAGTATTATTAACTATAGTTGCCATGCTGTACATTACTTCTCCAGGACTTACTTATTTTATAACTGGGAGTTTGTACCTTTTGAATACCTCTACCCATTTCTCCCACTCCCCACCTCTTGCCTCTTCCAACCACCAATTTGTTCTTTATATCTGTGAGTTCAGTTTTGAGGTTTGTTTTTTTTGTTTTTGTTTTTGAAGTCCACATATAAATGAGATCATAAGGTATTTGTCTTTCTCTGCCTGACTTATTTTACCTAGCATAATATCCTCAAGGTTCATCCCTTTTGTCGCCAGTTGCATGGTTTTATCTATTATGGCTGAATAATACTTCATTGTGTATATGAACCACAGTTTCTTTACCCATTCATGAGTCTTGACACTTAGGTTGCTTCCAGATCTTAGCTATTGTAAATAACGCTGCAATGACCATGGGAGTGCATATACTTTTTCAACATCCTGTTTCATTCTTTTGGATAAGTACCCAGAAGTGGAAATACTAGATCATATGGGAGTCTGATTTTTAATTTTTATGGAAATTTTTCTTTTACTGTTTTCCATAGTGGCTGTACCAATTTACCTTCTTACCAAAGTGCACAAGGGTTTCCTTTCTCCTACATCCTTGCCAACACTTGTTATTTTTTGTCTTTTTTTTTTTTTTTTTTTTATAATAGCCATTCTAAAAGGTGTGAGATGATATCTCATTGTGGTTTTGATTTGCATTTTCCTGATAATTAGTGACGTTGAACACTTTTCATGTAACTGTTGGCTACCTGTATGATGTCTTTGCAAAAACGTCTATTCAGATCTGCCAATTTTTTAATTGGATTGTTTGGGTTTTTGGCAATTAAGTTGTATGAGTTCTTTATATATTTCAGATATGAACCCCTTATCAGATATATGATTTGCAAATATTTTCTGCCATTCCATAGTTTGTTTTTTCATTTTGCTGAGGTTCCTTTGCTATGCAGAAGCTTTTTAGTTGAGATAGTCCCGTTTATTTTTTCTTTTGGTGCTTTTGCTTTTGGTGCCTGATTCAAAATATTATCACCAAGACCTACATCGGGGGGCTTACTGCCTATGTTTTCTTCTAGAAGTTTTATGGTTTCAGGTGGTATATTCAAGTTTTTAATCCATTTTCAGTTAATTTTTGTCTGTGATGCAAGATAGTGGTCCAGTTTCATTCTTTTGTGTGTGGCCATCCAGTTTTTCCAACACCATTTATTCAAGAGGCTGTTCTTTTCCAATCATATATTCCTGGCTCCTTTGTCATAAATTAATTGACCAAAAATGTGTGGGTTTGTTTCTTGCTCTCTATTCTGTTCCATTGACCCGTGTCTGTGGTTTTATGCCAACACCATACCGTTTTGAGGACTATGGCTTTGTAATACTGCTGTAAATCGGGGAGCGTGATGCCTCAAGAGTGCTTTAGTTATTTGAGGTATTTTGTAGATCCATACAAATTTTAGGATGATATTTTCTACTTCTGTCAAAAATGTCATTGGAATTTTGATAGGGATTACATTGAAACTCTACATTTCTTTGGATAGTATGGACACTTAACAATATTAATTCTTCCAATTCATGAACATTGAATATTTTTCCATTTATTTGTGTCTTCAATTTTTTTATTAATGTCTTACAGTTTTCAGTGTGCAGATCTTTCAACTCCTTGGTTAAATTTATTACTAGGTATTTTATCCATTTTGATGTAATTAATAAATGGGATTGTTTTATTTTTAATTTTTTTTACTTTTCAATTACAGTTGGCATACAATATTATATTAGTTTCAGGTGTACAACATAGTGATTAGACATTTATATAACTTAAAAGTTATCACCCGATAAATCTAATACTTACCTGACACCATACAGTTATTAAATATTATTGACTATATGTACTTTACATTCCTGTGACTGTTTTTTAACTGCCAGTTTGTCCTCCTTAATCCCTTCATCTTTTTCACCATATCCCCAACACCCCTCCCATCTGGAAATCATCAATTTGTTTTCTGTATCTATGAGTTTGTTCCTATTTTTTGTTCATTCATTTTGTTTTTTAGATTGCACATATAAGTGAAATCGTATGGTATTTTTCTTTCTCTATCTGAATTATTTTACTTAGTATAATACCCTCTTGTTTGTCCACATTGTTACAAATGGCAAGATTTCATTCTTTTTTATGGCTGAATAATATTCCATTGTATATATGCACCACTTCTTCATCCATTCATCTATTGATGGACACTTAGGTTGCTTCCATATCTTGACTATTATAAATAATGTTGCAATGAACATAGGGGTGCATATATCTTTCAAATTACTGTTGAAATTTCTTCACATAAATACCCAGAAGTGGGATTCCTGGGTCATATTGTAGCTCTATTTTTAATTTTTTGAGGAACCTTCATAATGTTTTACGTAGTGGCTGTACCAATATACAATCCCACAAATAGTGCGTGAGAGTTTCTTTTTCTCCGCACCCTCACCAGCATTTGTTGTTTGTTGATTTATTTATAGCCAGTCTGACAGATGTGATGTGATGTGATGGCTCATTGTGGTTTTAATTTGCATTTCCCTGATGATTAGTGATGTTGAGCATCTTCTCATGTGTCTACTGACTATATGTATGTCCTCTTGGGAGAAATGTCTACTGAGGTCCACTGCCCATTTTTATTAAGATTTTTTGGGGGGGTTTGGTGTTAAGTCGTATGAATTTTTTATATATATTGGATATTAGCCCCTTATCAGACGAACATCTGATGAACATCTCTCATACACTAGGTTGTCTTTTCATTTTGTTGGTTTACTTCATTGTGCAAAAAACTCTTTAGTTTGATGTAATTCCATTTGTTTATTTTTCTTTTGTTTCCCTTGCCCAAGGAGACATGCCAAAAAAATATTTCTAAGAACAATGTCAAATATTTTACTGCCTATATTTCCTTTTGAAAGTTTTATGGTTTCCAGTCATACGTTTAAATCTTTAATCCATTTTGAGTTTATTCTTGTAAGTGGTATTAGAAAGTGACCCAGTGTCATTATTTTGCATGTATCTGTACAGTGTTCCCAACATTTATTGAAGAGACTGTCTTTACTGCATTCTAAGTTCTTGCCTCCTTGGTCATAGATTAGTTGACCATGGATATTGTTTTTTTTTAAACTTCTCTTCCTTATAGGTTGTTATTAGTGTATAGAAATGCAATACTTTTTGTATACTGATTTTTGTATCCTGTAACTTTATTAATTTATTAGTTCTAACCATTTTTTGGTGGAGTTTTTAGGGTTCACTCTATATAATGTCATCTGGAAAGAGTGACAGTTTTACTTCTTTCTTTCCAATTTGAATGCCTTTTATTTCTTATTCTTGCCTAATTGTTCTAGCTCGGACTTTCAATACTATGTTAAAAAAAAGTGGAGGGGAATGGGCATCCCAAAGATGTTCTTTAAAGACGTATGCATTTATGTCTTTAGATTACTTTCACTCATCTAATTCCCACCAGATTCAGTCATGCAAGTCAGAATTTCAACAACTTTTCTTATTGCACCAATGATTATACTGTTATCAGGTGACAATCAGTTCTGTACGAGGTTTTACTCTACACATTCATGATATATATAACCAAGAATGACAAATGTTAAGATCTTTCTTTCTCATTAAATTCCTGGGGCATGTGACTTTGTCAAACTACTGGACTTTGCCAAGTATCAATGTCTTCATCTGTAAAATCAGGGCCTAACTGCATAGCTGGGTGAAATCATATATTGTGTTTCTAATATTTGACATGTTGAGTTTGAGGAGCTTTTACTAAGTGCAGACATTTACTAAGTAGGTAGTCGTGTGTGTCATAAGATATCATGGCAAGAAGCAGAAACTTGACATTCATTTATACATAAATGTCTTTGAGGCTGTGCACATAAATTGGATTCCTTAGGGAGACAGTATAGAGTAAGGTGAGAAGAGGGCCAACTGCCAGAATTCTAGGAAGTCTGATACAATATTTTTCTACAACTTACTTTTGCACTTTTACTAAGTGGAGATATTACGGAGGCAATTGTATATATGTCTCTGGAGCTCAGTATTACGTATGTGAGATTTTTATTAAAATTCATACTGTATTGTACGTCATTGTAAGATTATCCAAAAAATTATTTATTCTTCTGACATGGGCAGTTGGTTCTTTCTATTTTCTCTATTAAAAATGATGCAGTGTCACTTCTAATTCATCCAAGACGGAGTATGAGAACTGAATAATCCTGTTTGAGAACTCACCCTCTCAGAGGTTCAGGAGGATTCTTCTCGGTGTGAGGAGCGAGGGAGAGGACATATCAGTCCCCTCAACCCTGGCAATCAGAGGGCCGACAGGACCACAGCCCTCTCATCGTCAAGTCGCTGTAATGACCAGAGCCAAGAAGGAAAGTGGTTTATGCCTGTGAGAGAGTTCTGGATACATGCGAAGGAAAGTGATAACATCCACTGAGAATTCAGCTTTCTCAGACCGTCAGTCTGAGTTTGGGAAACAGTTTCACCAGTGATAACCGATAAGGGCCTGTTGTTTTCAGTGTCTGAGCAGGAGCTGCTTAAATTTCTTTAGTCAGTCTATTTCTGTTGTGATTCAAGGTGCTCCCCATTTTATTTCCTGATTCATCTTTTGGAGGTCACACTCAGTTCTTAATGTTCAGCTAGCCTCCCAGCTTCTCTTTAAATGGATAGTTAGATGATTGATTGATAGATGATAGATGATAATGATAGATAGATGGATATAGATAGATTAATAGATAGATAATTAGAAGAGGGAATGAAATCTTTAGTCTCAAGGACAGACTGACAGAAGTAAAAACAGCAGAACAAGTTCTGGAGGTGCTGAATGTCAGCTCTATTTCCTTAGATAACTATGATTCTGTTTTGAAACCTCCTTTGAAAATTCCTCACAGAAATATACAACTTACTCTTTAACTGTCTCATTTCTGTTTTCTTCTTGCATAATCATACCACCTTAAATTTATAGCACCTTAAGTATATTATTCCAAGTGATTTCAGTGATATCAATATTATTGTTACCATTCTTTTGATTGGATTATTTTTCAAAGGGGAAATTATTTTTTCATCCACTGTTTCCTCCCTGTTTTGCCTAAGAGACTTAGAATAGGTATCAGTTACATAGTTTTGAAGTACACACACTGGAAAGATACCTTCGACTAAAAGAAAAAAAAATTCCTTTAAATCTCCTCTCCTAACATATTCTGCTAATAATTGCTAAATGCTTTATTTTATTTCTCAATGTAACAGAATAAATTGTATTTTGTTTTGCATTTGGGTAGACCATTTTTAAAGAAAAAAATTCCTTTAAATCTCCTCTCCTAACATATTCTGCTAATAATTGCGAAATGCTTTATTTTATTTCTCAATGTAACAGAATAAATTGTATTTTGTTTTGCTTTTGGGTAGACCATGTACCAGAACACTATTAAATAATCACAAGCAGTCTGTGGGGTTTGTTTTGGACTTCCCTGAAGCAAACTGTGACAGGTGATGCAATATTTTTCTAATTGGCACTTGTATGAAATACTAACACTGGACTCAAAATTCCATCCCAGCTCTGAATTTCGGGAAAGGTTATTTGAGGTTGTCAGACTCAAAATAATAGTTGGTTATAGTTACAGCCAGTGAAGCCTGGGCAAGAACCTGATGTTAAAGAACTTTGGGTGAAACTGAGCCCCACGGGACAGTGACACACCGTGCCCCAGCTGCTAGGCACCTGTTAGAGCATCCCCCTGACCTGCAGCTCAGCAGCAATGAAACTGCAGACTCAGCCAGGACCAGGCCTAGAGGGCTGCAGAGGGCTTTTAGTTTTCTAGGAACAATAAATATTTCCAGAAAATAAGGGAAGAGCTGGTAATTTGGATGGTAGTCCTTGCAATTCCACTGCAAGTGTTGATGTTGCTAAGGTCTCCTTGTCTCATTTCCTGTTGGCCAGAACAACTTAGCGAGTGACATGATCAGAACCCCACAGAAATGCCCCAAGGAAGGACACGTTTATATCTGAAGCTGCCTTTTTTCCTTCTAAGCTCCCTCCTCTCTTCCTATATCCTGGCATCCCAAACCCTTACACTCTTCTCTGACTGTCCTTATACTATTTCTCCTGATGTTTACACAGGCCTGAGCTGTCCAAGCAGAAAACTTTTCCTTCATGAAACGTGCTTGCCCTATGAGGCAGGCTCCCTGACCAGGGCCAAGGTGTGGGGCAGCATAGAAATAATGTGTCTTCTAAAGCTCAGAGATCCAGGGCAGTCCACTGCAGCTGCAACCCTGGTATCATGAAGGGCTGGTGGGAAAGAAACCCAAAACTAAAATTACAGATCAGACCTGGATATAGGGTAGAGCAAACTACCCCAAACAGAGTCACTGTTTTGGAAAGAATAGAGATTTTACATTTCTTTATTGCACTATGAGAAAGTGGGAGATTTCTGCTCCTTTACGTGAGAGTTCCAAGTTCCTACTGCAGAGAGCAGGGTAAATACAGGCAATAGTGACAAACTCGGGGGACAGAAGGGGAAGGGAGATGGTCTCCCTCCCGCTGGTCTTCATCTGTCTGGCTTACCCACTGCTCCAGAGTCCGTTTACTGCGACTGTAAGCTCCTCCTGTCCTATCTCCCCACTGCCTCCAGCTAGGACTCCCCTCAGCATGCCTCTGTCATAGATTTTACCGTGTGATCCCGCCATCACTGATAAATTTCTCTGTCACCCTCACCATAATGCAAGTGTCATGTGAAAATGCTGCAAATAGGTCTGATTTGACCTGTTCTCGCGGAGCTTGGCACGGGCATGGCATACTGTAGGTGACTAATATTCAGCCCAGCAGTGGGTAAAGAGGCAGAATCTCATACCCATGAGACAACCGTGTTGTTTCTTTAGCTGTACATTCATATCAGTGAACCAGGAATGTGAACTGTTTACAGAATAAAAAGATGCAAATGATACCACATTTTCTATTAAAGACTCAAGGATGTTGCTTAGAACAATTGTCTAGATGCATGACTTGTTTTTCTGGCCTTCTGATAAAAATGGAAGCTAGTGAAAAGAATGAAAGTATGCATGTAAGGTACAGATATTTATGCTGATGACCTTTCCTGAGGGGTGACTGGCATGGGGCTCCATCATGCCTCAGGGGTGCCCAGGACAGCTTTGGGCCTTCCTTGGAACCATGGTAGGGGCATGAATCCCACTTGTGGGTCAGGAAGGGCCTCGTGGCTTGGCCACTCAAGGAGTGAGAGGCAGAGCCTGAAAGCTAGGTACTCCCAAGGGGTAAGAGCAAGAGGAGCAAGTAGAGGTCATGAGGCTATGTGAAAGCTGGACTTCCTCTTCTTTCCAGCACGTTCCATCCATGCCAAGCTATGCCGTTCACAGCTGCACAGGCATCCGGTCATGCGAACGTGCTCTGGTTTGAGCATTTATTTTGACTCCCACTTCGGCCCTTACTGCTGTAGCCTCAGCACCCATTTCCACAGAATGGCTGCTGTATTCGCTGACCTGGCGCTTAAATCCAGTGGAATTACATTCTCTGGTTGCCAGTCTGCTTAAATCTAATGGAATTACTTTCACTAGTTGCTGCCCTCTCAGCCAGAAGGGAGGCAGAATTCCCTGGCTGTAAAATGTAACCTCATTTCTCTGAGCTGCCGAATTTCCGAATTGCTCACCAGACAAAATGCTTTTGACTGGGGATGTCAGAGAGGAATAATGAAGCGTTTCATCATTTAAAAAATTATCCCTTACAAAGCAGTACCTGGAACTGGCCACAGTGAAGGGCTTTCACTCATTGTTCTACATTAAGTTTTTCATCCTTTATATCAGAAGTGTGTCCCCTGGGAAACTGGAGGGTGAGGTTTCCTTGTGCACCTGCATTTCAAGTGTAGTCAGTCCTGAGAGGCACAGTGCGTGTCTTTAAGAGATGCCGCAGTCTAATGAGGGAACTGCGTGTGCATGCACACACACACACACACACACACACACACACACACACACACAAAATCCTGCAAGCCCCAGGGATTACAGATGTCAAGAACACTTAGTACAGAAACTCATTTCTGACCCACAGGGGAGCAGGGGAACCAGGTGTGAGTTCAAGCACCAAAGTCCCCGCCAACTACAGCTGTTCCCTTCCAAGTTGGCCTCCTGACTTTGTGTCTTCTGCATTTGGGAAGGCATCTGGCTGCCCCGGGGCTGTCCCACTGGAGCAACGGCTTACTCAGCCTTCAAAGATGGGTGCAACCCCCATCTTCTGCTCTACCCTGCTCACAGCCACCTATGTGGTTTAGCCCCAGGGAACTTGCTGCTCTTTTCTCTGGCACCGTTGCCTGCTGGAGCCCCGCAATCTCCGATTATATCAAAAGGATCCAGCTCTGAACAGATGGCCGCCTCACTTACAATGGACTTCGTATCTGGCCAAGATAGGGTATTATCTACCTAATGAGCAATCTAGCAAATGAGGTTGAACAGGCAAGAATCATTCTTCATTTAAACATCCCAGCTGTTGGCTTACAGGCCACAGGCTATCAGGCAGGCTGAGCTGGGCCTTCGTGTAAGGTGAACAGCGTGGGAAGAGCCTCTCAGAGACCAACCAGGGCCCCCAATGGAGTTAGGTAGCATTACACACAATTAGGTTGTGAAGGCTCACAACCTCTTATGACCAAAGGGCAGGCTGGCCATCTCCCACCAGGGAGATGCCATTATAGAGAGAATGTCTAGGGAATAGCAATTTCTGTGCTAGGAGAGCAGTGTTTGTTCATTTTTATTGTCTATTGTAGTCATTCTCAAACTTTAGCTTTCAGAGGATTACCTGGACAGATTTGAAAACAGAGTAGGTCTGGTGGGAAACAGAATTTAACACATCCCTAGGTGGGGGCCACAGGTTCAGGCACCATACCTTGAGAGGCATGGGTTTACAGAAAATAATTCAATATAAAAGTATATATATATATATATATATATATATATATATATATATATATATACACACACACACACACACACATATATAAACATATATATATATAACAAGTACCTTCTGTAGACCCAGCCCATATAGAAATTGTAAAGTGCCATATTTGTTGGAAAGAAGAGGGAGATTCACAACCACAGTCAATCAACTAACTAGCAAGCATTTACTGAGCACCACCATGTGCAAAACTAGGTCCTAAACTCTGTAAAGATTTTTTAAGGTGTCAAACTTGATAGGAATCTAAATTGGAAAACTATTTCTGAAGGCCACTTATTCTGTATATATATTAAAAATCTTTAAAGCTACTACTCTTTCATCACGCAACTCCATGTCTAGGAATTTAACCCAATAAAAAAAGATAATGGCAAATAAGCTAAGGAAAAGTTCACTGAAGCTTTTTCAGAGTGAAAAGGTAGAAATCTAAATGATCACAAATATAAATGTAAATGACTGATAGATATATTACATTCTCTCTCTCCCTCACTCTCTCTCTCTCTTCCATGTTTCTCTAGAACAGTGGAACATGGGTAGAGGTTAAGGATGGTGCTAAACATCCCAAAATGCACAGGACAGACCTCACAACAAAGACTCATCCAGCTGAAAGAATCATTGAGAAACCCTGATCTAGCCTCACTTGCCAGGGGCCTCCGGGAGAGCCATGTAAACTGTAATGACTGCCGTTCGTAGACCCAGGCCCCTAGTTGTGAAGGGCTTTAGTCTCAGAGTCTCAGGCTGTCATTTCTATGTCGGACAGAAGCCCTTTGGGAACAGTGACTCGCCCTGCACAGCTGCTCATGCCCGCCAGGGCGTGCCGATGGAGCCCAGTGCACTGCCCCTCGTGCCCTACAGCTGGCTAACGCTGTCTTCACGTTGCCAGGATCGCTACAGTTCTGTGGAGTCAAGTTACCTGGAAACCAAGCAGTGCTGTAGGTCAGACTCACAGAATACCCAGGGAGAAAGCTTCCTTTAGCTTCTGCCTCGAGCCTCGCTCCATAAGACCCCACTACAGGTTTGGGGGGCCTGGCCAGAAGAACAAGAGCTGGGAACAGGCTGCTGTCCTCATATCATGGAAACCTGAGCCAACCACTTTTCTACTATCGACAAAAATCTGCAAGTAAATATTTGCAAGTCCACATACACACACTAAGACTAAATATTATGAGTTGAGAGAAAGTTATAATTATTCCAGTTGATATTCTAGGGCAGCCTGAAGAGCTCCCTCCCCGTGAGCCACACGGGGAAGGCTAATTCCCATTCCTTCGCCTTTGCTTATTGCCCAGTGGCAGGTCTCCCACCTCCTTTATGCCTCCCTGAATCTTACTGCCTTTCAAGGCCTCGTTCTCACCTCTTCCAGGAAGTTCTCAAGATCATCTAGAATGTTTGTAGCTGTAGTAGTGGAGTTTTTTAAACAATTAGTGGTCATATTATTTTGTGTAAAAAGCAGTCTGAAGGTAGAGTTCCAGAGTTGAGCAATTAAACAGCTCAGTGGCTTCTCTCCGATTTTCTTGGCATTTGTCTCATGATCACACAATAGCTGCCACAGCATCTAATCATGAAAATATCCAAAGGCAGGAAGTAAAGGAGAGCTTCCCTGCCTCTCCCTTACTGGAGGTATAAAAGGGAATTTGACAAGAACCCTTTTTCTCGCTTTGTCAGAGAGGAAGTTTTGGTCCACGAGTCCTCAACAGGCATATCATTGTATTTCATTTGCTAGAACTAAGGCAGTCATTGGGATTATTGGGATTGGCTCTAGACCTATCATGGGTGATGCCTTGCACCTGAAGGAGGGGGCCACCTTACCTTACTTAGCACATTGCTGCTCCATAAAAAGAAAAGCACAAGTGCTTTGGGAATACACAGGACTCCGGATGGACCCACTAGAATGCAGAGTAGGACCATACCATTTTGGATGCTATGCAAAGTTAATCTCAGAATTTATCTGAACTTGTTGATAAGAAATAATCATGAGAACTATACATAAGGCCACCAAACCCTCCTTGCCTTTTTCCATCATTCACCATGCAGCAGGCTCAGTGAAAGGTGTCATAATGGAGAGAGCATTGCAGTTAGAGTTATCAGACTTCGGTTTGAGGCCCAGTACTGGTACTAATTAGTGACCTTGGGTAAGTCACTTACTCCCTCTGAATCTCAATTTCTGTCACTCCTAGAAGTACATTATTCTCATGTACAGAAAATGGTACATTGGGGAAGCTGGAAGCTGGAAACAAAAGTGTCCCTCATGTTTCCTTTAGTGGTCATATTTACCTGATTGTTTTGGTGATCCTTGACTTATTACATTGCATCTGTGCTACTAAGTGGGCTCCTCTTCCAGACTTTACAGGTTTACTTTGGCAGAAACAGTTCTTCACCAGTCAGCTCAGTTTTGGTTTCTGAATATGCCTGCTAGTAATGTTCTTGGGCAGGTGGGGCCTGCTATTAGGGTTTATTTTGGGATAAGGCAATGAACTCTTTGAGCTCTGAGGTCGGGAGTGGAGGGCATGTGCCACTGACTGAGTATAGTTGGGTCAACTGCTGGCTTTGTTCCCTGCCCATGTGAGGCCATAGGAAGGGTTCTGCAGTTGTCTGGGTTCTCTGTCAGGCTTACTAGATGATTGTACCTAGGTACTATACTCAGCAGTAGGTGGAGCTATGAATTAGGTTTCCTGTCCTGCCAGGACAGCAGGACAAGACCCAGGGCCTGTAGTTTTCATTGTTTGGGGACTGGAATCGGGCAAGAGTATGCACTGAATTCCCCGGTCAGGTGAGGACACTGGTTTTGCTCTGCAGGTGGGGAAGCCATGGGCTGTGCTCTCTGTTCAGATGGCACTGTAAGCATGGCTGTTGGGTGGACTGTGCAGCTTCCCATGTGCTCTGGTTAGGTTTCCTGGTTGGTGGTCTGAAGGCTGTATTCAGCAATAAGTGGGGCTATGAATTAGTTTCCCTGCCTGGACACAGCAGGATAAGCAGCTAAAGCCAGTAAGGTTCTTCGTGGTCTGAAGTCAAGCTAACACATGCCCTAAGCTCCCTGGCTGAACAGGACCACTGACTGGCTTTGCTCTGCAAAATACCAGTTCTGCCTGTCCACCTCTGGGCTTGAGAATTGCTGCTGGGTTACACAGCTTCCAGTTCTTGCTAGCCCTTTTTGTCAGATGGGGTTTTGAGCCAGGCTTCTTAGCTCGTGGGGTTATGACTCAGCTCCTTTCCAGGGCAGGATGGGGAGGGGCCACTCCAAACTACTTTCAATATTTCTGAACAGGCTTTGCAGTCAGGAGGGTCCAGGAGCTACTCTTAGCCTCAGGTGAGGCTATGGATTAATTCATCTACCCTGGTGTAGCAGGGGAACCCTCCAAACCTTGTAGTGGCTTTGCTCTTAGAGCAATCAGTTCTGCCCACCCACCTGTCAGCTTGAATATTTGCTGGGTTTTGCAGCTTCCAGGTGTTCTCACCAACCCTTCTGGTCAGATAGGGGTTCTGACTCAGCTCTCCTACCTGGGCATGGGTAAGCTAGTCTCTAGGGTCAGCAAAGCTCTTTATTTGAGGACCTGAATTAGGCAGACCTGCACTACAGTGAGTTCCCTGGTCAGAGAACACCACCAATTTGGTTCTGCATATGAGCAAAGCTGCTGGTTGGGACTACTACTTGGACTCTGCAGGTATAAACTTGGTCCACCAAGATCTAAGAGCTGTTTATTTCAAGCCCCTCCCCTCTTCTCCATCATAGTCAGATTACCAGTAGTTGAACCCTACAGAGTCTTCTCCAATCTCCATAGGGCAAAACCAGTGTAGGGGCTCCCACAGAGCTACCCACAGAACTGGGAAAGGGTACTGGATGTACCCCTGAGCTCCCAGGGGAGACCTGTCAGCATGGTGTTACGCCAGCCTGGGGGAGGGGCAATGAAGTCAGTGTGTAGCCACTCCTCTTACCCTTCTAATGCAGTCTGTCTTGGTCTCTGTAGTGCAGGAGGTTGCTTCAGCCTCACCCCCAGGTTCTATGATTCTCTCAGTGGTGTCTTGTACACGAATAGTTGTCAGTTGTTCTTCCTACGAGGGGAGGGATGTCAGGAATGACCAATGTTGCCATTTGGTGATGTCACACTCCAGGTCATTTCTTTGTAGCACTGAATAATATTCCATTATCTGAATTCACCAGTCTATCTGCACTTCTTTAAAGTTATGTGTTTGATTCAAATTGGTCTATATGCTTCCCTCCAACTTGCAGCTGCTTGCCTGATGTAGTCAAATCATTATCATCATCACTATCATCATTGCTCACATTGTTAGTGGCCTCCTATGTGCCAGACTTTCTGCTGAGAGCTTTGCACACCTTTATGTTATATGATCCCCACAACAGTTCTTTGAGTTGGATTCTGTTACCTCATTTTTACAGATGAGGAAGGCTTAGAGGTGAAAGCAGGGTGTGCAAGGCACACACCTCAAGTAGACGTGGCTAGAACCACATTACATGCTATTTGACCTCAGAAGGTGTCTATCTTGTTCATTTTTCCATTCCCAGACATATTGCCGAGGCTGTTATACACTAGCTACTTAGGAAGCAATTTTGGAGTGGACAGACACAAATGTATTGTCCTGGATGAACCGTTGTTCTAACAGAACTAAAGGCCAGTGGTTTTCCGGACATGGGTTGGAGGAGGAGTGAGTGTCTTTCGTGTGCTCCATACTCTCTGGGAGATGGATGCTTTGCAGTAGCTCAGAACCATTTCATAGATGGAAAAATTGAGGGCCAGTTGAAGCTACTTGCTAGAGATTAGAGCTATGAGAAGAACTAAGACTCCCTGGTTTCCCGTGCCAAACCTCTTCTCAGGCCAATGAAAGTCCTCACTGCTGAGTGTGTCATTTAGCAGAGCTGATAATACACTACACAGTGCTTCAACTGCCAGCTAGTTCCCCAATTGCTCCCACTTATGTTTCATTTTTATTCCGAGTGCCATTCCCCCTTTCAGTGCAGGCCATTCTCACTAATTCTTATTGGTTTCATTATTTGGTCTTTGACACACACATCAAATCAAATATTAGAACAAATGTGCACAGAGCAATTACAACAGATGGGTCATGCTGTGAAATGACACTGCGCTGCAGCAGGGCACGCTTTTTGCCCATTTTAAGGAAACGGATTCTGCCTTTGGAAAAAACATAATTGGATCTCATATGCCTTCCATCCTTCCAACTTCCTGCCTTAGTTCAGTCACCTCCAGGCCCTCCTCCACTATGACTGGCTATGAAGTGACATTTATTAGGCAGCAGCAGAGGAGAAAGAAACGCTGGTTATTTATACTTGTCTGTCTTGATTTTATATCTTCTCCTGATTTCCCATCAAGTACCCTTGAACTCAATTCATGTTGGCAAATATTTGCTAAACTCCTATTCCACAATCATTATCGTAGATACCATCCTAGGTACCAATGAGGTAATAGAAAGAAGAGTGAGAGCTAACTTGTATTCTCTGACTGTATGACCAGACAGCATTTGATCAACCATGTGAAAGAGGCACACAGAGCTACAGCAATTCAGAGGAGGAATAAGAGAGTTCTACCTGGGTAATCAGGAAAGCTTCACGGTTGAGCTGCTGTGTGAACTGGACCTGCAGCAATGGGTGAGATTTCTACAGCCAGAGAGTGTCAGGGAAGGTATTCCAGGCTGAGGGAACAACACAAGCAAACTCATGGACACGGAGAATGTGCTCAAGGAAGGTCTAACAGTTTAATTAAGCTGGACAGAAGGCATGTGTCATGAGTCTTGGAAGATGAGGTTGGAAATGGAGTGCGGATAGGCTTAAACTATGATCAGAGGCTTGGACCGTGATCTGAGGGCACTAGGGAGCATTGGGGTAGGGACAATTTTCTGTGTCACCTCATATTTCTAGGTAGGATCACGTCTAGGGGAGAGGTGTTAATGGATATTCCTTCCCATTATCCATCTCTTCCTATGGCTCCTCCACACAAAAGGAAAAGTTGCAAATCTAACCGGCAGAGCCTACAGCACTCATCCAGTCTGTTTTTCATAGTAGACTGGTGCTGAGCTTCACAGATGGGAAAGAAACCAGGCTTCAGCCAGGCTTCTGTCATTTCTGGTCCCTGCCCATTGGGCTCTCTTTTCACTTCCTCATCCCAGGTCCTGTGACTCTGTGATGAGCACCCAGGGCCTGGCCCTTAGGGATGAACTTAGACTGTGCTCACCAACCCAGCCACCCAGGGTCAAGCGGAAAGGAGTGATGGGTGCCGCGTTCTACCTCATGGTTCAACCTTGTTCCTGAACTCAGTTTTATCAAAGAAGCCCTCTTTGGGAAGGGGAATTACAGTTGATATTAGACATGTACCCAGCTGTTAATAAAAAGAAACACTTCATTTCCTATTTAGATACTGTTCCCTAAGGCCCTCCTAATCTGTTCTCACTTTCCCTTCTCGGTGGGCCAGTTCATCCCCCTGAGGGATAATAAAGCAGGGAAAATCTGTGCCAAAGCCATTATATTTCTCACTTCCCTTTTGCCAAACACCAGGAGAGAAAATGTCCAGCATTTCCTTGGTCCATGGTTCTTTCAGTCCACAATGCCGTTAAGTAAAACAGGGACTCACTGTGGGTATGCAACTATGTGATTTTTTTAAATTTATTTTTTGTTTGTTTAAAATATTATAGATGTCCCTTTTTCTCCTCAATGACCTGTTCCACCCCGTCCCAGCCCCCTTCCCAGCCCCTCTCCCCACCATTGTCCGTGTCCTTGGGTTGTGCATATATGCATATAAATTCTTTGGTTACTCTCTCCCCCTCCACCCACTCTCCTCCCTCCCTCTGACATTCGTCAGTCTGATCCATGCTTCCATGTCATTGAATCTATTCTGTTCATCAGTTTATTAAGTTCTTTAGATTCCACATATAAGCCAGATCAGGTGATGTTTTTCTTTCTCTGCCTGGCTTATTTCACTTAGCATAATATTCTCCAGGTCCATCCATACTGTCCCAAAGGGTACAAGATTCTTCTTTACAGCTGCATAGTATTCCATGGTGTAAATGTCCCAGCTTTTTTATCCACTCATCTACTGATGGGTATTTCAGCTCTTTCCAGATCATAGCTATTGTAAATTGCTCTGTTATGAACATCGGGGTACATATATTCTTTCTGATTAGTGTTTCAGGATTCTTAAGATACATTCTAGGAGTGGAATCACTGGGTCAAGAGGCAGCTCCATTTGTAATTTTTTGAGGAACCTCCATACTGTTTTCCATAGTGGCTGCCCCAGTCTGCACTCCCACCAGCAGTGTACTAGGGTTCCCCTTTCTCCACACCCTCGCCAGCACTTTGTTGACTTGTTGATGGAGCCATTCTGACAGCTGTGAAGTGACACCTCATTGTGGTTTTAATTTGCATCTCTCTGATGATTTGTGACATTGAGCATTTTCTCACGTGTCTCTTGGCCATCCGTATGTCCTCTTTGGAGAAGTGTCTATTCAGGTCCTTTGCCCATTTCTTAATTGGGTTGTTTGTCTTCCTCTTGCTGAGTAGTATGAGTTCTTTGTACACTTTGGAAATTAGCCCCTTATCAGACACATCATTGGCAAATGTTTTCCCAGACCATGGGGTTCCTTTGTATTTTGAGGCTGTTTTCTTTTGCTGTGCAGCTTTTTAGTCTGATGTAGTCCCATATGTTTATTTTTTCTTTTGTTTCTCTTGCCGTAGGAGATGTTATCAGTGAAAATTCCACTACTTGGGATGTCTGTGACTTTACTGCTTATGTTTTCTTCCAGGATTTTTATGGTTTCGTGACTTACGTTTAAGTCTTTTGTCCATTTTGAGTTTATTTTTGTGTATGGTGAAAGTTGGGGGTCTAGTTTCATTTTTTCGCATGTATCTGTCCAATTTTCCCAGCACCACTTATTGAAGAGACTGTCCTTACTCCATTGGATACTCTTGCCTCCTTTGTCAAATATTAACTGACCATAATGACGTGGGTCCATTTCTGGGGTCTCTGTTCTGTTCCATTGATCTATGTGCCTGTTGTTGTACCAATACCAGGCCGTTTTGATTACAATGGCTTTGTAACACAGTTTGAAATCCGGTAATGTGATCCCTCCCACTCTGTTCTTTTTTCTCAAGATGGCTGCAGCTATTCGGGGTCTTTTTTGGTTCCATATAAATTTTCGAAATGTTTGTTCTAGGTCTGTGAAATATGCTGTTGGTATTTTAATAGGAATTGCATTGAATTTATAAATTGCTTTGGATAGTATGGATAACTATGTGATATTTTCAATACCTGCCCTGACTTCTATGAAAAGTGGTAAAAAGCCAGGTTATGAGCTGTACCCAGGAACTCTATAGTGACTTGGGCTCCTTTTAACTTGGTAGAACTCAGATGCTTCCCCTTAACCTCGTTCTCCATATCTGTGGACAAACAGCTCTCAAGTCCATCAGTAGAATTCCCACCTATGGTGACACCTCTAGTGACTATTTACTTCACATGCATGTGGGCCCTGTTCTCATGACAATGTCTGTAACCGGAGGAGGAACCCCACTGTCACATATGTCCTACCTTACAGCAGAGGCACCTCTATTCTCTTAACTGTTCTCATTTTACTTTGTGGTTACACAGTTCAAACATTCTGCAGACCTCTCTCCTTTTTTGTTTCTCCACAAGGTCTTTTTTAATCTGTATACATTACTGTGAATCTACCCACTCCACCCATGTATGTCTTTTTACTAACCTGCTACATTTCCCCTTCCAACTCAGAATTATCAGTCTGACCAATACTCACTCCTCAGTAGCCCCCACCTATCTTCCTAAATAGCTTAGCTTTCTCCAAAAAGGTGCCCTTCATGATATTTTTCCTGTCTGTTCTTCATGTCTTTTTTCTCTTATATTACATTGCAAAAAGAATATAATACTAATGGAATTATGAAGATCCTGTTGTTATAATCCTGCTCTCTAAACTATTTAAAAGATTAACTATGCCAACTATGGACTCTTCTGGTGCACTGAAAGCTGTATCTTTGGCTTCAACAGCTTTGGTCAGTTTTTTTATCCCATTGCTCTGAACAATGAGCGTACTGCCATTGTCCAGAATGTTTTTAATTGTTGGGTCATCTCTTTTAAACTGAAGCTTTCTTGACCCTGGGCTACCTGGGGGCTGAAAGGCAAACTTTCTTGTTCTCATTTCAGTGCCCTCCAGGGTGTTGAGAGAAGATGGGAAACATGCACCGTAGATCTGTATCCTTGCGTTGCTTTCTGGCTTAAGCAGCCCTAACATCTGCTTGTATTTTTCCAGTGGTCAAGGAGCTAGGTCTCTGCTACCTCCATCTCTCCTGCTATTGACTGCAGGTCCTCCTGGGTCAGCTTGTCCTGATCCTTCTGTCTGTCTTGAATATGTCATGATAATCTCTCGTTCATGACCACACTACCTACCATCCCCATGACTATTTTATAACTACCAGTCTGTACTTCTCAATCCCTTCACCTTTTTATCCAGTCCCCCAACCCCTCTGGCAACCATCAGCCTGCTCTCTGTATCTATGAGTCTTTCTATTCTGTTTGTTTCTTTATATTGTTCTTTAGATTCCACATATAAGTGAAATCATATGATATTTGTCTTTCTCTGACTAACTTATTTCTCTTAGTATAATACCCTCCAGGCCCTTCCATGCTGTCACAAATGGTAAGATTTCTTTCTTTTTTTATGGTCATTTATTATTCATATTTTTTATCTTTTTCTTTTCTTCTTAAAGAAGACACTTTAACATTTCATGTAATACTGGTTTGGTGGTGACAAACTCCTTTAGCTTTTTCTTGTGTGGGTCCCCAAATTGGGCGGAGCAGGGTCTCAGGTAATCACCAAGGCAGGGCTACAGTGTGAGCCAGGTTGATGGGAACTCGAACATGGCACCCACCTGGGGCTCTGTGGGGAGGGGCTCAGCATAAGTACAATGGCCTCTGCCAGCACTTCTGTCTGGGAGAAAGCTGCTCCTCCAGCCTTCACCCCGCTGCCAAGCAATTCAGTCCCCCTCTTATATTCAAGGTGCCTTTCAGGCTGCTGCCCTGGCACTGGCGCTCAGACCCGGTAAGCCTATAGGTGGGCCCTTTAAGAGGAACATCAGGACTCCAGCATCCCTCCATCTCCCCCAGCCACAATCCCTGCTGGACTTTACCGCCAGAAGTTATGGGGACCTCTCTTCCCGGGAGTTCTGATGTGGGGCTCCTTAGGGGGGACCTCCACAGCCAAAATATTCCTCCCAATTTTTAACTGCCACACATCGGTGTGGGACCAGCTAGTTCAGCATCTCCACCCCTCCTACCAGTCTCGATGGTTCTTCTTCTCTATATCCTTAGTTGTAGGACTTCAGTTGAGCTAGATTTCAAGCTGTTCTGAATGATGGTTGTTCTGTAGTTTAGTTGTAATTTTCATGTGGTTGTGGGAAGTTTCAAGTACCGCATTTACCTACACCACCATCTTGACCAGAACTCCTAATGATCCTTCTTTTAATACTACTCTACCCTGGCTGGGTAGCTCAGTTGGTAAGAGCATTGTCCCAGTATGCCAAGATTGCAGGTTCAATCCCTGGTCAGGGCACATACAAGAGTCAATCTATGAATGTATAAATAAGTGGAACAACTACAATGAAATCTGCGTTTCTCTCTCTCCTTTTCTCTTTCTCTCTCTTTCTCTCAACATGTCCTTGGGTAAGTATTAAAAAATAAACTACCCTCTTAGAGGTACTGTGAGGATTAACTGTGTTAGTATCTGTGAAGCTCTCAGGAAGAGAAAGGCAGCCCTGAATATCTGGGAGCTGGCCTGGCACTCGGAGCCAGACCTTGGTGTTCTTTCGAACATAAGCAGTCTTGCACATCAATATCAGACAAGGCCACTATGTGACTGATGGATCAAGACAAAAACATGACCATTCCATAATCACGTCTGAACACACACAAAATCAGGACATTGTCCAAACCTCAAAATTCCAAACACCCCCCTTTCCTATGAGTGAGTGACTGTTGTTTCTTTACACATTACAGCTTAATCCTACAGCCTTCTAGATAAAATTATTAAGAATTCAGAATTACCCCCAGTTCCTGAGAGCATGCAACCCAGAGCAAAATCTCTCTTCCTTTAAATCCATCCTCCAAATCTCCTAATGCCAGCCCAGGTCCTAGAAGGCAGGCCTTTCTAACATTCGCTCCCTGAGGCACCCTCACTGTTCCCCGTGCTATGTGTTCTGCCTCCCTGCAATGGGGACTAAGCCCAGGTTGTCAGCTGCAGGGGTGTTCCTGGGAGCTCTGGCTGGAGGGCATCAACACCTTATGTTGCAAGTTGACTCAGAAGAGGCAAGGAACCGGTATGTCAGACTATAAAACATGTCATTTCTATGCAAATAACTTTAGTAATTGTTTTTTTCCCCAAGAGTGTTTGAAGTGTTGCTCTAGAGAGATCATTGAACTAGGGCAGGAGGGACAAGAAAGGAACACTTATTGAGCACATGTTAATTAGAAGACACTGGTTGAGATTCATAACCCAGATTGTCTTACTTAATCCTCAGGATAACCTTGGGCAGCAGACAGTTGTTAACTACATTTTATAGATGGGGAGGCTGAGTGTCAGAGAAGCCAATTAACTTGCCCAAAGCAATGAAGAGCTGATAAGTGGGCCAAATCCAACAGTTGGTAGTAAACCTAAGTTCCATCAGATGTTAGAACTAGGTACACAGCAGAATATTTGTGATTATTTTCATAGCAATGCCACTGGAGGAATTCAAAGATATGTGAGGCATGTTTCCCCACCCTGCAGGAGGGGTGGGGATGGAGAATGGGGGAGAAGTGGGACACAAGAAAGACCTGCCTCCTTCCCTACCTCCTCCTTCCTTCCTGTGATAATTACAAGTTTCTCTTGATTGCCTGAAACAGTACATGTAGGGGCCACAGCCCCTCACATTGTCTTCAATGTCAAGGCTTCTTTAGGTTCCATGGCAATTAGAAAAATCAGAACATGGAAATCCCCCAAGAGGACGGAAGTGCCAGGAGAACACATATCCACATTTACCCTCCGTGTGACTTCCAGGTTTTCAGCACACAGTCCAGAAGGGGTGCAGCGACTTCTAAGCTGTGTACTCTCAGCTGTGACCCTGGCCTGTACAAGATGCTCTCATCAACAGTTCTCAGCATTGCCTGAAGCAGGCAGGCTGCACAGAATCCCACCCTCTTGTCCATTCCCAGAGACAGAAAGATGTTCTATTTTCAAGTCATTTCCCAGTCTTTGTTCCCCCCCAAAAACAGGCAACTTGTGACCAACTCCCCCCAGATCTTTTGCAGATCAGCATAGTGGGGAAGGGTTCCACTTCTACAGTCAAAGAGCTTAGTCTGACCCAGCTGATATCCCAATGACTCTATGACCTTGGGCAAATCAGGTAACATGACTCTCCCTCAGTTTTACCATCTATAAGAAGGGATGACAGTAGTGCCTCCCTATAATAGAATGGAAGGTTTTCTCAACTATAATTTATTTTACCTACCCCCAATAACAGCCCCTCTTTTTCCTTTAGAGAGCTACCCCTCCCCTATTATTGGCTCTTTGGGCTGCTCACTGCTAGGTTCATGGTCGGGTATGTAATCCAAGACTGGCTAGTCAGAGTCAAGACTGGGCAAAGGATCATCATGTGATCCAATGTAAACCAATACATCTGCTTCAGGACTTTGGCTGGAATGTTGCGAAAGACAACTTCTTCCCATAAGCTGTGAGTTTGAGGCTGCTAGTGGCCATCTTAGGGAGAGCTAATGAATAAAGCTAAAAAAAAGAAAGGCGAGCCCAGCTGGCAAGGCTCAGTGGTTGAGCACCGACCTAGGATCTGGGAGATCAAGGTTCGATTCCCAGTCAGGGCACATGCCCGGGTTGCAGGCTCCATTGGCGTGCAGGAGGCATCCAGTCAGGACTCTCATCATTGATGTCTCTCTCTCCCTCTCCCTTCCTCTCTCTGAAATCAATAAAAAATATATATATATTTAAAGATTAAAAACAGAGATGGAGAAAAGGAGACTCCTAAGAACATTGACTACAGGGATCTAGCCATCCCTGAAGCCTCCACTTTTCTTTTCAGTTATATGAGCCAAAGTATTCCCCCCTTTTGCGTGAACACATCTGAGGTGAGTTTCTGTCACTTGCAACCTAAGAAGTGCTGACTAATATACTATCTCTTCCGGTTAATTATGAGGAGTGAGGTGATCTCCACAAAGTACTTAGCACAGTGCACACGTAGTACATGGCGAGAGCTCCGTAAATAGCTGCCAGCCCACTTTCAGGTCCCAATGAGCATAAAGCACACTGGAAGGGACTGACCCTTTGCAGGCCATCACTTGGTAAATACAAAACCACCTACATTATTCTTTCCCCCTTTGAGTTGCTTCTGATCTCTGAAACGCCTGATGCCCCTGCCTCCTTGTCATGTTGACTATGTCAGCTGGCCTTTCTCCTCCCTGACAGGTGTCATGACAAATCCGGGACATCTTAGAACATAAATTGTGGGCTAGAGAATTGAGGAAGCAGCTCTGGGTGAGGGTGTTAACCTTCATTTGATTAGTAAAGCACTACCAGCTTTCTGCTTGACACTCTAAGCAACAGGAAACAATTTTCCTTCTTCTTTGACCCGCTCTTAGTCCAACATCTCTTTTCCCCCTGTACTTTCATCTCTAGTTTTATTCCTGAGGTCCCATTTGATAAGAGTATGAGGCTGGTTAGGAGAAATGAAGTGAGTTTTACCTTAAAGATCACCAAAGAGGCAGGCAGATGGTCCAGGAATGGACCTGCAGGCTCCTTGGCGAAGGCAGGCGGAATGCGCATGAGAGTTGACTTGCGGTCACTGGCCGGGCCATATGCCCAGTAAGTAGGTCATTTACTTCACACACATATACCGTGGCCCGGCCTAAGCAGGAGAGTAGAGAGAAAGGATTCTTTCATAATTCTAGCTTCCCTAAAACTCTCCACAAAAACAATAATGATAAAGTTATATGCTGAATAGCCTGTTTATTGAATGGAGCCCAGAATGTGGGCCAAGTGTGGCTCAGAGGGAGCTCTATGTCTTGCCAAGAGGGGCAATGGGCCAAAGGAAGCATTCTCCCCATCACTGTTCCAGTGAGAAGAGCTATGTCTAATCCCCCAAATCGGGTGACCTCTCCTCATTCATCTTGCTGCACCATTTAATGTGACAGCCACAAAAATGGAAAGGAAGTTGGACTGGCCAAGTGTTTCTGAGCCTTCGTAGGGAGCTGGTTCAGCCTTAGAGGCAGGAGCAGCTGCCCAATTTGTGGGCCTGGTGCAAAATGAAAATGTGGGGCCTCTTGTTCAAAATTAAGAATTCCAAGATGGCACTAGCTGAGCATTAAACCAAGCACAGGGTCTGTCTGAGCCTGGGACCCTGTGTGGCTTCACTGGTCACATGTCCATGGAGAATCCAGGGGTTCAGCGAGGGAGGAAGGACTAAAGGAGGTACAGTGGTACAGATTCCTACCCCCATATCCTGTTTTTGTACATTAGGGGACATACCCGTCTTCGCCCAAAGAGGCAGATTTAATGGAGGACTTCAGGTAACCGTGACAGTCCAGGAAGAGAGATGTTTCAGGCCCCAGCAGAGGGTGGGCTCCGTGATCCACAGCGGGAGCTGCCTCTCTGGTGCGTGCAGCTCCGAGAGCCCCTTTCTTCTGTAGGCCGCTGCTAACATCTCCCCTTCGTAAGGAAAAAATGTGCTGGTGTCCAGAAAGGAGGGCAACGCATATGGCTATGGTAGACTACAGCAAATAATGAGTCCTGTGATGAATTTAAGGACGCAGAGGTTTAGATGTTAGCATAAAAAAGGAACTTTAGTAGCACGGATATCAATTCTGAGGTTGGGGGGAGCTTCGCTCTTTGGGAGAAGAGAGGCCAGTCTGAAGGGCGGGATACTCATCATGTAATTTTATTCTTCCACGTACAGTGTCCAAGCTGCTGACCTATTCTTTAGACCAGTGCCTTATGCAAATCCTTAGGTAACCTGTGACTGGTCTTTGGGGATCTTAAAATGGATGCACAGACAGTAGGTGTTTTTAAAGCCTGAGGGAGCTTACAGTGTGTCTTCCTCAGGACTGTCCCACTCCGAGCTCGTATTTGCCCTCGGACTGTCCCACTCCGAGCTCGTATTTGCCCTCTTTACTTCACATTTTGAAGAATGGATTTGCCCAACCAGGACACATTGCAATTCATCCCCTACCTAGAGCCTTAAGCAGCACCTAAAAGATGGGTTAGGCTTGAATTTAGAATCACAGAAACGTGTAAAATTGGAAATGAACGTGGAACCATGGTCCGGTCCAGCGGTTCCAAACACTGGGCTTCCAGCCCTGACCCAACAGAACCACCTGGGAAGCTGGTGGGAAATACAGATTTTCTGAACCTTCCCTCGAAATTTTTCCATCATTAGGCTGAAGCTGAGGAATCTGTATTTCTATAAGCCCTAATGGTTGTCATTTAAAAACACAAGGACAACACTGACATTAATCTTTGTCACACACAGGCTGACCTGGGGCTGAGAGCCAGGAGTGAGTGTCATCATGTGAGACCCACCGCCCCGGCACATGGGCCCACACGGCCAGGCAGCCCTGTGCACGTGGGGCTGTGGGGTGTTTGTTTATAAGGGAAGATTCTGTGCCCCGTGCTTGACAATGGCTCATCTTCAGACGCCCCTGGTGTCTCCTCGCTTCTCCATCATCGGGACCCCGGTGCCCTTGTCTGTCCTCTCTCCCCGGTGGACTGGGAGGCCTGGGCCGCCCTTGGAAAGGAAGCCACCTCACAGAGCCCTGTCACCCCAGGAGTCCCTGCTCCGGGCCGAAGCAGTTCCTCGGAGCAGCTGGAGCATCAGAAAGCACAACCCATCCACGCCCGGGCGTTTCATTCTTTTGCGCTGTGGCCTGTTTCTTGCGGTAGCATGTTCCCCCCGTTTCCCTTAGTGTCTTAGTGTTTTCTTTGGTCCCTGCCCCTTCTGCATGAGCGGCTGGCCTCGCAGTCCCCAGCAGCTCGCAGCTGGCGCGGGACCGGCTCCACAGCCGCGGCGTTGGGGCCCCGCAGGCGCGCGCGCTGGGACAGCCCTTCGCAGGCCCCCCCGGGCCTTGGGGTTCCTCTCAGCTGCTGAAGGTGCGTCTTTATCGCTGCCTGCTGTCGCCGTGGGGGTGATCCCTCTGCTTTGGCAGGACAAAATCACTTTCCAGAGCGTCCTATAGGGGAGAGTTCACGCAGCGGCCTGGGTTAGCGGCGAGGGTGACAGTGGCCACGGGCCGCCCCCAGAGCGCTGCACTAGCACGTGCGCCCTGCCGGCCTCGGCCCCGAGCCCTGCGAGCCGCCACCCTGGGCATCAAGGGAAGGTTTTCCACTTCTAGAGCGGCCAGGTCCTAGAGGTGCTGCCACGCAAAATAAACTCTCCTCCAAGTGACTGAAAATGCTATTTCCCCTCAGTTGTGGGAAAGCCTAAATAAACGGGACGGCATGAGATGGAGAAACCAGCAGAGGGAGAATTTAATACGTTAAACACACAGGGAGCTGCAGCAGTAGCCACAGGGCTGGCAAAGGACCAGAAAGCAAGAGAAAAGCACATCTACATTGAGCGCACATGGGAGGCACGTCCGGATCTCTCTCTAGGAGACGGATACAACTCACTGCGTCTTAAGGACGCCTGAAAGCACATCTCAGTTCTCTCTAGGCTGGTGCAGCCCATAAACAAGCGGGTGGCACCCAATCATTCCATCTGGATATTTTTTTAAGTACATTTTTAAACTTTATATCAGAGATTCTCAACTGGTGTGCTGCAAGAATTTTTAAAACATGGAATACCTGACTATTCAGTCAGGGCACTGACCTCTTTTCCCTTAGCTTGTCAAATTTAAAAAGTGACAACAGGGAACACAACAGCAGCTGTCCAGTATAAATGAATCAAAGTTGTATCTATTTCATTGTCAAATCAGCCAAAAATACATTTTTTGGTGTGCTGCAGAATTTTAGTAATCCGTTTATGTGCGCCACGAGATGAAAAAGGTTGAGAGTGGCTGCTTTCTGTTATGAAGCATCTGTAACTGGAGTCCTCCTCTAAGAGCGGTCTGTGGACAGGTGTGAATTCGAGAACTGTTTGTTCCTGGTCTGTGATTAGAGAAAGCGAGAGGAAGCATCTAGAAAAGAAACTCTTATAGCAACTGATACTCCACAGCATTTTCACTGTATTTTACAAATGTATTAGCCTGAAATACATTGAAAAAAACTGGCTTTTTATCCTACGTGGTTTGAGAAAGACGGGTATATCTGCACCCCCTAGATTTAATTGTTTTAAACAAACAGGCAGAAATACAGAATACTGAAAAAAGAGAGCATAAAAATGTTGCTTCTAAATTATTTCTTTAACTCTTTAACTGGCTTCTCTGTTAACTTGTCATTGCCTTGAAAGCAGTGTGACAGGAAGTAATGGATCCATGTTTCCCACCTACACTTCCTAATACATATTCTAGGCTTAGAAAGATCCGTGCGAGACGAACATTACCCTTATTCCTACCGTGCTCTTTTTCTAATGCAATTCTATGTTCTCTGATATTTTTTTACTTCTTTAAAGACACCTCTTCATATTGGAACACCTGATTTAAATTATATCATATGACAGGTAATATATTCCCCTTGTCCTCACATATTTCTGATGGAAATATTTAAGGTAGTTTTATGCTTTGAAAAGTCTCTGAATATATAAAGAAAGTAATGGGATGGAACTTCCCCTCCTCACTTAGGAATTTAACTCAGATTTGTGAAACCCCAGGTAGCACAACTTTTCAGTGAGGGCCTTTTCCAACTCACAGGAAGAATTTACGCCGAATAACTTCATTTGGCGATTCCTAACATCAGTTTAAGAATCTGGCAAAGAGGGGGGAAAATAGGAAGTGTCACCCACCCACATCACCAAACTTAAAAAGCTGGAAAACTTTATTCATAGTGACTTTGTATCAAATTGCGTCAGCACTTTGGACAAAGAATCAATTGTGTTTCAGTGAAAAATTGTTTGAACATAAATTGTTTTCTAGATGTTCTTTTAATGTCTAGTTCCCACAGAGTCTCTATTAGGGATTAAGAAATACTGAGCACAGTGAATTCAGAGTCATTTGTTTTTTCTGGCCTTGGGAAGGGGAAAAAAAAAAAGGCCACACACAACAAATTATTGAGCTACTCTTTTTCCCCCCTTATGTTACGCATCCAAACATTCTATTATGGAGTTGAAACATTTCAATTACTGTAATTCTTTCCTAAAGGTTCTGGTTCCCACACTGAAATTCTGCCTCCGAAGTCAGATTCAAAATCCAGTTCCCCAGATCTGTTCCAAAACACATTCGTGGCCTAACCCTTGAGAAATAGAACTTCAGGATTGAATCAAGGTATTTTAAAAAGCAACAAAAATGTGAAATCCCTTAATGAAGTGTTTTTGAAGTGTCCTGGCCACGTCCGTAGGAACAGTCAAATACTATCTAACTCAGCTAACTTTTTAAAGTGGAAAACAACTAAACTTAGTACAAATATAGGCAAACGTCTCCTTCCAAAAGAAAATAAAAGATCACTATACACAAAGAAATTGGTATTAAATTCCAAGGAATGAAAGTGGGAGAAATTAGGCAAAACCAGGGGGTAGGACTGAGGTGACTTTAGGGGGAAATAACGCCACCTGGAAGTAATGTATACTCCCTGGGAACATGACAATTAGACACAAAATACATAGCTGCTCATCTTTCCACCCCTATGGAGAACCCAGTTATCAATACTCTGGTGAGTCAGAGAGTTAAAAGAATCACAATGAAAAGCAATCAAATACAGTACAGAATTGTGCACAAAGCGTGAGGCCCTTGACCTTCACCTTCGGGAAAGTTCTGATTTCCACTTTATCAGCCTGCAGGCAGGTCCGGGAGGCTGGAATTGACAGTTCTCGTGACTAACACTCTGGCACAGGACACGGGCCCTCCTTTTGATGAGAAGTCAGATGAATGCAGGAGGATCCCCATGAGCACAGGAACACACGCAGTGAAAGGACACCCGGAGTCAACAGTAGCTGCTATTGATTCAGGGCTCGCTGTGCGCCAGGTACTATGTGGGATAATTTACACATGGCCTCTAATTACCCTTTCAACCATTCTGGGAGGTGGGCATTACTCCCATTTTACAAATGAGGACTCTGAGGCGCAGATCATTCTTCTGAGGTTTAAACACAAGATCATGTTTGTCAAAATACAAAGTCTAACCTCGTCACCTCCAGGCTAGATTACCTGAAAGTTATCCGAAAGGCTGTTCAAGGTGAGGAAAGAAAGCTGATATACGTGGAGGATTGGATTGTCAGAGAAAACAGAATCATGGCCCCTGGCAACTTCTGGAATTATATGACATTGAATAAACATCAGCTTATTATAAAAATTAGGTTAAATGCACTTTAACATATTTGATTACATGTAATTAATAAGTACTCAAGACAGGCCAGACTCTGAGCTAATTTAATAACGTATACTAGTATTTACATGAACAAGAGAGTGATATTCCCTTAGAAACAGTCATCTAAAAGGACACCATTTATTTCATTGTTGAGTGGCTTTTGGGGAGTCTACTTTTGGAATCAACTTCCAAGTATTACCACATTCTTCCCCCCCCCCCGTTTTATTGAGATATAATTGACATACATCACTATGTACATTTAAGGGGTACAGCTTGATGGTTTAACATACATATATTGTGAAATGATTATGTGATCAGTTTAGTTAGCACCCATCATCTCCTACAGATTCAATTAAGAGCCTCGCCTCCCCTAAAAAAAAGTGTGTGTGTGCGTGCGTGCATGTGTAATGAGAACTCAGGATGTACTCTCTTAATGACTGTCATCCGTCCTGCAGCAGTGCTAACTATAGCCATCACGTTGTGCATTAATCTCTAGTACTTATTTATGTTACAAGTGGAAGTTTCTACCTTTCAACCACCTTCCTCCAATTCCCACTCCCCCTCCTTAGCCCCTACTTCACCACTGGTAAACACAAATCTGATCTCTTTTTCTATGAGTTTGGTTTTGTCTTTGTGGGCTTTTTTTGAAATTAGATTCTGCATATGAGTGAGATTATACAGTATTTGTCTTTGACTTATTTTACTTCATATAGTACTCTCAAGGTCCATCCATGTTGTCACAAAGGACAGGAGTTCCTCATCGTTTATGGCTGAATAATATATTCCACTTTAGGTAAATACCAAGATTTAATTTTTTTTTTAATTTTTCAATTACAGTTGACATAAAACATTACATTAGTTTCAGGTGTACAACATATTGATTATACATTTATAATCAGTAAATGTCAGTAAGCCTAGCACCCATGTGACACCACACATAGTTATTACAGTATTGCTGATTGTATTCCTTCATATGCGGTAATTTACATCCCCACGACTCTTTAGTTATAGGACTTCTAGTCTTCAGATGGTTCTCATTTTGGCTGTTCTATAATTTAGTTGTAATTTTCATGGGGCTGCAGGAGGAGGTGAACACAGCATCTACCAGCTCAGCCATCTTGACCGGCCAGAAGCTCACAACTTTATTCATTTATCCACTGATCGACACTTCGGTTGTTTCCGTGTCGTAACTATTATAAATAATGCTGCTACAAACATGAGGATGCAGATATCTTTTTGTGTGTTTTCATTTCCTCTGGATATTTTCCAAAAAGTGAAATTGCTATATGATACAGTCATTTAACTTTCTCAGGTCCCCCCAACTGTTTTTCATAGTGGCTGAACCAGCTTCCAATGCCACCAGTAAAGCATGAAGGTTCCCGTTTCTCCACTTCCTCACTTCATTCGTTACTTCTTGTCATGTTCATGATGGTGGTGTAACTGGCAGGAGGTGGTATCTCATTGTGATTTTAATTTGCATTTCCCTAATGACAAGTGATGTTGAGCATCTTTTTAGTCTCTGTTGGCTATTCCTGTATCTTCTTTGGAAGAAATGGCTATTCAGGTCTTTTGTCCCATTTTAATTGGATTATTTCTTTTTTTGCTATTGAGTTGTATGAGTTCCCTATATATTTTGGATATTAACCCTCACTCAGAAATATGGTTTGCAAATATTTTTTTTTCCTTTTCAATTGTTTCTTTTGTTCTGCAGAAGCTTTTTTAGTTGGATGTAGTCCCATCAATTTTTATTTTTTCCTTTCAGAATCATATCCAAAAAAACCTCTGCCAAGCCCATGTCAAGGAACTTTTTTCCTGTTTTCTTCTGGGAGTTTAATAGCTTCAGGCCTTACATTTAAGTCTTTAGTCCATTTGGAGTTAATAGTGTAGTGGTGTATTATAGAGATCTCATTTTCTTCTTTTTTTAAAATATCCTTTTACTGATTTCAGGGAGGAAGGGAGAGGGAGAGATAGAAACATCAATGATGAGAGAGTCACTGATTGGCTGCCTCCCACACAACCCCCACTGGGGATCAAGCCTGCAACCTAGGATATGCCCTGACCGGGAATCGACTCAAGATCTCCTGGATCATAGGTTGATGCTCAACTGCTGAGCCACACCGGCCAGGCTAGTTTTATTCTTTATTTTTTAAAATACTCACTCAAGGATGTTTTTCCATTGCTTTTCAGAGAGAGTGGGAGAGAAAAGGAGAGAGGGAGAGAGAGAAACATCCATGTGAGAGAGACACATCAATTGGTTGCCTCCCCTACATGCCTCGATCAGGCCCAGGGATTGAGCCTGCAACCTGAGGTTTGCACCATTGGCTGTAATCGAACCCAGGACCCTTCAGTCTGCAGGCTGACACTCTAACCACTGAGCCAAACTGGCTAGGGCTAGGGCTAGTTTTATTCTTTTAGAATATCCAACTGCCCCAGCACCATTTATGAAAGAGACCGTATTTTCTCCATTGAGTATTCTTGGTTCCCCTCTCAAATATTTGTTGATATTATATCCTTGGATTGATTTCAGGACTCTCCGTTCTGTTCCACTAATTTGTCTGTTTTTGTGCCAGAACCATACTTTTTTTTATTACTATAGCTTTATAATATAGCTAGGAATCATGAAGTGTGATGCCATTTTGTTCTTTTTGGGGGTTGCTTTGGCGGTTCCATATAAACTTGAGGATTGTTTTTTCTACTGCAAAAAAATACCATTGGGATCTTAATAAGGATTGCATTGAATCTATAGATGGCTTTTGGTAGTATTGACATTTTAACAACCATCTCTTCCAGTTCTTGAACATGGGATACTATTTCATTTATTGGTGTCGTCTTTGATTTCTTTCATCAGCGTCTTGTAGTTTTCAGAGTAAAGATCTTTCACCTCCTTGGTTAAGTTTACTTGGTATTTTATTGTTTTTGGTGCTATTGTAAATGGGGTTGTTTTCTTTCTTTTTCAGATAATTTGTTAGTGTATAGAAATGCTAATTTTTGTATATTAATTTTGTTTAATGCAACTTTACTGAATTCATTACTTAAATTTTAACAGTTCCTTTTGCTAGATTCTTTAGAATTTTTTTAAGTATAAAATCATGCCATCTGCAATTAGACAGTTTTACTTCTTTCTTTCCAACTCTCATGCCCCTTTATGTCTGTTTCTTACCAAATTGTTCTGGTGAGGGCTTCCAATCCTATGTTAAAAGAGTGGTGAGAGTGGACACCCTTGTCTTGCTCCTTTATATAGAGGGAAAGCTTTCAACCTTTTATTAAGTACGTTAACTGTGGGCTTCTTATATATGGCCTTTATTATGTTGAGGTAAGCGTCTTATATACCTAACTTGTGTTGGTTTTTGTTTTTTATCATGAAGTGATATTGGATTATGTCAAATGCTTTTTCTGCTTCAATTGAGATACTATTTTTCTTTCATTCTATTAATGTATTACATTGATTGATTTGTGCGTGCTGAACATCCTTGCATCCAGTTGACTGTGGTGAGTGATCTCTTCTAATTTGGTGCTGAATTTGGTTTGCTAGTGTTTTGTTGAGAATTTTTGCATCTATATTCATCAAGAATATTGCTCTGTAGTTTTGTGGTAGTGCCCTTTTCTGGCTTTAGTATCAGGGTAATGCTCACCTCATAAAATGAGTCTGGGCGTGTTCCCTACTCTTCAGTTTTCTGAAAGAGTTTGAGAAGGATTGGCACTAATTTTTCTTTAATGTCTGGTAGAATTCACCATTAAAGCCATCTGATCCTGGGCTTTTCTTCATTGGGAGATGTTTTATTACCAATTAAATCTCCTTTGGCATAACTGGTCTATTCATACTTTCTATTTCTTCCTGTTTTGGTCTTGGTAGTTTGTATATTTCTAAGAATTTTTTCATTTCTTTAAGGTTGTCCAGTTTGTTGGAATAGTGGCCTCTTATGATGCTTTGCATTTCTGTTATGTCCATTGTAATGTCTCCTTTTTCATATATAACTGTTGATTTGGGTCCTCTCTTTTTCTTGGTTAGTCTAACTAAAGGTTTGTCAATCCTTAGAGTGTGGGTAATCTTTTCTAGTTTTCCTGTTCTTTTTCATTTATTTTCTATAATCTTCATTATTTCCTTCCTTCTGCAAATGTTGGGCTCAATTTAGTCTTTTCTTGTTCCTTAGTGCATAGAATTAGGTTGTTTGAGATCTTTTTTTTACTTCTTAATTTAGGCACTTATTGCTATAAACTTCCCTCTTTGAACTGCTTTTGCTCCATCTCATAAATTTTGGTATGTTTTATTTCCATTTTTGTTTGTCTTAAGATACTTTTAATTTCCCCTTTATTCATTGATCCATTGTTCAGGTCCATGTGTTTGTGAATTTTCCAATTTTCATTTTATTTCTAGTTTCATACAGTTGTGGTCAGAGAAGATATTTGTATGATTTCAGTCTTCTTGCTAAGACTTTTTTGTGGTTTAACGAACGGTCTTTCCTAGAAATGTTCCAAGTGCACTTGAGAAGAATGTATATTCTGCTGCTGTTGGATAGAATGTTATATATACGTCTGGCAGTTCATTGTCCCCAACTATTATTCCATTGCTGTTTACTTCTTCTTTTACCTGTTAGTTTTTGCTTTCATATTATGGTACTCTCACTTTGGACACATAGATATTTACAATTGTTATATCTTTTTTGATGCATTGACCTCTTTATTCTTATTTAATGACCTTCTTTGTTTCTTAACATTTTTTAAAGTCTGTTCTGTCTCATAAGTACAGTTATCTGTGCTTTTTTGGAGTTGCCATTTGCTGAAATATTGTCATCCCTTCACTCTCAGTGTGTGTGTATCCTTAAGAATAAAGTTAGTTTCTCACAGGCAGCATATCACTGGGTCTTGTTTTAATCATTCAGCCATTCTGTGTCTTTTGAAGAACTTACATTTATGTTTAAAGTAATTATTGATAAGTAATAACTTACTGTTGTCATTTTAAAATTTGTTTTCTGGTTTTGCAGATCCACTGTTGCCTGTTTATTATCCTGTTGTCTTTGTGTTTTGATGTCCTGTGGTATTAGTATACTTTGACTTCTTTATCATGTTCTTTTGCGTAATTACTACAGGTTTTTCTCTTGAGGTTACATAAAATATCTTGAAATTTTAACACGTTATTTTAAATTAATAACTTCAATAGAATTCCTAAGCTTTACACTTTTACTTCTCCCTCGCACTTTAGGTTACTGATGTTACAATTTACGTATTTTTAGATGATGTAATTAATATGAGATTATTATAGTTATGATTTTTACATTTGTTTTTTAACTATTAAACTAGATGTGGTAAGGTGGTGCTTAATTCACTTACCAATGAGACTTTGACTACATATTTACCATTACCTGTGTTTTATACTACCTCATGTTTTTATGTTAATTAGCATCCTTTTATTTCCACTCAAAGAATTCCCCAAGCATTTCTTGTAAGGCAGGTGATGAATTCCCTCAGCTTTTGTTTGTTGGGGAGTCTTTATCCCTCCTCCTTCGTTTCTGAAGGGCAGCTCCAATGGGTATAGTATTCTCGGTTGACGGTTTTGGGGTTTTTTTCTTCTCTCAATATTTTGAATATGTTATCCCATTCTCTTCTGGCCTGAAGAGTTTGTTGAGAAATCTACCAATAGTTTTATGAGGGTTCTCTTGAATGAAACCTCTCTCCTGTTGCTGCTTTAAATATTATTTGTCTGACTTTTGATGGTTTAATTATGTGTTGTGGTGTAACCCTATTTGAGTTTAACCTACCTGGGGTGTTTTAGTCCTCTTAGACCTGGATGTCTTCTTCTCTCCCCAGGTTTGGGGAGTTTTCAGCCATTGTTGCTTTAATTATACTTTCTCTTCCCTTCTTTTTCTTTTCCTTCTGGAATTTCCATAACGCAAATATTATTTCTTTTCATTGTGCCCCATAAGTCCCATCTTCCTGGTCTCCGACTCTTCTGCATGGCTGAATCTGCTTCTGAAGTTCTCTATTAAATTCTTCAGCTCAGTTACTATATTTTTCAGTGCTAGGATTTCACTGTTTTTGCCCAATGGTTTCTTTTTTGAACTTGTTTTCTTCATGAATTGTTTTCCTTATTTTGTTTGTGTCAGAGTTTGTGTTTTTGTAGTTCACTGAAATTCTTTAACAGAATTATTCTGTATTTTTTCCTGAGAATTCATAGATCTCTGTGTTCGTTAGGATGTTATTAATGCTTTATTAATTTCCTTTGGTGGTATCATATTTACCTCATTTTTCATTATCCTTAATTCTTTATGTGGTGTCCATGCATGTGAATAATTCATCTCCTCTTCCACAGTATGCAGGTTCACTTTGGCAGAGGCAGTCCTTCAATATTCAGCTCAGTTTGGGCTTTCTGGATGGGTTTGCTGGTAATGTCTCTCGGCAGGTGGGGCCTGCTCTTAGGGTGTATTTTTGGACAAGGCAACTGTTTGAGCTCTGTTGTCCGGGGTGGAGGGGGGGGCACTGACTGAGAAAAGTTGGATGAGACTGCTGGCTTGGTTCGCTGCCCATGTGAGGTTGTAGGAAGGGCTCTTAAGTTGCCTAGGTTCTCTGGTCAGGTTTACTAGATAATCAGGACTGAGTATTATCCTCAGAAGCAGGTAGGGCTTTGAATTAGCTTTCCTACCTTGGCAGGGCCGTAGGTTGGGACCCAGGATCTGCATGGCTTGTTGTTTGGGGATTCAAATTGGTTAAGAGTATACACTGAATTCCCTGGCCAGGTGAGGCCACTGGTTTGGATCTGCAGATGGGGAAAGCCACAGGGTATACTCTCCCTTCAAGACCACTGTAAGCATGGTTATTGGAGGGTCCATGCAGCTTCTTATGTGTTCTGGCTGGGTGAGCTGAAGGCCATATTCAGCAGTGAGTGGGACTATGAATTTACTTCCCTGCCTAGTGCAGCAGAAGTATCTCCAAGACCACTCAGGCTCTTTATTTAGTAGTTGACTCAAGCTGACCTATGCCTCAAGTTCCTTGGCTGAACAGAGGTACTGGCTTTATTCTGGGAACAATCACTTATGCAATTCCATATCTTGGCCTGAGCACTACTGGATTATGAAGCAGCTTCTAGGTTCTAGCCAGCCCTTCCATCAGATAGGGCCTAGGGCCATGCTCCTACCTGGGCGGAACTAGGAGGGCCCACTACAGCTAACTCCCAAATTTTCCCAAATGTGCTTTTTGTCAGGAGGGGGAAAGGAGCCATGCTCTGCAGAAGGTGGGGCTCTGACTCATCCTTTCTCTGTGGGCATGGGAAGACCAGACTCTAGGGCCTGCAAAACTCATTTGAAGACCCAAATCAAGAGACCTGCATGATGCTATTTTCCCAAGTGAGACTGCACCACCGACTTGATTCTGCAGAAGAGCAAAGCTGCTGGGTACTGCTTGGTTTCTGTGGGAAGGAGATCTGTCTGCAGAGATTCAAGTGCTAGCTATTGGATAGCCCTTCCCCCCTTTTCGGCAGTCAAATTCCCAGTGGTGGAGCCCTGCAGGTTCTTCTGTGACCCCCAGGAGTAAAACCAGAGTATATGGGCTCCCATGAAGCGACCCACAATGCTGGAGGTGCTGGATGTCACCCCGGGCTCTTTTCCCACGGGAGGAACTGTAGGCTCAGGGGACACCTCTCTGCATGGTGCTGTGGGCCTGGGGGAGGGGCAGTGCAGTCAGCCTGATGCATTCCTCTTACCTTTCTACTGCAGCTGTTGGAGCAGGAGGTCACTGCAGCCTCACTCCCATGTTCTAAGATTCTCTCAGTGGTGTTTTGTCCATGACAGTTGTTAGTTCTTTTTGTGAGGGGGAATGAAATCAGGAATAACCTATGTCACCATCTTGGTGACATCACTCTGACTGCGTCCTTGGAATAGCCTCAATGGCAGGCAGAAAACTCGTGTGTTCAAGGTGAACCTGATTTCTAAATACTGTGAAGTCACATCTAAGAAGTATAATTATAAAGCTGTGAGTCATAACCCTTTTGGCGACACATTCTTTTTGTGAATGGGATTAAACCTATGGAACCTAGAAAAGGGAGGGATGCTAGGTGAGAGGAGTATTTTGCATTTGAAAGCACAGGCCCAGATGAGTACTTTCAAGAGTTTTGTCAAACTTTTTGTCAAAAGTTTCCTCAGAGTGCTGTACACACATGGAGACTATTGAAGAGGGGGGACAGTCCATCTTCCAGTCCCCCTTCACCAGCCCCACCTCTCTCCATTTTGAATGTAAGCTTAGGGAGGGCAAGGGTTTAGGTTTCACTCATTGCTGTTCCTAGAACAGCTCCTGGTACTTACTAAGCCCTAATGAGTGAGTGAATGGATGATAATTTAATATTGGGTTCCCAGGTAAGATTTCAGTTATTAAACGAACTCTCGTGCTAGAAACAATTTTTAGGAACCAATTCAAATGGAGAGATTTCTGGGTGTGTAGTGAGTGGTTAGGTTTTCTTTGGAGATTTAGACAAATCTCAGGATTAGTAACACGGTTATCAATCCTGTTCAAGAATGAGTTCAGACAGAACCTCAGGGCAAGGCACAGTGAGCACTCAGTGTGGCAGCACAGCAGTCAGTCTCTGAAATGGGAACCTGCCTGGGTAGAGAAGCCCGGCATCCCTTCGACAAGAGCTCCTCTACTGATGGACAGGGCTCTCAAAGCGGACACACATTGACCCTTTATAAAAGAAAGAATAAAACCTGCTCCATAATATTATTCTTTCTGTATGTACCTATGGTGGCCATAATAACAATGATTGATTACTGGTCCTGGATTCACTGGCTAAAATACAGTGTCTTAGCTTCTGGGTGAAACGAAGATGTCAACACAAAACACGGGACCGAAAGCACATGCTCAGTTCCAGTGCAGAAACATCTTTCAGTTGTGCCGAAAATAGCCACATAAAAACAAAAGAGTTTTCTTAGGAAACAAAGGCATAGAATTTGTGTAAAGACATTTTAAAAAAGGCATTTCATCTAGCAAGGGCAATACAAAGGGGTTATATAAATTTATTTTTCATATAACAATTGATTAGTTTAGAAAAATTCCCATTTTCAATGTTTAATTCCATCTTTTAAAAAAAAAAATCACTAAGGACAAAAACCCACACAAAAATACAATCTGTATCTGTTCTATATTTACAGATAATTGGTCACTATTAAGGCACAGATTGATTAAAAGCTACCGTTTATTCAAATAATCCAATTATTTTGTGCATCATATAACACTGACAACTGTGTACTGTAGTGTCATATTCCCTTTCTTGTATCAAGAGAAAGTGAGAAAAGTAATTTCCAGTGTTTTTATTTATTTTTAACCACCCTATTTAATCTAGTTTAATTGGGACAGTTTCCCCTTTGGCGTAAAGCACTGTTCTTAAAACCTCCATCGGCTTAATACTGTAAATTCATTCCATCTTCCTCATGTTGCAAATGCACGGTAGAAGGCCGGGAAAAGAGCTCCCAATGCTTTTTATTTGGGAAAGTCTTATTAAAGAAATATTAAAATTTAGAGCACTGAGTGGTTGAACAGGAGACAAATCTGGAATTCTTGTGCTGAATGTGTAGCATGATGTGTTTGTACAGCCACAAAAGATGAAGAGGTCCACGTGACGACGTGTGACATGTGCACAGGATGATTCCATTGTACTTGCCAAGGAAGCCACACGTCCTTAAGCAGGTACGGTTTAATTTAGGAATGGGCATCCCCTCAGTGCCCCTATAATTGATCATTTTATGACAGGTCCATCATCTATGCCTTCAAAGTAACCAATACCATTTTTTAAAGTGAAAATTTTTCTGTGTGCAAAATTTCTCTTCAATTCTTGTTATTTCATAGTAAGACTTAGCCATGGAAAAATGTCAGGCAAGTATTTCTGATTCTGCATTTGTATGAAAGTCCCCAATTGTTATGCATGTTTAATGCCTTTTGCTAAGAGCATGCAACAGTGGTTTATGTCCATGTAGAAATCTTGAATAATGAACATAAATAAATCATTACAGTACAGGTAATTCACAACATTTCCCATGGGAAAGTTTTCCAACAAATTAATACACTTGGAAATATATTGCTTTGAAAAAAGAGAGGCACTTAGTGATGTTCTTCATGAATTGAAAACCCTTCATAAATCCACAATAAGATGTCTGAAAAGACCTAGGAAACAATGTTGCCTGATTTCTTGGACTTTCACAGTATATGATTGTAACAATGAGTCTGGCCACTTAGAAAATAGTCATTTTTCCCCCTCACTTTACAAACTGTCACCCTGGAGACTTAAATAAAGCCTTTCTGTTCTCAGCAAACGGAAGTCTACTTCAAGCAGACGTATATGGTTTAAGGAAAGCCCTTTGACCATATGGAGCACAGCTAATGTGTACATGGTAAGAACAGTAATCTATCTTTCCTCCTAATGGCAACAGTGCTGTCTTGTCAGATGATTATTTGTCTTTTTTAAATAAAGTGACAATCTAGGGCTCCAGTTATTGAATGCCGTCCATTCTCTACCATAAATCTCTAGTAGATATCAATTTAATCAATTATGTACTGTATGCTTATAATATCTAAAAATAAAAAGTTTGATATAAATAAGTGTCCTTTAGTGGCAGTATACTAAAAATAGCCCTTTGCCTTTAGACAACCATTAAAATCATTTTAGCAATATAGGCAGCAGCTAAATATGATAACTGCAAAGGGTTAATATTGCAAAGTCCATTTGGTCTTTCTTTGCACCTGTTACAGTGAACTAGGTTCTCTGCTAATTGTTTCTAGGATGCTGACATCAACGAGCAGAACTGGTCCAGAACCAAGTGGAGTCACTTACATTTCCCAAAGTCACAGGATACTCTGCACAAAGACTAATAATCCAGTACCATTTCAAATACAAATTTAACGCAGTCAGAAAAATGTGACTAAATCTGATTTGTACCATTACATCAGGTGACATAAAAATGGAGAGAAAGAGAGATCATTTCCACAGGACAAGAAATTAGAAAGTGTAAAGTGCTGGAAGACCTCAATAATTATTTTAAAGCAGTACCAGAAAATCCCACTTTGATTACTTTTTTAAAAAATCCCCAAATACTAAAACAAAACAAGCAAACAATAAACTTCAATGTTTTCTGGCATCCCAGATGTCAAATCATCCTTCATTCTAAGTAAAAAAAAAAAACAAAAAAACAAAAACAAAAAAATCAGTGCATATGTTATATAGGTAAATAAAAACAGGAAATAAAGCCCTACCCTCATATTGCAAATTCTGTCCAATTACCGTTTTTTTTAAAAAAAAGTAATCCACATGTGGTGTTCTGAATGATGGCGCAGAACATCTCTCTTTTCTTCCTTTTTGGCACAAAATTCAGGTGCGGATAAGATGCTTTGGTCCTGATACCAGACCCCGGAGTGCTAAGGACGGTGCGCGGGGCAGGGGCCCGCTACCAGCGGCCGCTGGCGCTCGCAATGTCCGCGTGGTACTGGCGGGGCAGCCGCCCGCTCGCGCCGCCTTCCAGGAAAGAGGTGCGTGCGCCCGGCGGTTCGAAAAGCTTTCTTCGGTTTTTATTGAGCTCTAGAGAGAGGGAGAGAAGTGTTAGCAGCTCGGTGGAGAAACCCATAACCTACGGGACATGGAGGCTTGGGGGACAGGAGGAGTCACGTGTGGTAGCAAAGGAGAACCTTTCGTTGACGCCAGGACGTTTCTGAAATGCTAGGACGTCTGCCATTCAGGGTGACATGCCGGTAGCTGAGAGAGCCAAGGACAACAAATAGTTGTTACTGCCGTTTGTAAACTACCTGGGGGATGCGCCGCTCTCAGAACCCTCTGAGCTCTGCCTACGCAACTTAAACAGTGTGACTGTCCCAGATGTCACTGCGGAGGCAAAGGGAGGGTGCCATCCCAGCTGGCGAAAGGCACAGGAAAGGATGTATTTCCAGTGGCACAGAAGGTTATTACAGCTGCTGAACTCACCCATGTCAAACAGAGCAATCATTAAATTGTTCACGTCAGACATGAAAAGACCACACGTCTAAACAGGAGGCCGGGAGCACAGTGAGGTGCTGGGCCCCAGCCCCGGGCTCCACCGACTCGTGGTCCTGCGCTCCGTGAGTCCGAAGGAGCTATGTGAGCCTATCAGCAGGTTTCCCTGAACAAAATTTTAACTTAATAAAAACAGCAACCATTTAGGAAATAAGTACAGTTGAAAACAACCAATACTTGAATCTAAAATTTCAGGAAAAATCCAAGATGCTCAATTTTAAAGAAACCAGAGCACTTAGAAAACAGTATTTCTCCAACTAAAAATGATTAACCGGAAAGGGAAAAAGTTAACTGAAGCAGCCTACCTCGTTTATGACTGTGCAGCCAGTCCATTCCCATGTCCCCACCCCAACACACATACATACAAAAATTCTCAAATCAACCAGTGGAACTCTTGCTGAACTCATACAAGGGAACAAAGCTGTCAGGCTCTGGAAATTAGGGTTCTGATAGCCGCCAAATGCAAATATCTTCAAATGTATTCAATTAAAATAGAGGGGTTATATACTTAATGTGCTTAAACTGTCTTCTTAGGGGGGCAGGGTGGAGCCAGTAGTGACTGAGCACCTTACATTGGCACAGTACTCAGTACTTTTCCACCTCACACAGATGCCCTGCCCTTTTGAATTCTGAAGTTGCACTGCAAGCTGTGGTCTGCTGCAGAAATGCTGAGACTGAGGACACAGACCCATGCTGCACGAGGTCACAGGTGGCCAAAGAGAGCCATATGGCCAGAAGTGCTCCGGTCTCCCGAGTTCTGGAAAATGGACCAACCCTAACATTTCACCTCACTGCCTTCCAAAACGTAAGTGTCTGCCCCACAGGTGATGCAAGAATGGAGACACCTCTTTCTTGTTCACATTTAGGTCTCAGGGCAAAAGAAAAATAAGTGATTCATTAGAGCTTACATAACAAGCCCTTTATATTTGTTTTGTTCTATTTAAGTCCGCCATAAGGGGTAGATAATATTACCATTCTCCATTTTATAGATAAGAAAGTTGAGTTTTAAAAATAGTCTAAATAAGTTGTCCACACAGCAGTTAGGTGACAAGCTGTGGCCCTGCCTGACAAAAAGGTCCACACCTTGGGCTGCAGGGATTCATCCAGTGGTGGAGAAGACCAACCAAACCATCAGGAACACGAATTTGAGAAATTGGTAGCTCCAAGTATGCCAGAGAGCAGTGCTTTACTTCACAGTTCACTGTACCAATATTTTTAAAATAGAAAAATGTAGCTTAAAAACCTTAAAGAAGCAAGGAAGATGCCTTTACAAGCAAAAGACACATGCAGGCATGCTTATAGATGGCTACTGTTCCAAGTGCCCGCAGAAAAGCAGAAGCTATGGCATTCCTAGTAAAGGTTGAAACACATTTATCTTGTTTAAAAAAACAGACAACAGAAATCAAGATGGAATTTAATATATTTAAAGGCAATCGTAGGAGAGTTAAGAATAAATGAATCCTCAAGTACACAGCCTGGAGACAGTTTTATCTACAAGTTAACACACTTTGGCCTTCATTTTCTCATGGGGGAAAAACCCACACATCGGGACATACATTCCCATACTGTACTCCCCTATCACATAGAACATGTCCAACCGAGCACGTGAAAACAATTGGGCCAGTGAAGAAGACAACGTTTTTAATAGACATTTAACACTTTATTCTGAAAGGTCGTATCAACTAGATTTTGAAAGAATAAAATGATCATGAAGTCGGCCATTCCCTAAAGAGTGTAATTTCTAAGAGATTTCCAAACTCGAAGCACAGAGATAAACTGTCCGGAGAGATTAGCAAGGATCAGGTCCTACTGAAGAGACTTTAGCTTTTGTTGCTGTTTTTTAAATTACAAACTCGCTCCTCTGATTTTTGTTTTGTTTTCAGTAGGCCTAAGGGATAATTTGGGAAAATACCAACCTTTTTCTTTGAAATTCCAAGGTTCACACAATCCTGGCAGCTCTCAGGATCTTGTTGCGGATCTGAACAGAGTCACAAACTAAAAGAATAGGTCGGGAAATGTTAGATCTACCTGAGGCCGTGGCGGGAAGCCTGTCAACAGGACACTAACTTCCTTTCGGCCCTGTACATTTAGTTAACTACTTACTAAATACTCTGAGAAAAGTTAAAATTTTCAAAAGATCATGGATTTGGAAAAAAATCATTTTTTCTCTGGTCCATTTCTACAAGAGATAAATTTCATCTCCTATTACACTAAAATACATGCCTTCTGGCCCAAAATTAAAAACAGAACCAAGCCTTACACTGAAGGAACTCTGATTGCAAGTTAAAATAAAACTCCACAAAATTTTAAAAAGGAATTATAACCAAACTCTGTAACCACAAGACCAATGTAAGTCCAGGCTGCCCAGCTATCCTGCATCTACCTGGAAATGGGATGTTCGGAGACTAAAAATGAATGTGTCTGTTATCAGGTGAGCTGAACTGAAAAAAGAAGCTTTTTGATAAGGGCTTCTCAATAAAAACTTACTTGCAGAGAAAACAATTTACCAGGTTCAAACAAATGCACTCAACAAAGTAAGGCGAAATCATTCCTAAAATAGTCAAATACATCCTGCCATGCAGAGCATTTGTAAGGCACCACAGGCAAATTCTAATTCCCTTTAAAAGCAAGGACCTGTGAACCCCACGGAGAGAGGCCTGCCACAGAAGTATATAACCTCAACAGAACCACACTTAAGAGGATGATTGGAGAAAAAAAAAATTTTTCTAAGAGGATTCAAAATCCCTGCTGTTTCCTACTCTACTCCCCCAAACCCACCTGGAAAACATCACAAATGTGTTCCAAGTAAAGATGCTAACAATCCATCTGGAACCTGTGAAGGTATTTAGAGAGATCTGCTTGTTGCTGGAAGCCTCACAGAGTGTGGAATTGGGTTGGTGCACAGAGAACGAACTTAACTTTCATTACACTGTCACCGACATCCCATGACTCTCTAGAGAAAGATTATGGAGTCTGGAACACACACTTCTATAAACGTGTTGGCCCACAGGCATATTTTAATAACATAAGCATGGTGATTGTGTGAGTTAATCAAATTTCAGGTAGTATAAATTTCATTTGCAAATTAATAAAGAATGTGAAAACATATAAAGTTAATGTAGTTCTAGGAATATCACTGAGGGTTGAGCTTTAGGGTAAACAAGTTAAAAAAACACACAAACTATCCTATTGCCAAAGACAGTAAAAAAGACAAAAACAAAGGGGCCCCTGCTATTCACATATACTGTAAAAACTGATGCTACACCACGTGGGAGGACAGACATAAAAATAGAAGGTAACCTCACATGATCATCTATCCCAACCATCTTCATGGTCTGTAAACTCGCCCAAGGACTCGTGAGTTGGCAGAGGCAGAGCCCAAATCTCCTTGTTTGAATACAGTGTTCCTTGCACCATATCAAGCTGATCTTACCAGCAAAGAAGAAAAAGCATCTGCCCTGTGGAGCTCCCTTTATGCAGCCGCTTGGGCACACAGAGTGGAGAAGACCTCCACCTGATGTGTGCAGAACCGCATTTATCCGAGGAAACCAACAGGCTGCTCAATGGCTGAATTTCCACCCCTATTTCAAAGCTGCTCTGCTTATGTCTGCTTCAGGTGTTAGGTCTATGGTAAGATTTCCTGTGGGGAAGTGGGTAGGGGGTGTAATCTGCTGCTAAAACAAAATGGAAAACCACTGAGTTTTAAATTTCATTTGCTGCTCTGATTAGTGAATGCTATTTGGAAAGGATTTTCACCAGGTGGATGCTACTGCTGGCCTCAGAAAGGCACAGCCTGCAACTTCAGTGTTCTGAAAAAGCAAAGCCATTTCCTCACCACACCTGACCCTTAGCGTCTATCCTTTTGGGAGACTGGCACACATAAATCTTACACTCATGAACTTCATCAGAAAGTTTTCAAAAAGTAACCCTAATTTCGGGCCCCCAATTTCTTCCTCATATTTCTCTAAAAACCTTTTGAAGGTACATTGTTATGTATCTGCCAGCTCCTGAGTCATCTGGCTCAATTTCTTTCAAATAGGAGGTACCCAGTAAATATGTATAGAGCATTTTGTAATACACACAATATGAAACCAGTGCACACAGAAGGCAGTCTGCGAGACAGACAACATCATTTTCCTCCATTCTGTGGCTACTTTCAGGATCCTACACCCTTCTGGGACTCTCAAATTCTATTAAAATTTTAGGAGAAATTAAAAGCATTAAAACAAGTAATACTGCCAGGTTCCAGCTATCCCAAGGAGCATTCTTTATTCCTCTGGTGCAATGACCCCTGTTGGTAACAAGGACACATGCACTTGGGACATGACAGCCAATCCAGAATAATTACTCATTAACCCAATGAGCATTGCTTAACATAACCACAAAAAAAGAGAATTACACTGCTCCCCCAGTCTCATGTTCTACAAAGGGCAATTTTGGTTAGATCTTTCTGAAGGAATCTGTTTTAAGGAATGACATTGTCATGCAAGGTTTTCAGGCAATGTCTTGAAGGGGAGGGGCGGGGTTCATCTGTCACAGTGTTAGCGGGAAAACACTCTGAAACCGCAACCACCAAGGTGCTGGCGTAGTAGGCAAGTGGTAAATGGGTAGAACCAGCCCCTCCGGCTGAGGTTATTCAGATTTCAAAATATGAGTATGAGCACTTATATTCACCTGAGATGGCAAGCAGCATTTTCCTCCTGGCACCAAAAGTAGTAATTCCTAGCTCCTTCAGATCCTGGTCTGTGAGAGTGAGGAATGTCTGAAGATCGATCTGCGGGTGAAAAAGTAATCTGTAACCAATACAAGTATTTATTTTCTGCCTCACAGTAGGTTCAACTCATTGTTACACCTATTTTATTAATTATGCTCTGCTTACTTCCAAAAAAGAACGATGGTGTCACAAACTTAAGGCAATGAAACAAAAGTGATTCTTTTAGCAGCAGACTTAGTCTAAGCCAGTGATTTACCACCCTTGAGATTAAAACTTAGGTATGAGCATCCTGGCAGCCCGGACAAAAAGGGAAATACAAATTGTACTTTTGTGTGTGTGTGAACTGATAAAAGGAAGAACACATACCTGTCCAGGCGAGAGAAAATATTTCTTAGCTTTGAATTCTCAATTGGTTAAGTATATCTCTATAAAAAGAAACTAGATGGTATCTTCTACTGTGTTCTACATATGAATGATAGAATTCCCAGACTACATCCGACTCATGACTCACTTGGTTGAGCCTGGCAGACTGTCTCTGAAAGTGGCACACAAGAGTGTTTCCAGGAACAGTATAATTATACTCTTTGGCATCAGCAGCAAAGTGTGGAGGGCAGTTGCCCAAGGATCTCACCCTTCCTCTGAAGACAGTGTGGAAGAACAGAAAGGCAATGGGCTTTGAAGCCAGAGATGAGTTCCTGTTCTGACTCTCACAAGACTTCTGTGTGTACATAGGTTGATTATAGTGTAGCTTGCAGTGCTGTTGTGGGCATTAAATATGATTGTAGATATAAAGCAATGGGCTCAACAAGGGGATAAAATAATGGGCAGCTATGGCTGGTAATAATGTATATGGACATATCTGGGAAAGTTGCTAAATAATCCTCACAAGGTTAGTTAATGGGTGGTTCTTATTAAGTCATTATCTGAATATTAGAAAATATCCTAAATGAAGGAAGCAGTACCAAATTTCAACACATCTGAAAATGGCAATATATGCTTTTCATTCAATTATAAGAAATTAATCTGAAATTTTCTGTTTTGATTTAGAAGTTACATCCAGATCTTGTAAAACCTTTTCATTTATCATTCATCACAGGTCTAAAGCTATATTTTTAGAGATTCTATTTAATGGAGACTCTATTTTAGGCATCCTCAAATTCTTCTTAAGGGGCCAGACAGTAAATATTTTAGGCTTTGTGGGCCATATTGTCTCTGTTGCAACTACTCAGCTCTGCTGTCTGAGCTCAAAAGCAACCACAGACAATATGTAAATGAATAAGTGTAGCTGTGTTCCAATAAAACTATTTACAAAATCAGGTAGCAGATCTGCAGGCTGTAGTCTGCTGACCCCTGCTCTAGTTAATAAATATAAGATAAAGCCACCCTGGCTTTATATTATCATATTTTCTTCCTTTTTGAATTAACTAGATAAAAAGTACCTATAATAAATTTATTTCTATGCTTCTTCAAATAGAAAATAATATAGATTAAAAAGAAACCCATAATATTATTGAATAATATCTAATCTCTTACTTGGAGACCTTCTGTTTCTGGACAAGTTAAAATACCTCTGCCCTTGAACTTCTCAATCAGCCACCCTCATCTAACCAGCAGGACTAAATAAAATACTAAATAAAAGCAATTCCTTAATGCACTGATGATGAAAATGTTACTCAACTTACAAAAACCTTGGTTAAATGAACACTAATTTAGATGTAGGGAAAAGAAACCAAAATTAATACCGGGGAGTCCAATATACATATAATAACCTTTCATTGGTATAAAAAACAAAAAAGTTCAATCAAATTTAAGTTATGGAGCCTTGGGCAATACCTTAAGTTTATGATACAGAGTACCTAACAAATTCTAGATTCTTCATTCACTAATACATATCTGAGAATTATTGACTTAATTACTTTATCTTAAAGAACACCTACAGTAAACCAGTATCAAGCTCGAATCAAATAGATGCATTTCTAGAAGTGCTCTAACTCTGTTGCATTGGGTTAGCTGTGTCCTGGTTCAATGACAACATTATCAGAAAGAATCACGTTCTATTCTTTACGCCAGCGCATAATAGCCATGGCTGACCAGTTAGACCAAAATCCACAGTGGGGATGGTTCAGAAGACATCTTATTTCTGCCTCAGTTTAGACAAAACCCAAACATTAAATTAATGAACAAATGACTGGTCAGTCTCTGTGACTGCCACCTGCTAAGATGCCCCTTTATAGTCATTCTGGAAATTACTTTACCCCTTTACCATGTATGGTCCTATTTATTTATTCTTATATTTTTCTACTTATTTTTTGCCTAAAATATTTTCTAGTAATTTGTTGAATAAGAATCCATGGGAAACTTTTAACAGGAGAAAATCAAATTTAATTACATACATAAAAATATGAGACTCACAGGGAGTCATGCGATTGAAGCTTATACGCCATCCTGAGCTAAGGAGATATGTGTTAAAATGCCTATATATTCCTCACATCTGACAAAGTATATATGTTATGGGATTCTTGTTTGAAAATACATAATTCCATTTACAAAAATTATAGGAAATGTAAACTAGTGTATAATGACAGAAAGCAGATGAATTGTTGCGACAATGCACAGAAGAACTGAACTAGCAAGGGACAGGAAAGAATCTGCGGTGTGTGATCGCTATGTTCTTTATCTTGGTTGTGGTGACATAGCCACTGCTGCACATATATGTCAAAAGTTACCAATGTCTACCTTTAAATATGTGCAGTTTATTGTATGTCAGCTATATCTTAAAAAAATATTAACATATATAAAGAATACGTTATATTCTGTGAGAAAACACTTCAGTAACATGACTAGGATGGGTCTGAAACAACCACACATTTATTTAAGATACCGTTATGTAAGTGCCACAAATAAAGATAACACATTAAAGCATGGAATCGTATTCAATACAGACCTGTAGCTGACCTTTTGACCTTATGAACCAATACACTGTTTAGCTAAAACTGGTGAAGGTGTTTTTGTGAACACCATTTTCTGTGTTTCTACTATCCCATGTTTATTAGTTGCACTAAATAAACAGGAAATGAGATCATGTTTTTCTTAGCAGCCAAAACAAGCTATGAGCCTTGAATAAATGCTCAGCGAAAGCAGTCATAGGTCAGTGAGTGATTTCAATCCAGAAGTCGCCATACACAGAACCCAAACAAAGATTCAGGGAAAAAGTGAATAAATAATGACTGACCTCTTGTTGCTGGAAGACGTCTGTGTATTTGCCCAGACCCAGTTTGCTGAAGAGCTCGGGGAGGTCAGAGCCTTTGAAAGAGCTGTTTAGGTTACAGCCGTTGCTTCCTGTCAGCGAGGAAATGCAGTCCATGTAATTGCTACTGCTGAGATAGTGTTCCGCTGAAGGGCAAACAGAGACAGGCTTGAAGTGCAAATGCCCAGAGAGAACAAGGTTTAATTAAAAGTTTTAGTCCCTCAGATATTTCAACTTCATTGTCAGGATGAATAGAACAGTCGCTGCAGCAACAGAGCAATCCTTTACGGAGTGCAACACTGGCTTTTCATTAACGAAATGCTGGTTATTGCTTTCAGAGAGGCTCTTGCCATTTAAAAGGTTACACTTGGGAGGCAGCAATTCAGCAACAATGCCTCTGCAGTTAATAATCATTAATTTTCTCACGGAGCTTTCAGAAACACTGGCTCTTTATAATTGACTGCATGTGAATTAAATGAGCAATTGGGAGAGGAGGATCCTTAGGACACAATTAAGGTATGGAAAGTTAATGGAAGTCCAGGCTCCTTTTGGATGGCAGGATGGCTCTGTCTCCACTTCTGCGCTCACCTGCAGTCAAAGGAATTCTAAGATGTTGCACCACATAAATCTCCTCTACAAAAATATAATTGGGCCATAAGCTCATAAAATAGAGTGCTTCCAAAATCAAGAGCATCATGAAGTGAGATAAGAATGATGCTGGAGTTCTCGGATTTAATTTATGATGGAAACAAATCTGCCTTTTGAGAAAAATTCTAAGACAGCAATGCTGAGCTTTGCCTTGGCTCTGTGGCTGATTTAATAGGCAAAGATTTCTCCACTCTGTCTGTGGTTCTCAGGCCCAGTGACATGCACAGCTGAGCGATGGACTGGTGAGCTATGCCAAGTACTTGACCAAATATTTAAACACTCTTCAAGATCTGTTTTGGATATGCTAGCAGAGCTGTGCAGCCATTCCTACATCCCGTACCAACAACTGGCTCTTGTCCATGTGGGAATTCAATCCTCTTACACCAAAGATGAGCTTCACAAGGGATTCCCAGGGAGAGGAAGGAGGCCACTCGCCTAGCCAGTCAGATCCATCTAAGCTCCTCTGGGATCAGTGCATTCACCAAGTCTAAGAATCTTGTTCTGCACTGTTTTGGGTGCAACTAAGTACTTTCTTCAGTTGTCCTCAATTGGGAGATGAAAAGTCCTTTATATATCTCGAGTGGAAGGAATCTTCTTGATAAGGGTTCTCTTTCTCTTAAAAAGATATTTTTTTATCTCTTGTAGTGAGAACATGTACAAGAAAGGATCCAGGACCAAGCCCTAAAGGCCTTCAGCCCTGGACCACTCCACCATTTGAAGGTAAGGCCCCAGTGTCATCAAAAAAAAGACTGAGACGGAGTGACCAGTGAGGTACTGGCTCAAGGGTGATACAAAGCAGAATATGATGGGCACACTGGAGTGGCGAATGGACTTCACAACATGGCAGGCTGACCATGTAATTTATTGTCCAAATGATTTACTATCAAAAAAGTAAATATAAGTGGGAGTTATTGAGAGTTAACACTGCAACTGGTATAAATAGGGATGCCTGGGGAAAATCACTGACAAGGGTGTCAAAAAAATTATTCAAAACTGTGCTGTTCAGTATGGTAGCCATTGCCCATATGTGACTATTGGCAATTAAAATGTTTTATAAGTGTGAAATACACATGAGATTTTAAAGACTTAGTACAAAAAAGAATGTAAAATATTGCAAAAAATGTCTTTATATAGATTACATGGTTAAAGAATATTTGCATATTTGGGTTAAGCAAATACATTAATAAAATTAGAAAAAAAACATGTGCTAAAATAAAGTATTCTTAGTAATGTTTATTAATGTACATAACTTTCTTTACATATCTTAATTACTTAGAGATTTTGTATTCTCTCTTAAACTCCCTAGTCTCTTAAAGCATCTGACAAAAGAAAAACAACAGTGCTTCTTCAATGGTTCCTTTTCATTGATGAAAATGTAGGGACATTTTGTCCCTAATCCTAAACTTCAGTGCAGCTAGTTTACAGTCGATTTTAATTACCCAGCATTCAGTGAAGGGGAAGGAGATACAGACAGAAAAGGAGAGGCACAGAACTAATTTATACTGGGCTACGGAACAGAGATCGCTCCCAGCCCTAGACCTGCTCTGGGTACCAGCCCACCTCAGCTCCACCTCAGCTCCATCTCCATCTCCATCTCCATCTCCTGTCAACAGTGGAGGATCCAGCTCCAACAGATGGGAAGTGTCCCAGCTACTGCAGACAGTACGCTCGGGAATGAACGAGTTGACTGGGCTCTCTTACTTAGACTGGGCTGACACCACAATGGTCTTTTCAAATCTGAGACTCCTGACAGCATGACCAACTGACTCCCTTGAGTGTCTAAGATGCTCTTTTAGAATGCCTTTCTTTAAGGAGTCTTCAAATACTCCAAGCTATGTGTTTCAGGACTCCAAACTTGTCCAAAACTCTGGAAAAGGGCATTTATTGTGATTACTATTTTCAATCCTTGTCTGTTTACCTTTTTATACAGTCCAGAAAAGTGGGTGCTGTTACAAAACCAGTGGACTCATGCTGAGTTAACCAAATCTGTTCAAAGCCAGAACCCTTATGCTTTAAACATAAATTAAATTTATGTCCATTCATCTACATCTTGTTGATTTAAAATATCAAATGCTGCTTTTCACCTTAAGTAGCTACCCACTGAGCAGACTTTCTTCTCATGTCCAAGATGCTAATTTGATCACATTCTGCTCAACATCTTCATGTCCCTGTCTTTGTATGATGGGAAAAAGCATTTTCTGAATGTGTGTGTGTGCATGATGCATTCATACAATAAGCATTTACTGAATACCTATTAGGTGTCACACACTGTTAGATATCTGGGAAGAAATAACAAAGCACAGCCCGACAGAATGCCTGGCATGTGTGCATTTAAGTGTGCGCTGAATGAATAAATATGGTCCCTGGCTATGGAGCTCAGATTCTATAGGAAGAGACAGTTACGTAAACATGTAATTTACACTTCAGCATGGCAAGTGCTAGAGTAAAAGAATATACAAAATGTGGTGAAAGCCAAAAACCACCCGGTCTGCTTCACCAGGAAAAATAAGGAGGGCTTCACGGAGGAGGTGGCAAGTGAGTTACAACTAACACCTGAAGACATGGAGTCCAGAATTCATACTTGAACATCACCCTCAACCAAATAAACAAATTTCAAAGTATGATTGAAAGTCAAAGCTCACTTGATTTGTTTTGTTTACGCTTGGGGCTGCCAATGGACGCTGCAAATTCACTATGGCTCGCGGGTCCGATTCCATTTCGTTCTCTCCAGTTATCAGATTCGCTTCCACTTCCCAAGTGCTCACGACTGTTGGACCTCGAGAGGGACATCGATGAGCCCTGTAAGCAATCAAAGCCAGATAAGGACACGTTTAATAAGGTGGGTTTCCTGGGGCGGGCGGGGAGAAGAATCCCCATTAGAATCACCGCCGTCTACTTCAATTGCTAACCACTGCAGTCGCCCACGAATGCTGATTCTCGGGAAGAGGCTGTGGGGCCTGTCTGTATCCTTTGTCTTCCAGCCACCAAGGACTTGGTAATACACACAGTGAAGAACTGTCCTTCATCAGGAAGGTGCCCAGCAGAGTTCTGAGAGTCCTCGGTATAAAGACTTAACTCCTGTAAGAATCTGTAAGATTCTCTGCCTTGTATCACACAAGAAGGACCAGGAATGGGTGGACCCAATGTCTGGACAGAGTCAGGTCCCAGGCTAATCAAGTCGGAGAGGGGAGAGCGATCTGGTATTTCTCCGGTGCTGGCCTCATCTACATAGGATCTCTCCAGCAAATTACAAATACCTGGAAAATCTTACCTAATTTCATTTCCCCAAATCAAAATCATAAGATCTCACAGTGTGCACTGAATTTGCATGTACTCATTCCTTATTTATGTAATCACCATGTTACAGACACCTTACTTTGCACTACATCTAGAGATTAAAGTCAAGATTCTCTGGTTTTCAGAGTTTTATGTTAGCTGGGGAATTCCAAGAGAATCCTTGACTGTTTGCTTCCATAATCTCACTGAACTCAGTCTCATGGCACCGTCACCACAGCCGGCCACGCCCTCCTTTCACGCTCCCCTCTTCAGGGCATCAGGACACCACAGTCCCCAGGTTTTCCACCTGCCTCACTGTAGCTTTGGAGGTTCTTCCTCCCCTTTTCCACTACAAATGTCTTATTACCCTGGGCTTGATCCTAGCCTGCCTTCTCTTCTTTCTCCACCCTCTAATTCAGTAATCTCAACCTCTTTCAAGGCTTAACAACATCCATGGCTCCCAAGTTTTACCTCCGGATTTGACTTTCCTGTTCAAATTTAGTATCACAGAGTTGCCAATCTGACACCTCCACGTTACTGTCTCACAGACATTTTAAGTTTAGAGTGCTCAAAATCGAACTGTATACCTGTCCCCACCAGCTACACCCACACCTACTCCTCTCTTAGAATTTCTACATCACGGTAAGTGACTCTCCCATTCACTCAGTTGCTCAAGTCACCCTCAGGCCTCCTACCTTCACCACAACCAATCCATCGGCAAGTTCTACTGATGTCATCTCTAAACATACCCCCAAACTACCTACTTCTCTCCATTTCCACAACTGTCACCAGTAGCTTCCTTAATGAACATTCCAAGCTCTTGGTTTTCTTCAGGGTAAAGTTCTCCAGTGGAAATAACAGGAACTGCTAAACATTACTCAGAACTTACCGTACACCGTGCTACGCCCTGGATGTCCTCTCCCATGTCACTCAAAACAACTCAAGTGAGAGAACAGGCTCAGAGGAGAGGAGTCACTCATCAAAGCTGACCGTCTATCAATGGTGCTGGTCAAACCCCACAGCACTGAGCTTGACTATATTACTAGAATGACCATCATTTCAAACTGTCAAACTGCTGGTCTTTGAGAACAGAACTGAATTAGCATTTCTACAGTAAAATAGTTGATCTCTGAAAGTAAAAAAACACAGTCAACCACTTAACACTCCACTCTATCAAAGGCAAAGATGAGTAAAATGGACGTGACTGTAGGTGCATCAGCTGAAAGAATTAGCACAGCAGTTTTAAGGTCTCTGCCAACAAAAGGAGATGTTTAGCTTCTCTAAGCTACAATGGCAGAGAGAGGAGTGTACCTCCTAGAGGCTCAAAACTTTTCAAGCGGTTCCTCCACTCTAGCTGCTGACAGTAACTTCAGTCTTTAAATACGGCCTGCCAGGTTGCTACTGTAGGTCCCAATGAAACTCACAGGAGACTGAGCCTTTTGTATTTCAACAATATTTTCTTTTTCACTTAAAGAGGCAAAGGGAAAAAAATGCACATTTACTTTTACCAACTTCATCAACAGTCTAATTTAATACAAAGAAAACAGGTAGAGAAAAGAAGGTCAACCTACAAATGCCAGTGATTAGACTAACAATTGTGAAACCCTTCACCAGTATTTGTTTTTCAGTCTGCAGTGTTCTGGTTGAACATTGTGATTCTTGGATCGGTCATTTTCATCCATGTTTGGGTTTGCTCAGTGTCCCCAGCCTCCCCAGTGTTGTGTGTGCCTGTGTGCATGCTCTTAATTCACCCCCACTCACAAAGGGCTTATGGCCAAAATCTGATACTCAAACTGAAAAGTCCTTGCTGAGTGAGTCATGGGTAGCCTGGCTGGGGAGCAGGGAACTCTGGATCCCTCCTCCACGTGGTGCGGATGCCAGCTTCCCAGTCCCACTCTGAGCAGTTCAGCCAACATCTGGGACACATAAAATTTTGGAGCTCTTGTTTGTGACACTTCCTGCTGTGTTCCTGGCACAACTGAACACACTGAATTTTTAACTCATATCTGAAAACTTGTTTTTATTGAATATTTGCCCTTTCCCCCTATGGTGGGCTTGCTAGTGATACCCCTGAATAAAAGGATTCTTTATACATTTTATGGAATATTACAACATCTGTCCTTCACTTAATCTCAGCCTTGCTCTAGCATTTATGACACTCTCCCTCTAAACACATTTATGAATGTGCATCTCCATAACAGCTGATCAACATCTCTGAGAGAAGATATGTAAAAGAGCATATGTTAGATTGCATCAATTTTATAGCAAAATGTTTATAAGAGTAGAAATTAAAACAAATCCCCATTAATGACTTTTCCTTAAGCAAATAAAGAATGGGAGGGGAGAGATGATTGCTCTCTTGCTGGGACTACAGACAGGGAGAATGGGAAGGGACGACTCTACAAACCTCAAAAGTGGTTGTCATCGTGGGCTTATAAGACACATGGTTGGCCCTCCTCAGCTCCTTGATGGTTTCAGCGGGCATGGATTTAGAAAACCCAAGGCCACTCCAGGTATTTGTAGGCGTTCTGACCTCCGTCACCACTGGTTTCTTTAACATAGCTTTGGAAAACAATATAAAACAAATGCATGATATTTTGAATATATTTCTTAAAATATTGATGCAAGCTGTTCCTTTGATATATGTAAAGAAACCATAACTGAATATTTCTTAACACAAAATGCCTTAAAATATCTTCATCAAACATTTTATACAAATTTTAAAATTCTACATTTCATATTTGATGTAATGCTAATCTATTCAATAAAATATATTCAAGCTGAACAAAACTTGTGCAAATTTGAACCTAAACATTTTTTTAATGAAGGTCCAATTTCACAGTTCGGTGTGATTATGGGAAAACCTTTTGTGGGTATATGGGGAGAAAAATCAAGGTCTAGATCCTTAACATATCACATACCTTTGGTTGCTAATAGCTTCTTCTGTTCATAGTCAAATGCCTGAAAATAAAACAGAGAAAAGATTTTATTGCCAGTTTATCCAAACGTCATGCCAATATTCCACAATTAGAAAATAAAGGTTTTTTCACTACAGCCCGTGAATCTGCCTGCTAAGCTTTGCACCATAGTGTGCCATTAATTCAGTACAAGTCTGATCAATTTAAACATGTGCTTCCAAATAATGCATTACGAAAATGCTTTCAGGTTATCAAGTGGCCTCATTTGTTTCTCAACATACCCTCTCAAAGCATGGCCTGAAGTGGTGTAATGTCCAGGCAACCAAAGAAATTATTTAGCCTAACTGGAATGGTCTTTGCTTTTGAAATGAGATAAATGGCAAATGTCTGGCTTGAAGCTATAACAGTGACAATAAAATAAAAGTAAATCTAGTTGCCTTGTATTGCACAGGACTGGGATGGCACTATACACTCTTTCCATTCATGTTGAATAAGTTTCATGACACAGGTCTACACAGAAACCAAGATAGGACATTCTGAAGAAAACACCTGTCTCAAATGCTGACCCAGTGTTCTCAGCTGCCCAGGTTAGGGACTAGCTAAAGCTTGATTTAACAGTGTCTTAAAGGCCAGCCAAGGAGGGTTGAGAACCACTTGGCGCGAGCTCTCCTGACCCTTTTCCCAGGAGGACTATATCATCATATGTGGGGTGCATGCCCAGGTAACTTACAGTCTGAAACAGGACACTTCTGAGAGTGATTGTGCCACAAATAATAATTAAGTCGGGATAATACAAGTAAACAGGCTGACCCAGAAACACCAGGATGTGTGATTAACTCTGAGAGCATGAGCAGTAAATCGGGAGAGCAAGATTTTTAGAGAACACAATTCGATAATGTTTTTGAAAGGTTAGGTCTAAAATGGCATTAGAAATTAAAATCAACTTTTAATGATCAATGTCTAAGGGCAAGATGTGGGGAGATCCTAAATTCACTTGTTCAATAAATACTTATTGAGTGCCTCTGGTTAGAGACTGTGAGGCATTTTGTGGAGGGATATAGCAGTTAACCGAAAATAATCTATAGCCTCAAAGCATGTGGTCTTAGCAGGGATGGGTCAAAGAAATAACTACAAAATAAATCAGGAGGTGGGGTAAGTGTGAAGAGAGCTGGGGATACGGCCTTCCAAGGACAGTCGGGAGACAGGATTCTTAGCTGAAGGATCAGGGAAGTCTTCAATCTCTCTCCCTGTCAGTGCTCGGTGACTTTTGTCATTGATTTCTTAGTGACTTTACAAAACAGCTCTCTACTAATGGCACAAACACACCTATTTAAGTCCCAACTGTATCACCAAGAACATTCCTTATCCACCCTAAAAGAAACATGAAAATGGTTCATTCTAGGTATAAAACAGATGGGAAAGATAAGAACCACAGGATGGGCAGAAGCTAAAAAGGGATCATAAAGCAGATCTGATACTTCTGAGAGAATTTTAATTTATATTAACGGAAAATAAACCCACCAGAGAAAATATATCAAATATCTTTTTTCTTTTTCTTTTTTTAAACATTGACACTTTATAAAGGCCATGGCCTTGTAAAGACTCATCTAAAAACTCATGGAAATGTTCAAATGCAAAGGATTAAAAGAACAGATAAGCAGGACTGAACTGTAGTTTTTGCTAGAATTATAGAAGTATAATTTAGTTCCATGAATTTCTTTGCATATCTGCGACAGCTTTGTTTCTAGGATTTTGTGAAAAGTTTTTCTTGCCCTAGCAGGTTTGGCTCAATGGTTAGAGCGTCGGCCCATGGACTGAAGGTCCCGGGTTTGATTCCGGCCAAGGGCATGCACCTCGGTCACAGGCTCCATCCCTGCCGGGTCTCGGGGTGTGTGGGAGGCAACCAATCAATGTCTCTCTCTCCCTTCCACCCTCTCTGAAAAGCAATGGGAAAAATATCCTTAGGTGAGGATTAAAAAAAAACAATTTTTTTTTTAAGTTTTTCTCTTTTTTTGGAGGTGGGGGCATGGGGATGACAAGCCTGTTACTGTGAAGTGGGTAAGTCACCCAGTGTCCTGATACTGAAATCAAATGTTTACAGGAATCTCTAAAAGTACAAAGTCCTTATCTTTCACGTTGTCATCTATGTGGAAATCAGGTTTCTGAATTTCATGGTGAATAGCCTATTTTGAGTAATAGCTGGCCCAAAACTTTGAAAATAGATATAGAGAAAATATCTGCTGAGGAAATTGTTTAAAATAGTCATAAAAATCTGTGAACCAATATAATCACCAATAATAGTTATCATCTACTTAAAAAAAAACAAAACCTCAAGCTTCATATTAGCTATTTTTATAACTGTCTAAATGACACCAAACAAATTTATCATTTCCATTTTATAGAGAGAAGGCTAGTCTGTTTATCCAAGACTATGTCATGAGGCCATAATACTTACAAATAACAGCTCTGATATTTATCTAAAATTTTATAAAACAACAGATGAAGTGTCATTTATATAACACATAGTGACACAGACCATTTATGTCATTTTTCATATTTTAAAGAACTTAACCACTTAAGCTAAATCCTGCATTTCATTTTTAAAGTTCATAGCAAAACCAATTCCTAACTACGGCATATATATTTAAATTTAATTTTGACTAGAAAACAGAAAACCTGATTCTGCTCTACTGTTAAAGCTCAATGACTCCACCACGTACTCGCCCGTTACCTGCATGTTGACGTACGAGGGCCGCGAGGCCAGGCGGGCCCTCTCGGAGTTCTGCTGGGCGGCCGCGGCCCTCTCTGCGGCCCGCTCGCTCCCCGGAGCCTTCTTGTCAGCCAGAGGGCTTTCCGCAGCGCTCAGCTCAGGATCTGAGAGCAGCCTGTCAGTGCTGCTGTGAAGAGAGTTTGGGATTTAACACTCCACTGTCGTCCACAACTGTACTGAATATTTCCTGTGTGCCACATGCACTCTGTATGTTAACCACTGTCAACTATGAATATGCATTATCTCATTTAATCCTCACAACACCTCTGCTGTTATTCCCATTTTACAGAAGACAAGTACCTTGTCCAAGGTCATACCTCTGGTAAATTAATGGTAGAACTGGAATTTGAAACCAGGCATACTGACTCTAAGAGCCAGAGCTGAAACTATTTCCTGACATATAGTCACACACATTATATATAGTATATATAGCATATGGTTAGTGGTACATATGGAATAGACACACAGAAAAGATTTCTAATTGGTACACATCAAGGAGGTACCAATGACCATGCATACACAGTCTGAACAGGATGAGTTGATCTGAAAGCATGTACATGACCCAGTTCATGTGTGTGAACTGTATATGATACTGCTAACAAATCTGTGATAAAGGTGGCAGATAAATAAGAAATGTTCTACAACACCTGTTTAGGGTGTATGAGAAGAGCATGAAAGCGCTTCTTAAATGGGGAACAATGAACTGAATTACAAGAATTGATAATACCCTATAGGTGCACCTCAAGTTCAAATCCAACTGCATGTTAAGCTCAAATACAAGAGAAATAAGAAACAGTATTAGTCAAAGAGCTGATATATTCATTCGTTCTTTTATCATTTCCTAAGCTAAGGAAATTGAAGTTTAAAAAAGGGCTGTTGGAAACAAAAGAAGGAGCGATGAACTTTGTTTGCTTGACAAAAGTTCACGGAGGTTTCACAGAGGACATTTAAACTGGAATTTAAAGGGCATCTGCAGGTTCACCAGGGCAAATGCCCAGGAGAAGAGCAACCAGGAGCGTCCAGCATAAGCAAAGGAAAGGAAGCGCACAAAGTGGATTGTTGGTGGTTTTAAAGTCAGAGTGTGCTAAGATCAGAATCATGTTTTCAAAATAATTACTGGAACAAAATAAAGGACCGACTGTGCTGATGAGAGACTGGAGGCAGGGAGACCATTCTGGAGGGTGCAGCTTAATTCAGATGAGAAATAATGTTAAGTTCACACCACATCTGATAAAAGGAATCAGTATATACTTCAAATGGTTCGATATAGACAAAAAGCAAAATCATCTCCCTAATCTTTAGTAAATAATGCTAATTGGTAAGAGTATTAGTACCATGTAAAGAAAAACACAGATAAAACAAATTTGGACAAAATAGGAACAATAGTAACCCATCAACCGAAGAGTTTATAAATGCAAATCCGACTGTGGTAAGAAAAAGAGAAAAATGTATATGCTATTATTTGTCTATAGACATGCTAACTCTGTAAGGACATACAGTTAACCCTTGAACAACATGGGTTTGAACAACATGGGCTCACTTATATGCAGATTGTTTTCAATAATTATACAGGCAGCCCACCATATCCCTGGGTTTCGCATCCCCAGACTCAACCAACGACTGATGGAAAACAATATTTTCAATCCCTGGTTGGGAATTTCCAGATGCAGAGAGCCGACGGTATGCATCATTCTATGCCATTTACTATGAGGGACTTGGGCACTTGTGGATTTGGGTCTATCAGGGGCCTTGGAACCATCAATCCTTCATAGATACCGAGAGATAGCTGTGATTAAGGTTTGGGGAAGTCAAAGTTAGACGTGGATTTTTGACTGCGCAGGGGGTCAGTGCCCCTAACCTCCACATTGTTCAAAGGCCAACTGTACAAGAAAACTAGTAAGACAGTAGAGAAAACTGGGAAGACAGAGATGGATGGGGGCAAAACCTTTCAATACAGAAGTGTTCCGTTGTCTGTCTTTTAAAAAACATGGGCTGCCTATTTGAAACAAGACAAGAAAAATAAAATAAGGAAAACACATTTGTAACTGCCCTATGGTACAGGCGAGTTATACTTAATACAACATATGTACTTATAGTCACCGTGATTTGTAATAAATGAGATCCTGATGCTGTCAAGTACTTATTACCAAAGTGAGCAGTTAAGTTCCTGGAAAGTTAGAAATTCAAAGGCAAATGAAACAGAATTCACAGCAGGAAAATAAAAAATTGCCTTGCTGAATACAGAAGAGCAGAGAGAACGTTAAAAGTTTCAGAGCAATAGAGAGAATTTAGAGGACCCAGATATAAACCCAAGGTTTATGAAGAGGAGAAAACTTTAGCTGAGAAATAAGAGAATTACCAGATATTATTCCTTAACATTTTTACCCACAAAAACATCACTAAGGTTGAAATGGAATACTACTCTGCCATAAAAAGATGAAATTCTGCCCTTTGCAAAAACATGGATGGGCCTGGAGGGTATTATGCTAAGTGAAATAAGATGGAAAAAGACAAATATATCATTTCACTCACGTGTGAAATACAAAAACAAAACACACAAAATGAAAAACAAAAACGTATTCATAGAGGCAGACAACAGATCTGGGGTTACCAGGGGAAGTGGAGTGGAGGAGAGGCGGAATGGGTAAGGGAGTCAACTGTATGGTGACAGATGGAAAATGGACTTTGGGTTGTGGGCATGATGTAGTATAAAAAGATGTCAAATTATAATGTGGCATAACCCTAACTTGCATGTTATGAACTAATGTCACTTCAATAAAAATTATTTTAAAGAGGAAAATGTGTAACTATAAAGAAAAATGAAAAAAACTCATGGATAAGACCAAACTCATTGCAACCAAAGAGCACTCACTGCTGAACAAATCCACTTTTGTTCCCCTAACTTAAATCCAGCTTGTTATACAGTTTCTTTCGAAGCATCCAGGGCTTTTCAGGATGAAAATACCTACTGTAAGTGGGAGTTTTTCGTGCCGTGCAGCAGCTCCACTGTCTGCCTCTTGGCGCAGGAAACTTTGGAGGGACCCAGCATCTGCTTTAAGTCGCCAGCATTCCCAGAATGGGAAGGACTCCGAGGCATGCCCACCTCAACAAAAGCATCATTGCCACCTGCAGAGAAGAGGAAAAGGGAAAATCCAAACATCAGTGTACCATCAACAATCCCCTGCAAGGGAAACAAACCAGAATCCAGCTCTGGGGAGACACGGACATACAGCTTTCAGCTGCAGAGACAACCCCTGAACATGTTCAGGCTGCCTCAAAAACTCAAGATGAAACATGAAGAGAAGACCCTCATATTTTTTAAAGACTGTTGGGGATGAAAGGGTTAAAAAAATATATACTCTACTTAGGAAAAAAGTACACAAACATAGTAAGTTGATGCTTTCCTGCTGCACAATTACATTCCCTTTAATTTAGGAAGTTCTGGTGTAATGGGAAAATGATTGTAAGAGTTTGTCTGCTTTTCAGTTTATCATTCACCATGTTCTTTGGAATTTCATTCAAGATGTTGTCTTTCTGTGTACTTAAAGCAGGATGAGTTACAACTGGTTAGCGAAATCAACTCAAAATCACTGCATGGACTTCCTACAACCCCCTTTATCCAAGTAAAAGACTTGACTAAAGTTCAGAGGGAAGGTACCTTCTGCAGGGTTTGATTTGGAAGATGCCTGCTCAGATCCACTCGTTTGTCTGGAAGGGTCCCCATGATTCGCACTCAGCACTTTTTCTCCAAGGGATGAAGTGGATATTACACCATACTTTATATTCGGAGGCTGAAATAATAGAAAATAACATACGATCACAAGTCTAAAATTCATTCCATCTGAAAGTTTTATTGGTGGCTCATCTCTTACAGATCACAGATCACATCATCTCATCTGAAGGTCATTACCTGTGCATGTCCATTTAAAGAAGCAGAGATTTTCTTGCCTTCTGTCTGCATACTGTTGATGTGGACATCGACAGGAGTCAAGCCGGGAGGGGGAGATGGAGCTGTGTGCCCATAGGCGGGCACTCCAGACAGCAAAATATTGGTTAGTGTGGCTTGGGCAGTAGATGGAATCATAAGGTGTGGCACAGCAGAAAAACCTAGGACAACATTTCATGAAGACATATATTAGACAGGAAAAAACTCAGAATCAACAAGCATTATATTATTTTCAGTAACACCAGAAAAACATCATTTTTGTTGCTGCAAATTCAGAAGAGAATTCAATTTTGATACCTCTCCACGAATAGGTTTAACTACACAAAAGAATGTTAAAATGGAACAGCACTAGCGAATATTTAATCCAAGCTCCTCCTGTACAGGTGAAGAGACAAGCTAAACTTAGCATGTGCACGTGACTACCAAGCAATTCTGACTCTCCAACTAGAACCTACATTTCCTGACCATCAGGGCAGTGACCGACGTGTGACTCTGCTGCTGTTCCCTGCATATCATGCTCTTTTCCCTGAGCTGCTTGTCACGTTTGAAGATTATATTTTACTTTTATGGAAACTCACTGCTTTGTTGTGCATCATTTTAACTACACATTAGGAAATTTCTGTTGCTGCAGTATGCTTTGAGGCAGAATTTTTCCCTAAGGACATGGAACCACTGGTAAATTTTATTTCAAAACTGGTAATACCTACAAAGACATGCCTTTGATTGTACTTAGATACTGACCTGTGGCACTTGAAGTATTAGCAAGTGGGGGTGCCCACAACGTGGGGCTGGGGGTGCCGGAACTTGGACTTTGCAAAGGACTGACGGAGCTATTAAGAGCATTCAAGAGTGAGTTCGGGGTTGTCGAAGTGTTTAGAGATAAGGTGGTTGGGCCCAAAAGACCTGTAATAAATGAATGTAGAGTCAATATGCATAAATTCAAGATTTTAAAATGGCACCAAATACTGCCATTTGGAATGCACGTTGATATAATCTGATATTTTCTAAATATAAAATGTGATAGATTACCTTCTTTCAAATATTCCCACGAAATACTGCATGATACAATTCAACACAGGACTCAGCTTATCCACAAACATGCTGATGGGAAAATGGGAGACAGGTGTGTGCCCAAACCGGGAAAGCAGTCGGGGTCATTGAGCACTGCCAGCTGCTTTGCATTCATTTCACTGGCCAAGATGAACAAAATTCTGCTCAAGTGGAAACCCATTTTTATTTCCCTGCGTAACTCAGTTGTCATATGCTTTCAAACAAATGTTTCAAACCACTTAAATTAGCAATGACTAAGGGAATGTTTTCCTGCAATGGAATAGCTCCATTTGGCCCACTGCAGACGGGCTTAGCTACCTGCAACAGTTTTCATAGTATGTCAAAGCACATACATGACTTCTTTGCACTCCATCTCAATGCATATGAAAACTTTTCTCAAGAGAAAAATTTTTATTTTTCCCTTGTTGTAAGGATTTAATGCCTGACTTTGGTAATGAAATTTTCCTCCTGGCATTTAAAACGTGTTCTGAAGTAAAATGTGGATTTTTATACACGTTTCCAGGAATACTTAAAGCATCAGGTATTACAGGATAGGGATAGCCAGGACAACATTTTAAAAATTGAGTAACTATGACTCTCCGCTCACTTTTTTTCTCTCTAGTACAGCACGAACTCAGTTCCTGCTAAGATATATGAGTGGCATTTCCAGATGTGTTGCTGGGTGGTTACAACTGTTCAAACCTCCAGTGGAAGGGACAACTCTGGGAGATTGTGGGCCAAGGAGAAAAAAATCTGCCTTTACTGCAATGGTGCCTAAGCAAGGATGCTTGGGGTATTAATCATATATTTTAAACATGTTGTTTTTTTAAGCAAGAATAGCCATTAGAAAAAATTAAAGGCTGCTGAGGGTGTATTTTCTGTCTCAAATCAACACTGAATGGGGCAGAATGGTTTCCTAGGATTACTGCATTGACTTTTTATATAAAGGCTACTGAGAAAAATGTACCAGATAGAAGTGAACCTAGCATAATTTAATACAGCAACTAACTTCAGCCTGTGAGATGGGAATCCACAATGAGGCAATAGATATCACCATGACTATTAAAGCGGTTCGCTCTCTTATCTTGGAAAACTGAAGCACTGAGACGGCGATGTTCTTTCATCTTCCTGTTCTTTGCCTTAGCCGTGGACACAGGTCCATTCGTTAGCCTTGGTGGCCGCAGGCAAGGTTTCCTTTGTGCTTTGTGTTTGAGGAGCAAAGCAGGCTAACCACTGGGGGGCGGGGGGGTCTGCCTGCTTCCCCTCCCCCTCTGCATACCCCTCAGACAGATTTGCAATTACTTTTGAAAACGCAAACTGGATAATCTTTATCTCCAGGGACTGGTGGCAATATTGCAAATACAAGAGAGAACAAACACATAAATTACAGTCAGCCTGCTGACTTCACTCTCAATGGCATTCTTAATTTAGAAGAACAAATACAGCTGAAAATAAAATGGTCAGACCTTGATTATTTATTCCAAAATAAGAAGAATCTACGAAACAAATCCACAGAGTCTAACAAAAAAACCAAAATGGACTGATGCGAGCTTTGTTGCTTTTCACCTGACCTTAGAGCCTGAAGAGGGAAAAAAACAGCCTTTAAAATGTAGTCTCAAACAGCAGAAAGAAAGGGAACTGGATAAGCAATCCCCCAGTGACTGAGAAGTGCTATAGTAATAAAATGTATACCTAGTCCAGTGAGTCCGAGGCCTGCGGAGGCTAAGATATCCAGGCTGGGACATGCCAGGCCGGCAGGGCAGGATGCTGGGGACGGACTGGTTGCTATGGTAACCCCACTGCTTTCAAGTCCGAGGAGACATTTCCTTGCTTCATACATATTTAAGGCATTTCGCTCAACACTTTTCACAATCACAGACTATGAAAACACATAATGGGAAAGAAAAAAAAGTGACATGCAAGTCGTCTACAATGAATTTGGGAGGTGGGTGAGAAATGAAAACGGTAATAAGAACTCCGCACTGGGAATTTATTACTGCTGCTTTAAAATCGACTGCAAATGCTAATCGACCACTTATTACATTTTGTCTTTTTGGTAAAACTGTAAGTCCTTAGTTACCATTTATCAGGTGTGTCCTGTGTTCCAAGCACTGTGATGGAAGCTGCACACATTCCAATTCCCACCAAAACCTTACGATGGGGTGGAAATTATTATTCATGTTCAGTGAGGACAGGGACTCACCCGACATCATGGCACAGCTGTGCAGGGCGGCCAGAGGATCAGAACTCGGTCCCTCTCTGGAGCCAATTCTCCTTCACATCCTCCTGTCTCTACATTAAAGCTGTCCCCCCTTTCTCTCATTTTTACACAACAAATCAAAGCTGTCTCCCTACAGTATACATACTGCTTAGTAACAGTCACTTACATTTGACATTTATGGTCTAGTAGTTAACTAATAGACCGTCAGGTACCACTATTGCTCACTGATGACATATCTGTGGCAAAGCTTATAGTAAAATAAACTAAACAATAAATCTTTTTTCTCAATGGACTCATCTAGAAAATTGGAAAGTGAAACTAACGGGGGAAAGCCTCCAACAAACAATGAAGAAAACTGGTGGCTGAGAAAGCAGTTAAAGCAGGAGTGAGCGGGGGGCCAGCGGAGCCTAATTAAATGGCCCTGGGATGCTGGGAGGCTTCAGAGCTCTCGCTCACAGTGTCTTCCCCCCCCTTCCACTCGTTTCTTACTGAACTCCAGGAATTCTTCTGTCTGTCCATCTTATATGCACAAGTCCTCAGAAGTCTGTTCTATCTTTATCTTTCAGTCCTGGTATCTACAGTGACTCTGGTCAACTCCGATTAGTCAAGCACGCAGGAAGCGCCACAGTACAGAAAATTGGTGTTCTCTTTCACTTTAAACCCATTCTATCAAGGTCACTTAGATCAATGCTACCTTTTCATCTGAAGTTTTCCTTTGAGGAAAGGCATGGTGGTATGCCTTAAGCTGAACATGGAATACCACGTTATTTACATATAGAGAAAAGTGTATCCAATATATGTTACACATATACCATTATGCATATATGATAAGACTTACACAGAACGCATGACTGTTGGTGTTTCACCTACTATAGTAAAAACATACACAGATGTTACCACTGAGTACATGTTATTATGCAACTTGGTTTTTTATTCAACACCATTCTTACCCTTCAGCTTCTGGTACAAAGGTTTCTTCAGAGTGTAACTAGAAGGAGAGTTGCTGAGGGTAAAGTCTCAGTATTTTTAGTGTGATCACATGGTCTCAAATTGCTCTTCAAAGTGGTTGTGACAATTTACACAACGTTGTTAGAGGAACACCTGTTTCCTCACTTTCTGACTAGAACTTAATATCATCAGAGTTATCCCATTAAATTTCTACTTTATATGGAATTACTGAAATTTTGCAACATCTTAAAGGAGAGTTTCCAAGAAGGCTGAACTGGGTATCATTACTAAAAATATTTATTATTAAAGAGAATGGGGCATCTATTCTTTAAATCTCCAGGGCTAGCACAGTGGCTCACAAATATTTTTTGTAATTGTATCGAGATATGCACATAATATTTAGCTATATCAACTACCTGGTAGCTTATTAGTGCTTAAAGTTACCAGCTTGCAAATTAATTTAAAAAGGTCTTCTCTTTCCTTCTTACATATTTATAGGAAAATAATGATCACTAAAAATGGACTCCCAAAACCACCACACACATAAAGAAAGTGGTGGTCAGTAATGAACGTGGTTACAAATTTATACTTGCATAAAATAACTAAATATAATATATAATGATATATATTATATAGGATCAGTGCCATGAATATGCAAATACACATTTATATGCAAAAGAAACAGGACGTGATATGACACATGGTTCTCTAGATCCAGACTCTGAACCAACCTTGCTCGGCTGTTTGGGCTTTGGTTTAATACTAACGAAGACATCCAGCTGTTCCATCAGCTGAGCAATAAACTGGGGGTCGACTTCAATTTCTTCCTTCATATCGAACATCAACACAAGAGGAAGACAACCCTAGGGAATGTCACAACAGAAAGTGTAGGAAGTTAAAAAGTTACTCATTTAAACGTCTAATAATTTAACACGCCTACGAATCATGTAATATTTTGCAGATCTAAAGAGTAAAGTGGGTGAAAAAGGTGAAGGGATTAAACAAAAACAAAACTCACTGACACAGCAGTCTGGTGACTACCAGGGAGAAAGGGGATGGGGGAGGCCGAGGAGGGTGAAGGGGGAACACATGGCGATGGACGAGGGCCTGACTTGGGGTGGGGACATCAATACAACATACAGATGATGTGCTACAGACCTGTGCACCCGAAACCCATAAACAATAAAGAGTAAACCAAAATATTAAAGCTAAGGTATATGGCTTCCCATGCTTCAGGGGGCTGAAAGTAACGCTGAGAGGCAGAATCTACTTGGGTGACAGAACTGTCCTAAGTTCCTGTTTTTGGCCTGAATTTTGGCTCATTCCCCACCTGGGAAAAGCCCTCTATTCTCTGATCTGAGCTGTGTCAGTGATGCCAGAAACCAGACTCTCAGCCATATCAGGGGTCCTCGTCTTGTGCCCGTGTTCCAAGGACGACAGTGCGGGCTTTTTAGGGTCTCCTGAATGAAATCTGAACAGGTATCAGCATTTAAAGATCTCCACTCTGGGGCCTGGCTCTGTCTGCGCCATCCCCCTGCTCCCGGCCAGACAGCCTCCCGACCATCTTTAAACTTCACGGGCACCTTAACCCATCAGAAGGCTTCTTCTCCAGCCCAAAGCCTGCTTCCCTTCTGATGCAGCTCAAACCTGACTTCCTCCCTCAAGTTAATTGCCACTATTGCCCCTTCTTTCAACTACCTCACTTCTTAGCCCTGCAGGGTTTGATACTTGTTTTTTCCCTGACGCTTTCCTCCTGGCCCCTGATCTACCGAGTGAAGGAACCACGGCACATACGGTTTGGTTTCTGAGGCCCTGGGTACGCAGTGCTAGCCTAGTGACTGACGGGCTTCATACGTATGTACCCGGAGAAGGCATCATGAAACATACGAGAATTAAAGTGAAACTGCTACATTTCAATTCTCTTGTGGATAGAAGTGATTTTCGTAAGGACATGGCTATAAAAAAAAAAAGGTGATGGTATTTAAAATATAGGTTAAACCCTTCTAATTTATTCCTCCTCCCTCCTTTTAATTTTGTGCAATAATATGTCTCATTGCACGCCTATATTTTTGGCGGGTATGGCCAGAGTATGAATATAAATTCATAACTGAAGAATGCTTGAAAAATTTCACTGAACTCAATACCTAAAGAATTTGAAAAGCAGAAAAAATAAAATATGAAGGATAAGCAATAATAACCTTTGGATATAAATACGCTATGTGATCAGTAGTATATTGAAAATAGCCTGATAAAGTATATTTGCCTAAAAAAATATCATTCAGAACAAAATAAATTTCCTAAAATTATGTATTACAATCCTCAATGATTATAACAAGTTCTCGTCTGTCAGAGAAATGGAGTCAACCATACAAAACTGGATTTTCTGAAAGTTTCTCAAAAACGAATTCTGCAAGTTAGTAACAGAAAGGCCATACCTGAGCTTAATGATTCAAATGTCACTAAAGGTCAAGTTCTGAACAGAAAGACACAACGGTGTTTTTAATAAAAACATCTGAGTCCACATTATGTCAGCCCATTTAGTAACAATATACCAAGCTACACACTGGGTTTTTAAACAAATATAGGAAGGACTGAAATACTGCAAACTAGACATTGGAAGCAGTACTGAATTATATAACTGCTATTTTTCTTGAATGCATGACACTGAAATGCACTGCATTTTTAAAATTATATCAGAGATTTACGAAACATTCAAATGTTTCATGCTACCAAAATTTATGTCCTTGATGATATTTAAAATGTATTTTTACTTTTCTGTTTAAATAGAAGACTTTCTTTGTCAAAATGAAAACTGCGAACTAATATCTGTTGTATGACAATAATCACCTTCCACAAAATACAGTCACTTATTTCATTTGAACCTCTTCTGTGTTTAGTCTGTTTTAAAAAGTAAAAGTCCTGCAAGGAAACTTCTCACCTATGTAATGAAACTACCTACCTTACTCTTTTATTTTCTTTTACCAAGAAACTTACTTTTTTATCCAGGCTTCCAAAGTGCTTTCATAAATACACTATTAAGGTGTGTCAGCAATATACACTGTGCCCAAAGAGGTAAAAAAAAAATTGTATAACACTAATTTCACTAAACCTACCATGAGATATTGCCTTGCAAGACAGACAGACTCAATGGTGCCCTGGAGGTAGACGGTGGATTTCTTTTGTGGATTACTGGGATCAGGAAAGTGGATCTGAGCACCTGTTCTCTGCATGATATGTTTGATGTTGCTTCCATTTCGACCCATCATAAAGAGATGATGCTGAGCTGCGATATCTAGTTGTGTGCTCACAGGAATAGCAGATGCCAAGCTCCCGGCAAGATGTTCCAACAGCATGGCAGTTCCTTCCTAGGCAAAAAGGATGGGAGAGAAGTGCTCGTATAAAATAACTGTCCACATACAGGGGAAGGTTCTAGCGCACTTTTTTAAAAATTGATTTTTAGAGAGAGAAGGAGAGGGAGAGATAGAAACATCGATGTGAGAGCAAAACACGAGGCTGCCTCCAGCACGCCCCCTCCTGGGGATCAAGCCAGCAAGCCAGGCACGTGCCCTGACCAGGACTCGAACGGGCAACCTTTGGGTGCATGGGCCGATGCCCCATCCACCTGAGACACACCGACCAGGGCTCTAGTGCACTTCCAACAGCTACAGAAAAATACAACTCATTCTACAAACCAGAATGAGGTACGAGGGGGAAAAAATCTAGAAAACAAACTAGTCGAAAATCCTTTAAAAATAAAAGTTGAAAAATCTGTCCATTTAGATGCTCGGACTTATCTCAGTCACTTGCCTTCACAGCACTCGTGTTATTCTGAGACCCTCGTACTATGACCGTAGCACCATACATTCGGGAACGCTGTTTAAACGACACTGAGATGTTGTACGTCTGCGATATGTGCTGGATGGAGGGGGAATTAGGGTCAGGAACTGGCTGAAGGATTCCTGCGATCGGTAGCTCAAACATCAGCACCAAAGGAAGCAGCTCCTAGAAAGAAATCAGGAGAACCCAAAGCAGACGTTACATTAGCATCATTTAGAAGTTTGTATAATTCACTCATCCTATTCTGAAGATGGCATTTTAAAACATAAATTCTTTTGTTACAGACATAAGCTTCGGTAGACTACATCAAGCTTCTTAAATGACAAGCGCCTTTTATGAAACCTGCAGGTCTATGACTTTAACTGCCTGTGGCATGTTCCCTGGGGCTCTGATTTCAAAACCGTCAGAGAAACTGAGTCAGGTAAAATTCAGAACGTTTCCAAGAAACTTCTTTAATACATTCAACCAACTTTTGCCACTATATCCTACATACAGAACACATGATCTTATTATAAACTGATACATTATGATATTTTTAATACTCTATAATGAAAACGCTGCTGACAATGATTTATGGTATTAAAGTAATAGTTACCCGAATTCTAACTCGGGCAGACTCTACTCCTGCCGGTTGTCCTGCTATAGAAACCTGCAAAGATAAGGAAATACAGAGTCAGATTTAATTTAATTGAACCCATGTCTGCTTTTCCAGTTATCTACATCCTTGCTACTCACAGTGTCCTCCAGGAAAAAACAGCATCGGTATTATCTGG